>NW_017728911.1:12375624-12378438 GCF_001723895.1 Crocodylus porosus | reverse complement strand
GGACCTCAGCGCTTCTCCAACTACCCTCCTTAGCTTGTTGAAGTCTGCCCTCCTAAAATCTAGGGCCGCTGCCTTACTGCATACCTTTGCCACCTTGCACTGGATGGTGAATTCCAGCAGGAATAAATAATTATATTTACAGGGTCTCGGTAAATGGTTGACCACAGTATTTCTTGCTCTTAATGAGACACAGAAGGTGGTGGTTACTAGTACCGCACAGTCCAGCAAATAAGTTCCTCGATTTTGCAGTTATTTGGTATTCCTAATACTAGCCTGTGATGTTCAATAATAAGGCTTCAGTATGTCATTAGTTTTGTACATGTTCATACTGTCTTTATTTTTGCTTAAACAAGCTGGAATAAGTATGTGGTGGAAGTTTCTGATGATAAAATATTTTTTGCTCTAACACTTCTGTTCCCATATTTTTAGGTGAAGAAATGCTCTAAGAACTGCTGCAAAATTTGATTTTGCACTGAGTTTTCAAACAGATTGGTATGTAGACTCAGTGGGCGCATCTACATGAGATGCTTAATATGCAGTAGACTAATTCTGCTGTGGATTAGCACATCATGGCAAAAGAAGAAAAACTTGGCTCACAGTGGTGAAACCAGAAGAGGGACTTCCGGTTTTGCTTTTGCTGCGTCCCTAAGAAGGAAGGTTTGTATTGAGAGATACCGGTTAGTGGAGCTTTCCAGTTGGTAAAGTGCCAGATAACATGGCTTTTGCTGTACTAAACTTAATGCAAAGTAACTACAGTGCATCAATGCATGTATAAATGCTCCCAGCATTACCTAATCCTAGGCATCATCTACATGTGCAATTAATGCTATTTGACTTTTCAGAGAAGGAAGTCTGTGAAGAAGGGAGGGAATAGTCAAACAACTCCCGTAAAGTATTATGTGAGGTTTCTCTTTAATGTCAACAGCCTTGCAATAGCTGTGAATGTGTTATTGGTGTGAAACCCAATGCCAGTTATGTCATGTGGGACTCTTTTTAGCAGATGTTTTCCAGCAACAGTGTCCTAACTTTCTGCATAATAATGCAAACTTTAAAAACACTTTCTTGAACCATTTAATTTTTATTGGCAATGACGACTGCACTTAATATTAGTCCTGATCAACACTTGCCAGTAAATAACATATCAATGCTGTGTGTATACCCTAAAATAGAATTCAGCAGCACAAATTTTGTTAGGAAAAATATGGTATTTTTATTTTAAGTTTTGCGCTATCTATTCACCTCTTTGCCAAGGTAGACACATGGGATATCATTAAAACAAAGTCTGTTTCACCAAAAATTTTACTACAATGAACATGTTCCCCCCAGCTGCTGCCCAGAGTAAGTAATGCCAAGTGGATCGTCTTAGAACAAAAGCTTCTAAAAGCTACAAAATCTCTATTATGAATGTCCTTTGTATTCCTTGTCTGAGGTAGAATTTTATTAAGATGAAATAGTCCTCTCCATAAAGCCAGTTTGCTGCTGAAGTAAGAACAACGGTAGGCAAATAAAGGCAGGGGTTTAGGGGTTCATAGTTTCCCATACTACAGGTATCTGATCTTCTAGTAGAGGATTACAGTAACCTGATTCTCTTTTGATCTTCTCTTCCTGTTAACCTTGCTAAGTTCTATTTTATGCAGCAGGGTGATTCCAGGATAGAGTCCTATTAGCTTGTACCGTAATAAGTAGGGACCTACCAAATTCATGGTGGAAGTGGGCTGCAGGGCAGCTCCTGTAATCTTGCAGGTTCCCCTGCATGCTCTGCCCCCCACCCACCCATTGGCAGAGGGCCTCTGCCACTTGCTCCTGATTGGCAGGGAGGCAAAAACTGCAGTTTTAAATATGGTACTGTTTTTGCCTCCTAGCTGGTCAGCAGCAAGCAGCAGGGGTGCTTGGGCTTCTCAGCCAATCAGCAACAGGGAGAGTGTGAGAGGAACTTACAAGATTAAAGGAGCTGCCACGCAGCCCACTTCTGCCATGAATTCAGTAGGTTCCTAGCTATAGGCTTTCAGTAAACATGCACTGAATCTGTAGCAGTGGCCAGTGTGCTGTATTTCTTTGACCTACTGTGGATACTGTAAGGAGCTATCAAATTGTGATTTCTTTTTCTAATGTCTGCGTATGCTGAATATGCATACTATTGCAAAGCTTTTTAAAGGGAGTTGGAGTAGTTAGCAGATAAACAGTTCCAGTATGCTGTGAATAATTCTTATAGCTTTCCTTTTGTCCTCCTGACAAAAGCAATTTTTAAAGCTTTCTAGTGATACCTTGGCTAACATTTGAAAACATTGACCTTTTATCTCTTCCCCACATAACTAGCAACCATTTACCTGAACTATTGTCTTTTCATGATATGCCCTTGGCCAAACATAAGGTCATTTTTAAAAATTTTAATGCATTTTTAGCATAAAAACTTCAGACTTCTGGATCTTCAGGCTAGGGACAGAAATTACACACAAACCAATATAAGTGATCAAAAGCTGATTCAAATCTGTAATACAAAAGAAGTTTAGTTCAGATAAACCACTTTTAAAATGGCTGAAATCAGTTTACGATAAACCTGGATGGATGCAGTATCAGACTGTTGCAGAGCTCTTCAGTGCTCCTATAAAGAGGGGGAGGTGTGTAGCAGGGCACTGAGGTGTCTGCTACTTGTGGAGCAGCAAATAAGGAGCCCAGCTTCTGGTTACCAGGGCAGCCACAGTAGTAATGAAGAAGCACAGCTGCGGGTTGCCAGGGAAACCGGTGAGTCAGCTGACCGGAAGGGGCAGGGCCTGGCTCCCATTTAAACCCAGGCTGAGGCCAGGCAGGCAGTTC
>NW_017728911.1:12344380-12375501 GCF_001723895.1 Crocodylus porosus | reverse complement strand
GGTGAGGTTATTAGGGGTTGGAGGAGGCCTCATAGGGGCTCCACGGTAGCATGGGGACCCTGGTGCCAGAGAGGGCGCAGCATTCGGGGGTGCACCGACCCCAGCCCTGAGAAGGGGAGTAGAGAATTGGAGGCCAGGTAAGGCTGAGGCCGCCTGAGCCCAGCGCAGGGGTCGAGACCCCAAGTAGGAGAGTTGGAGCCAGGCATGGCTATGGCCACCTGAGCCCCAAGGCTGCGGTAACCCCAGAGCAAAGGGGGCAGTGTGAAAAGGCCCCGAGCAAGGGGGCAGCGTGAAAAGGCCCCAGAGTAAGGAGGCAACGATTGGTGAGTGTCAGAGGGCGCGGCAGCGCAAGAAGGCTCCAGAATAAAGGGAGCACCGCAAGGAGGCCCCAGAACAAGGGGAAGTGAGAGAAGCCCCAAAGCTAGGGGGTAGCCTGTGAGGTGCAGTTGCGAGACAAGGCTGTGGAAAGCCAGAGTGCCTGTGGGGCGCAGTTGTGAGACAAGGGCTGCGGAGAGCCCAAGCACCAGAGAAGGCACAGAGAGAGACCAAACAACGTCTGGTACATCAGCAAGGCTTGGGGCGTGGTAAAGGGGCAGCTGGAACCACACATAGCCCATAAGGCTGGGGTGCACCGAGTCATGCAATACAGAATAGGGACCAGGATACAACAGAGCACCGTGTCCAGGAGGATGAAAGGCAACCTCCCTTATATAGATGAAAGATCAAGACGTGGCAGGCGAGAATGAGGTTGCTTTGAGATGAACTTGGCATAGTAGGGGGCGCTAGGGGAGATCACAGCCACCCCTAAGACCCCGCACCGTAACACAGACTTAACTGATTTTGGTTAAATTGGTTTATTGAAATTCTGTGCCAGATCCCCTCCAGATTCAAGCTAACTTACAGTCCCCCAGCATCCCGGGATGCTTTGCGCCTCCCCCACAAACTCCTTCTCTCAGGGAGGGTGAGCTAGCTTTGGCCCAAGCTGGCTGCTACAGCTGAGCAGGGAAGTGTGCTCTAGCACCTCCCTAGCATCTGGCCTGAGCCACTGCCAGTGCATGTGACTGCATTTCTGGAAACAAAAGTGAATGTCTGTTCACTTGCTTATCAGTTCAATCTATGCAGCTTAGATTAACCTGTAAAGATTGAATTGATTCAGCCTTGGGTTTTCTGACTGTCTGTACTTAGCCTTTGTGATACAGGTGTATATCAGTTAATACATGCAACTAAATTTCAGTTGAGCAACATTAGATAACTTAGGTATAAGGTTAAGCAAGAATTAAATAATCTGTAATATATTATCTCTTACCAAATAAGCTTTTTAGTTTCACATATTGAAAACTAAGTACATCTCTGAGGTTGAAATATAATTAGAAGGTCCCATCAAGCAGTGGCATAACTGTGGTGGGGAGGGAGGAGAGGGCAATGGCCTTGAGCACCGACTTGGGAGGGAGCATGAAAAAATAAAAAATGGGTGCTGTTGCTAGCTACATGTTCATGATTGTGATTGTACCAGAAGTTGCCACTTTGCTGTGTCCCAGATGCCTGGCTGTGTATTTTCAGCTTCCTATGAAAAGCTAATTACAACATGAAGAAACAATACAAGAAAGTGAGTGGTAATATGTCTGGTAGTATTCAATTCATGAGTGAGGCAGGCTTTAAGCTAAAATATATACACACACACACACACACGTATATATATATTTTTCCACACACATACACACACACACACACACACACATTTTAAAATGTATCAGAAACATAATAATGATGCTGCTGTAACTCCTGCTTGCTCTATTTATTAACAGTCTGTGACATTCATGATGGTGGAGAAACACTGTAACACTACGGTGGTTTTAATGACAGTAGTTGTCTGACATGAGACGATAACATCAATTGGGAAACCTGTTCAACATGATCTCAATCACAAAGTCATGTGGTCCTTTCAATAAAAGAGCTAAAATTAAGCCAGAAACATCAGAATTGAGGCCAGTTTGTCATTCTGGGTATGCAATGACATGTTCAATAGTGATTTCTTTTAATCATTATTAAACTATGGCCTCAAAGCAGACTATCTTTTGTGAAATCATTTTAGAGCTGTGGTAACATTTGAATAAAGAAATGCATTAGCAATCTTTATAGAGTATGTGTTATGACTCTGTCTTTGGCAATTAAACCAGATGAGCAGATATTGGCATCAACTGCCTGGATTTCCTTTTCTATGTATGCACTAGCTCCTGAGTGGGTTTATGGCTCTTGGAACTGGTAACATTTAAGATCTGTAGTCAGTTAATTAAGTTTTGCAATACATGTCTCAGTAATCTTGTACCTTATGCTGGGTAATGGGAAAAGTTACTGACTTAAGTATAATATGTAATATCACAGATATTACTCAATATTAAGTCATCATAACCCTTTAGGCCAGGTACAGAAATTACACTTATTGTACTGCAGGCGCACAAAAAGCGCTTTACAGCTGTAACAAAACAGATAGTCAGGGTACATAGAGTACTGTAAAAATAATGGATCCTGTTCTAAGATAACCCTGGATGAATGTGGTATCAGATTTCAGTGCTGTAGGTTCAAGCATCATAATGACCCCATCGCAATACTGGATCCCATCGCAACTCATGTTAGGTTGCATTCCATGAGAAACCTGTGCGCTTTTGTAGCACCCTGCTCACTCCCTCTCCCAGAGCGGTGCTGTAGCTATTGCCAGAGCTCATGTGGTCTGCCCGAGCACCAGGCCGGCCCGGCCCCGGCCCCGGCCCCAGGTTGTCAGTGATGAGTCAGCAACACTCCTGTTTCCACCCCTCCCCTCTACCCCCCACACCTGTTCCCTCTGGCCAGCTATGAGCCACTGTCTGGTATTATCACCCCCTGTGTGGATTCCATACTCCACCTGGGCATCTGTAAAGACTGCAGCTTTTGATTAAGTGCTGGGCTGATTGTGGACACCACATTCATTCAATGTGTGTTCTGCTTCTTCCTGACCTAAATGTGGGCACTTAGAGTAAAGCTGAAAAGCTGGAGCACTTCCACCATGGGTTTCTTGAACACTTGTACTTAGGCTAGTGTCTAGCACTAAGCCTGCTTTTCATTATCTCTTTAACTTATATAAGGAGAAGTCTAGGGCAGAGGATTCTGGTTTCTTCTTATTCTGTTTGCTAATAGCATTACTGCTCCTTCATATAGCTCTTACTGCTTATATTTCTTGAACTAGATCCAGTGACTTTTCTGGGTTGGATTTTTAATGTGGTTCATATGATAGTACACTGTTCACAGATGCTGCATAACTCCCTCTGTAGTGAAAATATTACCTTTCTAAAGTCCGCATGTGTACCATGTAAAAATTAAGCATTTGATTTCATGAAACTCAAAAGCTGTAACTAAAAAATGTTTGGACCAGCTTTTCTACTTGTCCTGATACAGAAGAATTACATAATAAATACATTATTAAGTGCCTAACTCATAGAAATTATTGGTCTTATGTTAGTTTTTAGGCAGTTCCTAAAAGTGCTATTTACAGGTCATTTCAAATAAGGTCTTTAGTATGAAAAATCACTTTTTAGTATCAATTAAGAGATTTTTATCCCAAATTTCCTGGCACTGACAGTTTTATACCTTGTTATGAATATATACAACTTTTATTTTAAATGCCCCATAATTATGAAAAACATATTAGCTGATGATTATTGTTGATCTAACTATAGTGAGTACAGACATTACCTTAGAATTGCCAACAATGAGGAGATCACACAGTGCAGAAAAGCAACACTGTCAGAAATACTGTCAGAAAAACTATGGGGAAAAAAGACCTTGGAGTGAATGTTAAGAAAGTTTAAAATGATAAAATATGGTTATAAAAAATGTAATAAAAGTGTAAGGGGAAAATGAAAACGAGAACGTTTAATCTAAAATTATACATTATAATTGGGGAATAATTCAGTATTTCTTATCATCCAGTCTCTGTGTATCAAGTTGATCCACATAGCACATACATCATGCATCAGACTAGCCTGAGATCAGGGCTACATCCAGAAAGGGGGAGGATAATGGGTGACAGAGAGGGTGCTCTTGGAATTCTAGAGAACTAAACTACCTAATTAAACTACAAGGTACTATCTCTTTTTTAAAAAATGAAGATATTGTAGATAATGGCTGAAGGAACTTATCTCAAAACAAGAGAATTAATAAACTTAAAAGAGAAAGGCCATGCCATATAAAAGCAACATATCTCTGCTCTCAGACAGTGATGATGTCTATACTAATAAACAAATAGTATGGAAATGTAAAGGCTCAAAATGGTTAAAACAGATGTTGGATTGGTTAAAACAGATGTTGGATTCATGACTGACTGGTGCCTCCTGATTCTGAGGGGGGCACCCTCATAGAAGCTGCTGACGGTGGCGTCCCTGTCAGGGGGCATCAGTGCTACCAACAGCATCACTGTCGACCATCGGGGGGGGGCACCAACCCCATCGGGGGTGGGGGCACATGCACCTATGTCTACTCCCTACCAATTGCCTATGCTTGGATTTCTCCTGGGACAAAGGCTTTTACCTTGGGATTCTACAGGGCTACAAACCAAGCCTGTTGTCCCATTTTAAGTACCTGTGAAGTATCTAAGATTACACTTTTGCTTTTGGGACAAATCCAGCTCATTTTAGTTAATTGCCCTCCGTTCCAGGGACAAGCTGAAAGTGACTATGCCAATCCTAGGTTTTGACTCGGATCAATTAGAACCCACTCAAATATGATGTCTCTTTTTACCTGAAGAGGACAGGTGGATTTTTGCTATTTATGTAAGTAGGGGTCACCTGCTGTAATATTAGGCAGATAACCACCAACATTTTTGAATGATTGCAGTGATTAGAATATTTGAGTAATGATGTCAAACATGTTAAATAAAATATTGATTAGGTAAGCTTCATGTAAAATAGCTCAAATGCTGTAATCATCATATGAAGAATAGGACATGAGGGCTATTTTGGGAGGTTTCTGTACCATAATGGAAGGGATTTTACCTGTTTTTCCCCTGAAACTGCCAAAATGCATACTAGATTTAATTAAACCTTAATATCAGAGTTAGAATAATACATATCTCTGACAATGTTCCTGTTTTTGTAAAGATAAAATCTAATGAAGAAGAAGAGAAAGTAGGTGATTTAGTAGCATATTACTCCATGATAGGGTAGTCTGGGCTCTTTAACCCTGCTTGGCAGCCAGTGTAGGAGTGGAGCCCTGAAAGACAGACAAATAGATGATCTCCTTTGCTCTGGCACCTCCTATGGCCAATCTAATTCCAAACGTATTGGAACCTGCCTTTCCTTTGGATTAAGCCAGCAAGGGTGAGAGGGCGTCATAGTTTCATAGTTAGTAGGGTCGGAAGGGACCTGAGCAGATCATCAAGTCCGACCCGCTGCCATGGCAGAAAAGAGTACTGGGGTAAAATGACCCCAGCAATGTGTTTGTCTAGCCTTGTCTTAAAAACCCCCAGGGTAGGAGCCAGCACCACTTCGCTTGGAAGTTGGTTCCAGATCCTAGCCACCCTGACCGTGAAGTAGCGCCTCCTGATGTCTAATCTGAATCTACCCTCTGCCAGCTTGTGACCATTATTTCTAGTCACTCCTGGCAGTGCTCAGGGGAACAGGGACTCCCCCAATGCCTGCATCGCTGGTATGTGGGGAGCTTAGTGCCTCCACATGCACTGCCCAGGGCTTTGTGTCCTGGAGAGGTCACCTCAGCTTCACTTTCTTTCAAGCAAGGGTTACATTCAGCAAGCTGGTGTCTCATGAGGCAGACAGGTGCTTACTACTAGTAGTACTAACACAGAAAGGCTTTGTAAATAAAATGTTAAAAAATCATGTTGATGATTCCTTGACATAAGCCCGATTGACAATCTCTTACAAGACAGGACCTTGAGAACTGGATGGGAGGCTTTTAAAGTAGTAATAACAGGACACATTATTCATGTGATAGTAATAAGGGGAGAAAAATGAGAAGCAAAAATAGGCAAATGAACGAATATGTGGTTTGAAGAAGCAAGATACCAATATCTAACAAGACAGCCTTGCTTTCATATATTAAGAATATAAAAATAGCATTGATAACAGGAAAACCCAGACATCTCTCATTTGCCATATAAAGGTTCTACCTATATGTCAGAGGTAGCTAGATTACTTTCTAATTTAGTAGCAAGATTGCTTTCTAATTTTAATACTCAAAACAGGCATCCCATACTTTACAAAGAAAAGTGAGATATTAAAAAAAATCCTGAAATGTCACAAAATATTAGCAGAATATTTCCAAGGGATATGCAGTGGCAGATACGCAAACACAGAATACCTATGAATTAATATATTACAGGATATTTTACAAGATGCAGGAAGAAATAGAGATGGTAATTTCACACAAGCCTATGGCAGAAACTTTAACCTCCCTGGTCATTCTGTCTCTGATGTCCGGTGGCTGTTCTTAGACAACAGCGCTTTAAAAACAAACTTGAATAGGAAATTGCAGAACAAGAAATCACCCACAGACTGGATTATATTATGTATTGTCTAAACCAAGCCCATTACCTGGATTAGCTTTCATAACCGCCTATGTGCCTCCATGGGTTATAACTACTCTGTTTTTCCCTCTTCTACCTACCTTGTTTCTGCCTGCTGTTCTCCTTCTTTTTCTTCCTCCTTCCCTACCTTTTGTATTCTAATCACTGTTTTCTATTTAGAAGTTCTGCTTCCTTCAGTCCCTTCACAGCATCCTATGAAGTAATGCTTACCAAAGCTTATGCACTGTTGCTTTAGTTAGTCTATAAGGTGCACCTCTACCTTGCTTTCTGCCTTCATTAAAGAAAGAAATATAAGAATACTTCTGTGTGTTGCAGAGCATACCAGAAATACTAATAAAGAGGCCTGTATTCTGTCTTTTGCATACAGGAGAGGATTGGAACTTGGTAGACTGCCTATTTGCATTCAGAGTGTTGGAGAAATGTTATCTTGAGGGACATTTTTAGTAGTGGATCAAAAAATTCTCTAAAAAAACTCCTTCAGTGTGTATCTGGAGACATGTTACAAAACCTAAACCTAACCACTGCACTAAGACATAAAACAAAGATTTCCTTTTCTATTATTATTTTATGGTTTAATTATTAAACCACTAGTACAAAAGTTTGGAATCATGAAAGGAATTTGGGGAATATATGTGAAGCAACAATCAAAATGAAATGATTGGTATGCCAAGTGGTGATGGGAGACCTAACACTACCAGATTTTTAAAGATGCAGTAGGCTATAGAATCAGAATGGGGCAAATCCATCATCAACAGAAATAATACAGAAAAAGATAAAGCTTATCTCATTATTTAATTGCATGCTAGACCCATAATCAAAAATAAAAAATCTTAGTATTTTAATATCTGGACTAAATAAAGAAGTATTTACCAGTCACCATGTGGGGGAGAGACATGTCTTGGATTCGAACACTGGCCCAGGGCAGGTTTGATGGTTCAGCTCTGACTTTGCCCCTGGCCTTATGTGGTGGGGGAGCTGGTGCATGGCAGGGCAGGGCAGGGCAGGGGAGAGTGTATCAGGGAGACTGTGCAACATGCCCCCTTCCCCAGCTGCTTATCTTCAACTCTGGCTCCTGCTCCAGCCCCTGACTCAGCAGGGTCTGCAGCTACCACCAGTGCTTTCCCTTGACCAGGCCAGGTCTGTTGCCACTGATGCTGACTACCTCAGACCCAGAGCTGTCCAGAAGGTAAATGGCAGGGTAGTGCCATTGGGGTAGGGTTGTAAGGTTGTTTTAAAATTTGCCCTCCCAAATCAGCAGCAGGGCACAAGAGGCAACCTTCCAATAATTAGATTTGATGCATGGAAAATTATAACGTTTATATTTTTCTGCGTATAGAATCTAATTATTGGGGTGTCATCTTAAATTCAAAGTCATCTTGGGTTCAGGTGAATATGATACCTTTGGGGAAATCACTTTAAGTTGGAGGATTTTGTTTAGGGATGGACAATGCTTAAATAGATGAAGGTGTTATATGGTAAAAGGGAAAAGAATGTGCTATGAGTTTTATACAAATATGTGTGCTCCATCTGTGCAAAAACTGCATATTATTGCTCACAATGTCTGTATGAAATGCCAGGGAATTCTTGATCAAAATATTTTTTTGGAAATGTATGCCAATTTGTTCAACTTGAACAGGACATAGATGGCTATTGGGAGTTTGATCTGTTAAAAAGATTTAAGATTTATAAGAAAAACAAAACCCCATGGGATCCTAACTCTAAACTCATGCACTAGCTCCTAATGTAGATCATTGAAAAAATATTAATAAAACGTGTGGTAATGGAAGACTATGTATTTTGTGAGAACCATGTCAGAAAAAAAAATAAATCCTATAACAGTTGTTGTAATCACACAACAGAAGAACTGCAATAATTTGGACAGTTTTGATAAGGACTTGATAATCTTGTAGTTCAGCAATAGTCAAAAAGGGTATAATATATAAAGATAATAATTGAATTACATATTTCCTCTGCCTCTTCATTTCTGTATTTCCTCACTTCACAGACACATCTCCTTTCTGAAAAATGGTCAGCTTTCTGATAAGGGTTTTAAAAATATAAATGTCTACATATCCTTATATAAACTTATGGTTGTATTCACGCAGTTCAGAAACAAGAAGTGAAAGTAATGACGAGTTGACAGTTAATATAAGAAAACTGTTAAATATTCTCTTTTGTTAGGTATGTACACATATCAGTCCCTGACACTCTACTTGATAAGTCTTATTGTGAATAACTTTGACCTATTTTACTAATTGCAACTTAATTTATTAAAATTAATGTTATTAATTTTGATTTTTTTTTTTTACTGTTAATGCTCTTTATAGTTTCATTTTATTTTCAGTGTCTCAGTTCCTACCATTTGGTTTACAGACATAAGTCTTTGGCTAGGTTAGTAGTAGAAGTTCAAGTACCTATCCTGCACTTCCTTCTGCCTAACATGGCTGACTACCTCTTTCTACTCTTAGAAGTTGAAGTGGGCAATCTTCAAGGGAATAAAGGAAAATAAATAGTAGCCAAAGACTAGTGTTGATGTTGCCTTTGTAGTAGGATAAGAACCAAGATCTTATAATATTGAAACACTATAAAATGTTCCAATATTTTGTTTAAAATGTATTAAATCTTGCCATTCATGTAATTATTTGACAAGCTGGAAGCACTTGAAAGGTTAACTGAAATTTCTTCTTTCACCTCTTGCATTGAATAATCAATGGGCTGTTTGGTTTCTTTCCAGATAACCTTTTTCATGCTATTATCAGCAGTGTGTGTAATGCTGAACTTGGCTGGTTCCATTCTCTCTTGTCAGAATGCTCAGCTGGTAAACTCCCTGGAAGGCTGTCAGTTGGTGAGTAATGAAAAACAAATCTTTAAGTAAAGGGTATCAATTTTATTTTTCATTTGTGGCAATTATACAATTCTCATTTTCATTCCTGCCATTCTGTGTTTGTTGTGATTGCTGTTGCCTTAAGTGTAATAATGGGATAGATTTTGTTGAAAGAAAACTGATAGTTAAAATGTTACCATTTCCATAAGGTATTGTTTCCTCAAGATATAAGTTATGACATTAGAAACGTTTGCTTGGGCTACTGTGAAACAGTCCTGACGTAAACATAAGAAATAAAAACCCAGACTCAGACAACCATCAGCAAGCCTGCTTGACTACAAGTCTCCTGTGTACTTCAAGATTACTTACAGTGCACCTTCTAGAGCCAGTGTGTCTCACAGACTTGCTCATAATTATATTTCAGTATATGTGTAATAATATTTTATTTACGAACTTCACTTGGGCTATTTCAATTTTAGGAAAAAAGCTTTCATTGTAGATTCATGATCTGTAGAGCTGTCAGTGACTTAAGAAAGGCTAATTAAATTGAATTCATCAGTGCTGTATGATCTGACTTAAATGGATAGTGTGCATGAAGATATGTATATTTTAGGTCTGTGTATACTAACTTTTCAGGAATAAAGTATTCATAGATGCAACTGACAATAGCAAAAAGTTATGAAAAAATGTATAGAGTAAGATGAGTATCTGATATGAGATCTTGGCATTAACCTACCATATGTTGCCTCATCTTGTTTGTTCAGTTTGTATTATTTTTCTCCTGCCTCTTGTCTGTCTCTCACAGCAGTGTCTGCAGTGTAGTGTACTGTAGAGATACCTGCGTTAGATTTAGACTAGTTAGGTTGGGTCTCAGTACCAGTCTGGCTGCTGCAACATGGAATGTTGTCTCGTTGTATTGATTCCTCTTATTTACCTTGTTGCAGGGGACTACAAAGAGAGTCCTAACAAGTCCCTTGCAACTATGGGGTACATAGAAATTGAGAGGAGAAAAGGGCAAAAAAAGTACTTGCTTTTCAGAGGATCACTGAGAAAAATTGTGAAATGTGACTTTCCTAAAGAATAAATATAAATTATAAATGTTGGCTCCTAAGTCACGTGGTACAATTCAGTTTCTAATGTAAAATAACTCTTTGATATGTTTTCATTCATTAATCTGAAGTAAGTCTGACAAACTTGCTCCTGCACCTTTCAATGTGAACTTTTAAGGATTACTTTTAAAGTACAACTTGGCATATTTTTTTAAGTTGACTACGTAAAAAATGGAAGAGCACTTTTGTTAAAAACACATGATTTAAAAAGAATTGTAATGATTGTCTCAGTTTGAAAGAAAAATGTAATATATAGTTCAGTGACTAAATATTGAAGGAAAATCTAGCAATAGGGCATAAGTACCTGAGAGTTTCACATTTCTAGTCCTGTTCTATTAATAATTGCCCTTATTTTCAGTTGAAGTAGTTAGAAGACTAGTTAATGCTGAAAAGGACATAAGCTGTGGATCTGCATTCAAATAATCTGGGAGAATTCTCCCAGCTGTGCTCTCCTGGTAGAAAAAATGACCCAGAGCTGTGTGTACAAGCATTCAAATGCTGAGACCCTGAAGAGTGGAGAGTTCGCAGTGCTGATCCTGTGCAGCTGGGGTAGGGAAAGTGGAAGAGATCTGTGCATACATCTCAGCGTGCTTTGCAGGCTCCATTAGTCATCCTGGCAACAGATGGCAGCAGTTCATAAGACAGTCCTGATTGGCTAACCCAAGCTGCCCATGGTCAGCCTGTGTTTCTCTGCAGCATAATGTGGGGATTATGAAGGGGTCATGTTCTGTTCCCAGCTGGAGCAGCAAAGTCCAGCAAGCAATACAGTAGGTGTGTCTATACCAGATGCCAAATGCACAGTAGTCTAGTTTACTGCACAGTAAGCATGCACGTCTATACATGTGTGCACTTACTGCACCGTAAAACTTGTTAATCCCATGTAAATGCAGTTAGCAAATTTACATAGGATTAGTTACTGCTCAGTAACGAATATGTCGACACAACTTGGGAGCAAGTTTACTCCCAGGTCTGCCCTGCCACTAGGGGCCAGCTTCAGGCTAATCCCAGGGCTCGGGGCTGGGAGCCTCTCCTGGCCCAGGTCTGGGCTGTTCCTAAGTAGGATTCAAGGGTATCTGAAATGTGGGGGGAGAGGGGCACCACTGGTTGCCTTCATTATTTGCACATGCAGTTTACAAAATGCTGATCTAACAACCACAGCTGATTTCACTTCATTTGCAAATGGTTGCATTTGCAAGTTAGCAGTACCAGGCTGAGCAATTCTTGAATTCTGAAGTGAAATTTCTGAAATCTAAGTGTCCAAGCCTGCAAAGACTGAAGTACCTGCTTAACTTTAACACTACCCTCAAGGTGAGTATAAGGAAGTGAGAAAGTCTGTAGAATCAGGGAGTAAGGTATTATGTAAAATAATTTCCACAGTTTTAAGCTAATGTATTATGACCCAGAGGTCATTACTTTGGAAATGACAATGCCATTTAACAAGTGTCTTGGGGCTTGTATCTAGATATCTGCTGTACTGCTTGCTGTGTGGTAGTCTAGGTTCTCAGGTAATGGAATCTTGGCACATCTGTCGTACAGGTTAGCATCAAAACCCTAGGGAGAAAAGGACAGGACATGGAGGATAAAAAGGAAATTGAATAATTTATTTTCTTCTCACACAAGTTGGCTACTTTTGATTTTGTGCCTGATAAACATCTCTTGAGGTTGCAGTGGAATTTCCTTTATGGGACTCAAAGTAGTTGGACATTTGGTGGTTTCCTGGGAGAAATGTTCAACAATAAAAATAGTGTGTTTAAAAACACTTTAAATATTGATTTGGCTTTTAACCAACTAGAATTAAATCCATACATGCACATGATGGGTGAGGGGATTGGCAGTGTGATCCAGAGAATTTCATCTCTTAAGTGAATTCAAGTAAATAAACATTTTTTGAGATGTTGAGTGTTTTTGTGAAAGGAATTAGTGGTGTGTATGCTGTTCCAGGTAGAAAGGGATACATATAACAAAGCAATGTTGGCATAGCTTGTTGGCAAACAAGAACCCCCAAGTCCTGTCATAGTTTGTGATCCTCAGAATATGGCTTGTAGCCTAGTTCTGATTTGCCAGAAGGCTTCAGTTGGCCTTCCAGGAATAGCGACAGGGCAAGAAGAGAGAACTGAATCTGGATGGCTGCTGCAGCCAGAAACCCCATGCTGTCTGGCAAGGAGCAGCTGATTTACTTTGTAGCTTCCCAAGTATGTTAGGCTTGCCAAGATGTGCAGGTCACAGATACCAGAAGATGCAAGTTTTAATGATGGTTAAACCCATGTATTCCACTTACACTGAATTTAACAGATGTCAGCCCTTTTATGTGTTACCTCCTATAGCCAAGGGAGAACCAGCCTGAATTGTGAGCTGAGCTCCCAGTCAAAATGTACTCAGCTGTCCCTTGACTCCCACAGGGGTGCGCCACACCACTCCTGCCTCATCCTGCTGACCTGCTGCAGCCCCGCCAGCCCCAGAATGAGGACGTGCGGCACATCCAGCTCCATGGGCCATATGCCCAAGGCAATGCAGCTGAACACAATGCACTCTTTGCAGATGCCCAGCTCCTCCAGCCGTATGCCACCCACCCACCTGTGCATGTGCTTGACCCCTTCCTAGCCATGCACCCCATCCCAATTCCCATAAATAGCAGTGTATTGTTCACTTGTTCATCCCTTACACATGAGTACTATGTTATCTTTGCAGATAAGTACTATTTACCATTTTGTAGGTAAATGCTCTCTTTTCTGGTAATTAGTCCTGCTTTTCTGAATTGTTAATGATCTTGCACAACTTGCTACCTAAATATAACTTTTGAACTGTTACCTTTTATGGTTAGTTATAAGCTGTTTGTAAATGCTCTGGGGCCAAAGTCAATAGGAGCAAGATGTGCTGGTCTTTGAATAGCAAAAAGCTTGCATAATGATCTAATCATCTGTATGTACCATGATAGACCTGTGTACCCAAGAACACTGAATTATTTTTACAGAAGTGACATTAACACTTGGGCTCTGTCTCCAGTACATTTATTGATGCGTGGTTCACAACACTGCTTCATTTCTGGGCTTGGGCAAGCAGACAGGACATGCATCTTGGCAAGACTTCCAGGTAAGGGTCAGAGGCAGTGCAGATAAGCCCAGTAACAGGGAACCTTGCCCTGTTACTGGGAAAAGGCTTCCTGACAAAAGCTGAAAGTGCCTTTTAGAAGCAGGGTTTTTATGGTTCAAAGGAATAAAAGCTCAGAAAAAAAAGATACAGCTGGCAGAGCAGAGAAAACTACCACTAGGAAGAAGCTCCATGTGAGAGGCAGCAAAGGGAAAAGAGATGGGATACCTGTAATCATCATCAGCCCTGCCACAGGTGGACTGGACTAAGCGAAGACTGCAGCAAAAGGGAGGCAGTTGCCAGGACTGAAAGGACTAATGAGAAACCCCTGTGCTTGGGCTGAGCAGTAGGACTGGCTGGTGGGAAGCAGTGCAGTTTGCTACTATAAAAGCTTTGCACTCAGGCCAGAGGGGTCATTCTAGCTCTGTCTGGGAAAAGATGAAAATTTCCCAGGAGAACCATCACGGACAAGGATGAAAAAGCCTTTTCTGTGTGGTGAATTGGCACAGAGGGTAAGATTTGAGTTTGTATTCCTCCATCCCCCCCTCCCCCCCCAGGCTGTGTTTAAGACATAAACTACCAGAAGACTGAAAATGGCTGTGAGGGGAGGCTTGCAAGCCATGCTGCATGTGCCTTAAAGCTCCCTGCAAGTTTTAACTTTTTCAAGGCCAGAGGACCAGAGAGAGAAAAGTTGGCCAGCAAGAGCCCAAGGAAATGGCTGATACAGACTACGTGAAGCAATTTATCCCTTCAAGGTGTGTGAGGCATAAAAAGTCTGGTGATTAAAGGTAGCTTTAAGTTATTTTTATTGGTTTAAGCCTGAAAATTGAAAACTTGGGACATAATTAACTGTATTTATGTTTATAGTTGATGTCTTTAAGAAGGTAAGTACTTTGAAATTTCTTTCATTCTGTAATATAAACCATTTACTATAAATTATTATCGTTTCAGGTATAGTTCTTCATACCAAACCTAACCCTTAAAAATTAAGGAAATAGGTAACATTCACTATTATCATCAAAACACTCTGCATTACCTTGCTTGCGCAAGACTGCACCTTCTCTATTCCACAGCTGGTAACAGAATCATAGAAAATTAGGGTTAGAAGGGGGACCTCAGGAGCTCATCTAGTCCAACCCTCTGCTCAAAGCATGACCATCTCCAACTGCATCATCCCAGCCAAGGCTTTGTCTAGCCAGGTCTTAAAAACCTCCAAGGATGGAGAGTTCAACCCCTCTGGGTAACTTGTTCCAGTGTTCTACTACCCTCCCAGTGAGAGAATTCTTCCTGATACCTAAACTTCCTTGCCTGCAACTTCAGACCACCACTCCTTGTCCCATCATTTGCCACCACCACTGAGAACAGTCTAGCTCCATCCTCTTTTGAACCCCTCTTCAGGTAGCTGAAGGCTGCTATTCAGCACCACCTCTCAGTCCTTTCTTGTCTAAACTAAATAAGCCCAGCTCCCTCAGTCTCTTCTCATAAGTCCTGTGCCCCAGCCCCCTCACCTTTTTTGTTGCTGTGCACTGGACTCTCTCCAATTTGTTCACATCCTTTCTGTAGTGGGGGACCTAAAACTGAACACAGTACTCCAGATGTGGCCTCACCAGTACTGAATAGAGGGGAATAATCACTTCCCTTGACTTGCTGGCAGCACTCCTACCAATGCAGCCCAGTATGTCATTAACCTTCTTAGCAACAAGGGCACACTGTTGGCTCATATACATCTTATTATCCGTTGTAACCTCCAGATCCTTTTCTGCAGAGCTGCTGCCCAGCCAGTCAGTCTGCAGCCTGAACTGGTGCATAGGATTGCTCTGTCCTAAGTGCAAGACTTTGTACTAGCCCTTATTGAACCTCATGATATTCCTTTTGGCCCAGTCCTCCAATTTGTCTATGCCACTCTGAATCTTAGCCCTATCCTCCAGTGCATCTCCTACTTCCCCCAGCTTGGTGTCATCTGCAAACTTGCTGAGGGTGCACTCTATGCCATCTTCCAGGTCATTGATGAAAATATTGAACAAAACCAGCTTCAGGACTGAACCTGGGGCACTTCACTTGACACCAGCTGTCAACTAGACATCAAACCATTGATTACTACCCTCTGAGCCTGATGTTCCAGCCAGTTTCCTAAAATCAAGGTATACCACATCTACTGGTCTTCTTGCATCCCCAAGCAAGTTATCTCATCATTTCATAGTTTCATAGATGTTAGGGTCAGAAGGGTCGTATTAGATAATTGAGTCCGACCCCTCGCCCTGGGCAGGAATGAGTACTGGGGTCAGATGACTCCAGCCAGGTGTCTGTCCAGTCTCCTGTTAAACACCTCCAAGGAAGGAGATGGCACCACCTCCCTTGGAAGCTTATTCCATATTTTGGCAACCCTCACTGTAAAGAATTTTTTCCTGATGTCCAATCTAAATTTGCTGTCTTCAAGTTTGTGGCCATTATTTCTAGTTACCCCGCCAGGCACCCTGGTAAACATTGTATCCCCTATTTCTTGCTGCCCCCTGCAATGAGTTTGTAAGCAGCCCCGAGATCACCTCTCAGCCTCCTGTCACGGAGGCTGAAGAGGTTCAGGTCTCCCAATCAGTCCACATAGGGTTTTTTCTGTAGGCCTCTAACCATACGAGTCGCCCACCTCTGAACCCTCTCCAGACCATCCACATCCCTCCTGAAGTGCAGCACCCAAAACTGGATGCAGTTTCCAGCTGCAGCCTAACCAGTGCCACATAGAGGGGAAGTATCACCTCCCTAGACTTGTTTATGATGCACACCTGCTTATGCAAGGAATGGTGCGGTTAGCTTTATTTGTTACCTCATCACACTGGTGACTCGTGTTCATTTTGGAGTTGACTATGACTCCGAGATCTCTTTTCATAGTTGTGCTACTTAGAATGGTATCTCCCAAGCTGTAGGAGTGGTGATGATTCTTCCTCCACAGGTGCAACACATGACACTTATCCTTGTTAAATTGCATCCTATTCTGTTCGGCCCATTTCCCCAGCCTGTCCAAATCAGCCTTGATTTGCTCCCTGCTGTCTAGTTTGTGTACCTCCCCCCATAGTTTGGTGTCATCAGCAAACTTGGACAGGGTGCTTTCTTCTTCCTAGTCCAAGTTGCTAATTAAGATATTGAATAGTACCAGTCCCAGGACAGAGCCTTGAGGGACTCCACTGCCCGCATTTCTCCAGGTAGAAATCATAGAAGGCAATCAAGTGGGCCAGGCATGACTTGCCCTTCATGAATCCAGGCTGACTGTTCCTAATCACCTTCTTCTCCTCCAAGTGCTTAGAAATGGTTTCCCTGAGGATCTGCGCCATGATTTTTTCCAGGGACTGAGGTGAGCCTGAATGGTCTGTAGTACCCTGAATCCTCCTTTTTCTCTTTCTTGTATATGGGTACTATGTTTGCCCTTTTCCAATCATCTGAGACCTCTCCTGATTGCCATGAGTTTTCAAAGATGATGGCCAATGGCTCTGCAGTCTCATCAGCCAACTCCCTCAGCACCCTCAGGTGCATCCTGTCTGGCCCCATGGTTTTGTACAAGTCTGGCTTTTCTATATAGTCCCTAACCTGCTCTTTCACTACTGTTGGCTGCTCACCTCCTCCTCAAACTGTGCTGCTTGGTACAGTGGTCTGGGAGCTGACCTTACTCAAGAAGGCTGAAGTGAAAAAGGCATTGAGCACTTCAGTCTTTTCTCGATCCTCTGTCACAGGGTTGCCTCCTCCATTCAGCAAAGGACCTACAGTTTCCCTGCTCCTCCTCTTGCTACCAACATACTTGTAACCATCCTTCCTTTCCTCATGATCCTGAACTTGATCATCTCATGGTTAGTGCTGCCCAAGTTGCTATCTGCTATTATATTCCCCACCAATTCTTCCCTGTTTGTGAGCAATATGATCTCCTGTCTCAGTATATGTGTTATAGGAATGAAAAGTAGACTTTATGGTGTAACATTAACTCTGACCTTTCAGTGCTGCATTCATTAATCATCTTAAAATTATACAATTCTCATTAAACTAGAGCCTGATAGTCTCTGACTTGTACCAGTGTAAATATCATGTAAGCAACACAGTAATTAGGCACGCGATCTTAGCTTGTCCATGCATGATATACCAAATAGCAAATATAAATTTAATTACATTTATAACAACCTTAAACCAAATATTTACAATTATAACTGTAAAAGAATCAGATGTACATTCAGTGCTCTAGTTGCACTATTAAATTTATCCCTAAATTGGAGGGAGATTCTCGTAATCTCCCAGTAATTGAATGTGTGACTCTCCCACCCACTCAAAAGAATGAATAAAATTCCACTATATCTGGTGTGCCTCTGCTATATGGCTGACAGTTTAAAAGTTGGACAAGTTTGACCATAAAGTCAGATTTCTTTTGTTTTTTAACCAGTTCTAATAATCAGAATGGTCTTGAATGGGTTATCAGGTCATCTGACAGCTCCAGGTATAGCTGGATTACTACACCTTTGTCATTCTGGCATTTTTCTTAGACAGAGCATGCAGACTCAATTTTTGGCTTTTGTTGATAATCTCTGCTTGGAGATTGACAGAAGAAATTGTGCCTTATTGATCTTACTAGATTTTTCAGTAGCCTTTGATACAGTTAACCAATAAGTGCTGATAGAGTAGGGGTGGGCAAAATACAGCCTGCAGGCCAGATGTAGCCCACCAGTTGACTTTATCTAGCCCAAGGGCAGGTGGCACAGGTGGCAGCACCATGTGGCATCCTTGGGCAAGCCACACTCAGGCCCCCAACTCTGTTGGTGGGCAGCACAAGCGACTGCTCCATCTCTGGCCTTTTCTGGCACTGGAGGCACTGGGTGGAAGCATTCCTGCCTCCCCACCTGCCTGACACCATGCAATGGCCTGGGAGATGGTGTCTGCCCTGCCCAGAACCTGCAGGGCCAGACTCCGTCTCCCATGCTCTGTAGGGGATGCTGGGAAGAAGCATCCCTGCCTAGCACCATGCAGCATTAGCAGAAGCTGGAGCTGGAACTGCTGCCCATGCTGCCTGCCACCAGAGGCAATTGCCTGAGTGTGGCTCACCCAGGGCTTGCTGCATGGTGCTTGGTGGGCAGGCAGGGCTGCTTCTGCCCAGCATTCCCTGTGGTGCCTGGGAGATGCAGGCCCTGGGCAAGCCACACTTGGGCCCCAGCCTCTGCTGGCAGGTGGCACCCAGGGCCTGCTGGGCCAGATAGCATTTCCAAGGTGCTGCAGTGGATGATGGACAGAAGCAGCCCCACCTGCTTGGCACCACCTGGCAAGCCCTGGGTGAGTCGCACTTGGGTCTAAGTAATTTTGCTTCTGCCCAGCGGCAGCCAGAGCCTGAGCATGGCTTGTCCAGCCCCTGCCCATGGAAGATGGAGTCTGGCTGTGGGCCTCTGCCCCTTTCCATCCTACCCCACTATCAGGGCTTCTGGGAGCAATAGGATGGGGGCAGGGTGTACGGACATGCCAGGAGTCCTGTTGGTAGGGTGGGATGGTACAGCATGGAGGCCTGCAACCAGGCTTCATCCTCCCTACCCCCGAGTTGTGGGTGCTGGCTCTGGGCTGAAGGGTGGGGGAGGCAGGTGGGCCAGGGAGAGCATGCGTGTGTATCTGTGTTTGTGAAGCTCTTGGCAGCTCACCAAAAATCATTAAGTGGCCCTCCAGCCACAATAATTGCCCACCCATGTGATAGCATGTGTACATCATGTGGGTATTTGAAGGACTTCTCTAAATTGGCCCCATTCTTTCCAATCAGGGAGGTCCCAGAGGGTAGTGAAGAGTAAGTTCTCCTTGTTCCTTTGGGACTTTTTCTCTAGGCATCTGCAGGGGTTCTGTCATGCCACCAGTCCTATTCAACATGTATATGAACTGCTGAAATCCTGAGTGAGATATCATCAGAGGATGGCAACCACCTCTGTCACTCTGTTTCATCTGACCTGAGCCCTTCATTCTCTGTTCTTTTCCCGTGCCAGCCTGAAATTGGGAATTAGATACAAAGGTGAATCCAGCTAAGACAGCGGTGTGATGGTGAGCAGATCATTTGAGCTGGAGGTTATTGGAATGCCTGCCATTGATGAGATTTATTCTTCCCCTGTCACTAAGGGTTGCAGCCTTGAAATGCTCCTGGATCCTCTGCTGCACCTAGATCTGCACAGTAGCGTTAGTGGCTAGAAGTGCCTTTCATCCACTCCGTCTGGTGAGAAGGCTACAGCTGGTACAGGATGCATTTCCCCAGGAACACAATATTCCAGTGCTCCAAAGTCTGTCCTAGTTTACAGTTGCTTTCAAAGTGCAATACAAGATACTATTTTTGTCTTATAAAGACCTAAATAGTCTGGACACTATGGACTTAAATAACAGCTTTTCCACCTCATGCCCCATTGTGATCCCTAAGGTCAGCCAAGAGCAACCTCCTAGAATTAACAGCAGTGCATCAAGTTCACTTGGTGTAAACACTTAGCAGGTTGTTTCTGCTAATCACTCCTCAGCTTTGGAACACCCTCCCCTTGACACCTGCCAAAGCATGAACCTGGACATCTTCCACCAGTGTAATAAGACTTGCCTTGTCTGCAGCAATCCCTCCATTCACGGATGGTCTCTACTGCAGCTCCCGACTCAAGAATCCAGTCCTTGAGCTGCAGACCTGTCTGCAGAAGTTCCAGGTCTTTCTTCAGGGGGAGGGTAGGCCATAGACCAGGATTTCTCTCCTTTTCCTTTGTCCACTTTCTCTTCTGCCTTGAGGGCGAGACAATTTACCTCAAAGCAGGCAACTGCTTTGTTGAGGTTGAGGTTATGGCACCATTGAAGTTGGTAAGCAGCCAGCTCCTCCCAAGTCTTGATGTCAGCATCCATTTTCTTGAGGTAATTCTAATCATTGTCTTGTGATGTGATGTTTTGACCACAGAGAGAGTGATGCCACTGGAGGTAGTTATCCAGCCAGAAGCATGTAAGATAGAAAAGGTGCCCTAAACCTAGGCTAACTCCTTCCCCATATGGGGTGAGCAGAGGGGATCCTGAGTGTGACTGGTTAGTCACAGTAAAAGCTGCCAGATTGCACGCGTGTCTGAGCCCAGGTGCAAGGTGACTGTCAGGCTACCACCACCTGCGTGCAGGCTCGTGGCTGGAGACTACAGGATTCAGTAGTCCTGTCTCCATCACCACTCATACATCACCATGGGTTTTGGAGGTTGGTATAGGGAAGCATGTTGTTTTCTGTGGTAGAGGCCTGCATATGACTTTGTTTAATGCACTGGTGTGTGGAAACGGCAATCACATGATCTTGACAAAATGGAGATCTGAACCCAGTGGCAAGAGAGAACCCTAAATAACAGGAGACCTCCATCTTGCTTCAGCCTTTTTCTAGCTTTATAGTTGTTAATTTGGTCTGTGGAGAGGTAAGATTTTCCTATTTGGGTAGGCATTTAGCAAGCAAGAGTTTTTGTTTTCATTTTAATATTCTAAATTGCTTTTATGAGTTACTTTATTTCTTACTATAAGCTGCCATGGGCTCTTGTTATGAAGAGTGGCATATAAATCTAACCAATAAATAAGTTGTCTTATATTAACAAGGAAAATATAATGTCAGGGATGCTTCTTCCTGCTCTGAGCATTGATTTGAGGACTCTGAATATTGATTGAGGGTTAAACAGCTCAACAGTAGTTCTGGTGGTTCCTGCTGGTTCATCTTTCTTCTGTAGCTCTTTCTTTATGCAGTGGCCTTATTTCCTTGGCTCTGAATTACACCATGCACCTTATGCACATCTTAAATGTTGCAATATATTTATCATTCTTTAGTTTTGGTTTTCACATCATTTAACTTCCTTTCACAGAGCAGCAGATCAGGCAAAGAACACAGGGTGGGAAGCAAAAAATGGAGCAGCAGATCGAGCAGAAGAAAGAACAGCAGATCAGGGGGGAGGGGAGGGGACTGGAGAAGCCATGTAGGAAGGTGTGTGGCTTATTGTGGCATACCTGCCAGAAAGACTGGCTCCCACTGCTCTGTGGGATCAGACCCACCCGTAAGATCATAACAGGAGCCTCATAGCAACTGATCCTAATTTCCAAACAGCAGTAGCTCCCCCTTTTACAGCAGCTAAAAAGTATGTTTGTCCATACCCTAAATGTATGTAAGTTTTATACATTGAGTCAGAAATTGAATTAACAAGTATGTGAGCTTCACTTATTTCAGACGGATGATATTCAGCTAAGCCTCTTTGGTCCTACTGTATACTTTGCATGCCTGATTTTTTCTGTTTAATGTTGCTTGATACGTGCTGGGAGCATAGACCAGTAACAGGTCTGCATTTTTGAGACAATATTGCTTATGCTTTCAGGAGGTCACACAGCAAATCATGGGTCTTTGTGCAAGGGTTAACATTATGATTTATCCATCATTCATAATTGGTGCACATGAAACAGAAAACAGTAGTAAAGGGAACAACATCAAACTGAAGCAGGAGTGAAGGCTCCAAGAACCTTCAGAAACAAAATGGAGTTTGAATTAAATGATATATATATATATGCCCTATTGAAAATGAATTAAAGATAAGCCTGCTTTAAATTAAATGGGTCTAACTTCAAAGGTGTCAAAAATAAACTTATTTTTAAATGGTAAAAATAGTCTCAAAGAGAAAAGTGCTATTTATAATACCCTTCCTTTCAGGGAGGGTATTTGGTCTTATAATGAAGATGTAGCTTTCGATGCCGAATTTAAATTCATGTTTCCAGTGCTGTTTCTGAATCCTGATCCTGCTTGTATGAACTCCTTTGCACTCTCCATTCCCATTTAATCTACTGGGAATTGATGGTCTTGAACACCTCCCAGGATACTCCCTGCAGTTTAGATTTTTATAAGCATCTAGGTCACTAGTATGCAACCTATTAATTTAAATCTCTTACCTATATGATGTGAGGAGTCTTGTGCAGGTAAGAAT
Organism: Crocodylus porosus; assembly: GCF_001723895.1. NCBI lineage: Eukaryota > Metazoa > Chordata > Crocodylia > Crocodylidae > Crocodylus > Crocodylus porosus. Next base: position 12,352,965 of record NW_017728911.1, on the reverse strand, counting down.
CCTTGTTACCTTTTTTGTTGCCTTTTGGATCCGTGAGGTATATAGAAGTGAAACTAGTCCAACAGCAAATGAGTCATTTACTTCACATCTTGAACGTATACACAATAATTAGGTAGGCGGAGGGCTGTGTTAAGCTTCACTAATAACTAATGAGACCAACCTACATTTTCTCATGCTTTAAAAATATCTTAATTTTTATGTGCTCAAGGCTTAAGTGCTGTTTTATTCCCTCTAACATGAGTTTTTGTTCAAGATTAATAAAGTTGCACCTAGGGTCAATGGTCCACATGAGGTTAACTTTCTCAAGACCTGTAAAACTTTAAAAAATCAATCACCCTCATCAACATTAACTTTTCTCATCCAGGCTATGGATACTTTAAGCATCACTTCATTCATTCATGTGAAGTGTGATATATATTTTTTTCTTTTTTGGTTTAAAAATTAACCACAGAAATGTCTGTCATTCATAATTGGTATATATGAAAAATGTTCAAATTACACCTTTCTTATTTCAAACTGAATATCATAAAAACTAAAAATACAAGTTTTTAGCTCAGCCTATTCTGAGTTTTAAAAAGGAAGAATTGCAGATTTCTTTGAAACTAAAACCCACTTTCCTACCCCAGATTTTTAGTTTGGTATCCTTTCTTCTAATAGGTCTATTTCTAAAATAATTGACTTTTTAATTTTTTTAGCCGTTTTTCCTGGTTAAATAACTTAATGTTTAGGAGGAAGTTTTCTATTTGGTAATGGCATTAAATGTTATAACATCAGATATCCAGATGAAAATCCAATATATTTAGCCTGGGAGAAAAGTCTAGCAGTAGTACTAAAGCACTTTGCTTAATCTGAGCTCCTCGCTTAGGACCCAACATAAGGTGCTTAGCAGTTGGAGTGGAAAGAAATGTTATACATCTCTCTGACTAGGACAACACTAACATAAAAAAGTTGTAGAGGAAGATACTTCCTCCATTTCTTAGAAAAGAACAGAAAGGATTAAAAAAAAAGAAGGAATGATGTAGGCTGTGCTAAGGACTTTATAGATTTTCATAGATTTCATAGATATTAGGGCTGCAAAAGACCTCAAAGATCATCAGGGAAATGAAGTCAGCTAGAGTCAAAGGATAAGCATCCAAGCATTTCTTGAATGAGTCCAGAGTAGGTGCCTGCACCACTTCTGGAGGGAGTCTATTCCAGGTCTTGGGGGCTTGGACAGTAAAGACATTTTTTCTTATGTCCAGCCTAAAATGGTCTTGGAGGAGGTTATGACCATTGTTCTTTGTTTTTCCTTGGGACGCTCTGGTGAATAGATGTTCTCCCAGGTCCTGATGTACACCCCTTATGTACTTCTAAGCAGCCACCAGGTCCCTCCTGAGCCTGCGCTTTTCCAGGCTGAAGAGTCCCATGGCTCTCAGCCTCTCTTCATAAGACCTATTCTCTTGCTCTCTGATCATATGCATGGCTCTCCTCTGGACTCTCTCAAGCTTCTCGATATCCTCTTGAATTGTGGAGCCCAGAATTGGATACAGTACTCCAGCTGCAGCCTCATCAAGGCCGAGTACAGTGGGAGGATGACATCCTGAGATTTACTTGAGAAGCATCTATGGATACATGAAGTCATGGAAGTCATATGTACCATCTAAGCCTCTTGGCACAAACAGGAAGTGACAAGAAAGTCATTCATTTTAAATAGTAATCTTTCTGCAGCTACTTGGAATAACTATTAAAGCTCAGAAAATTTTAAAGCTTCCATTTACCTGATCTTTAGTGGTCAGCTTCTCTGTAGGACATGGTGGCTTTGAACATGTATCAGGAACATTTTAGGAAATGGAAAATGATTGATGAGGAGGGTTTTAGTACACAATGTGTCTAAGAATACCCTTTGTGAAACTAGTTATTTTCAAATTCAGAGATTAAATTTATTTAAAATGCCACTCCATGTCTAGATGTTCCCTCCACTGATTTCATATAGACTGGCAAGAGATCAAGGTAAACGGGATTCTTCTGGTTTCATAGGCAACTAAGTCATATCCCTCACATATCAAGTTCCACCTTTAAAAAGCAGGAACAGAACACACTCATTACTACCAGGGGCAATGCACCCCCTGAGTGCCAGTGAACCCCCAGCCAGGCCATGCTCTCTGTTTAGCCGGCAGGCAAGGGGGCAGGTGGAAGCACCAGTATGCCCCCTGCAAGCACCAGCTGGGGAGCGGGGCTGCCTGCAAAAGTGGTCACACTGCTTCCAGGAGTGGCCATTGGACTTCTGGGAGCAGAGCAGCTGCTTTTACTGTGAGAGACGTCAGCCACAGGAGGGCATGTGCCCTCCCCAACCACTGGCTGGTGGGTGGGGGGAGGGCACATGCCCGCCCTGACTCATGAGGCACCGGACACCCATGATTACTACTCCTAGGGAAGACCATTCCAAAACCTCATTGCTTTGCTGGTTAGAAATTTTATTCTGGTTTCTAGCCCAAAGTTATTTGTAGTTTACACCCACCAAGCCAATGATTGACAGGGAGAGAGGAGACCAGCCTGTCTGCTCCTCCTCATCATCCCCCAGCTTGTGGACCACTCACTAAGGTTGGTCAGTTTCACTTCTGGAGTGGTATTACTTAGAGGAGCATCACTGTTACTATCAGAAAGCCAGGACTGAACATTTGTGTACTTTATATCCTTTTTCTGGCTCATCTGACAATTGGTAGTAAAGAGCAGAGCTGTTCAGGACACCATGACTGGGAAAGTAATTTCTTGTGATGTGCTTTCTTCTCTTTACCACTGACTGCAACATACCCAAGGATGCTGGTCTTTGGGAACACCTTCATACCATATATCAGCACTGCTGAGCCAGGGAGCTGAACAACATCCAAAGGTATTGTATATTCTAGGGGCATGGGATAACAAACAGTAGAACCAACCTTTAGAATAAGCTGTGCCACCTTCATGGAGATCTGCACTGAGCTAGCCCCTGTGCTGAAGGAGCATACTACCAGCATGAGGGCACTTCTCACTGTGGAGAAGTGCATTTGGTGACAGCCCCTGACAGATTCTGGTCTGTGGCCAACCCCTTTGATGTGGGCAAGGCCACAGAGGGATCAGTCATGTGGGAGATGTGCCAGGCCATCTACACTTTATTCCTCCAGCTCATCAATCTATAGGAAACATCACTAGGATTGCCCTAATGGGCTTTTGTGCACCTATATACCATCCTGTGTCTTGCCCACCACAGCCTGAGGTATATTAACTACAAGTGCTACTATTTCATCATGCAGCAGGGCATTATGCAGGGGGTGAGCCTGGATACCAGTGAGCACTAACTGCCTTGGATGCTTATCTTGACCTTTGGCCTTACAATATCTGTAAGACTATATATGGAATTGGGACAGAAAGATTAAATGGATGACTGAGATAGAGCCAAGGCTCATGCACATCCTCAGTTGACCTTGCTGGTCCCAAACTCAAAAGGAGAAGTATTTGTAGGAGAAAAGGTAAAGAAATGGAAAGGAACAAATTTTCTGTCTTGGCACTTCTGGATTCAGCCACCATAGGCCTCCCCATTATATTATCCTTTATTATTACTGCTTGAGACAATGTTACAAAAATGTGACAGTAAGCTGTTTGGTCCTCTGAAGAATGTTGGTGACTGGCAATGAAAAAATAATAATAATAATAAAGCAAATCCATGCAATTTGAAGAGTGACATTTTTCAGTTTTTACATGTACCCTTCCTGTACATGGATTTATACACTCCAGCCCTGGAGACAAAATATTGTTTCTATTATTGTCTCCAGGGCAATCATAAAAGACAGAAAGATTAATACACATTGGCGACACATAGGGCGTGTAGATGGGTGCACATATACCCTCTGAGCATGGTGGTGCACCCCCTGCAAAAAGGCTCCACTGACACCACCTGCGACATCTGTGGTTTGTCCCTGATCATTGTTGGCTGCTGCTGGTGATGTCTGCAGGTGCTCGCCGGCCACTGGTTGGCGTTTGCCACACCCCCTTCCCCCTTGGCTGCAGACAGGGCCGAGGTCGCCTGCAGGAGCACACCACTTGCCACTGCCACACTCCCACCACCGTTGCCTGTGGGAGCTCACTGTGCCCCCCCAGGGGCATGAGGCATTTATGGTATAACTGATCCCTTTAAAAATAACCCATACCCTACAAAATATGTGAATAGTCCAATGGTAGGCATTAACCCTTACATTTAATACTTGCTGGTAAACTTAGAAAACATTTTAAGTTTTTTGTTAAGGTTGAGCACTAAAGGAAGGTGGTCACTTTCTAAGTAAAATGGTATCTCAGAATCAGGTATATCCCCCCACATAGAGGGTTCAGTCAACATATAATCAATGGTACTTGATGCTCTAATGAAGATGTAGGTTGAAATTGTTGATGTAATGCTAGGGTATGATCCATTAATTGATCTTAAATTCAGGATTAACAGTAACTTCTGTAATCTTAGACTTGCATTATTAATCCCTATGTCATTGAATGATGGAACATCAATTCCCCAAATCTCATTAAGTAGCAAATAATCCTCATCTTCCCATTTCACGCTTCCTACTCTAGCATTAAAATCTCCTACTAATATCAGTTTGTCCATAGGATATTCTAATTTTATAGATTCTAAATGCTAAATGAGCAAATCCCATTTATTACTAGCTTGTTCTCTTTTCAAAGCCAGGGACCTGTGTGTGTGTATGTATGTATATATTTGCAATAATCCAAGAACCTATTCTGAGAATAGTAAATCTAATTAGTAGACAGATATCAAGGCAAGTGCCTAGTTGTCTTCCAATCCATCCTGGATTATTTGCCAGCATTGTCAAAAGATCTAGCCTGGACCCGTCCCCACTTTTTGCCTGCTTTGCCAGGGAGACTAAAGCATGAATACCCCCTTTAGGAAGAAAGGTTCCTTACACCAAGTTTCTTGCAATGCTATAACATCATGACTGGTTAAAAAGGCCTGGAAGTCAGTTTCACCTAGTTTGATTAATAATCCTGCCACGTTCCAAGAGATGATTGAAAATGGTCCAAGGCTATTTTGGTGGAATTTTCTGAGTCAGGATGACTTTACATCCTCAACTTCCATCTCAAGTGAGGCAAGAAAAAACAGCACCATTGCGGTCTAATGGAATTGACCTATGTGTAACATCTTGCTTACTAATTACTGTTGTTATAGAAATTGCCAGGGGTGGAGGGCTTTCTTGCTCCCCTTTGTTATTTATGGTGTATGAGAGTCTACTGTTGGATCGATTACCGTCTGAAGTGTCCATCAAATTGATTTCTCTACTAGCCTGTGTAATAATTAAGCTATCCTTGACCTTTTGTTCTTTATCCATCTCCCTATCTTTGCTACAGACTTGGGATGTCTTTTTTTTTGTGGGCTGAGCTAGATTACTAGCTCCCAACTCATGTGGGTCCAGATACCTATATTCCTGCCAGCAACTGCTCCTTTCCCTATGCACAGTCTTTCAGGAGGGGTTGAGGTCTATGAATGCTCAGCTTTGGGAGCCATCTATAGTTTATAAATTGTCCCTGATTGTTTCACATCCTGATTTATTATATTCCCTTCTAATTCCAATGGGAATGCCACAACCCCTTCTTTCCCTCTCAAATTCAAGTGAAGTGAATTTGAACAGGACAAGGGAATATCTTGAGTTATTCAAGGTAGCTTGCCAGAGCAGGATCAAGTCCTCATTCTCAGCAAATCCCTTACTCAGACCTCCCATTTCCATTCCTGGGGAAGTGTTTACTTTCTCCAAGATGGTAGTAAATTTTCTGCCGCCAGATAATAGGGAAACATTATCCCTTCTATTAAGCCCCTGGAAATTAATTGGGTCATCAATGTTACTCTCACAAGGGATAATTACAAGGGTCCTCTTAATAACTAGCTCTTCAGGTTGTATAAGAGGGGCTTGTACCACAAAAAGATCTAGTTTTCCCCTAATCTCCTTCCTATCTTGTGAATCAGTTTAAAAGGGCCTGCCAAACAGCAAAAAAAGCCCAGTTAGGCTCCGCAGCAGCGAGAGACGCGCAAGTGAAAGCCCGCCACGCCCTCGAAGCCCCCCAGACACCTCAGAGACCCCTGCCAACCCCCAGCACAGCCGGAGGCAAGCGGGGCTCATGGTGGGAAGGGGTTAACCCCTCTCTGAATGGGAGGAGGCAGTTGCATGGAGCCGGGCCGGGTCAAGCCCCCTCCCAGGCCCCTACTTGGCCCAGCCCCCTAGGGAGCAACGTGACCGGAGCCACGTGAACAGGCTGCGCAAACAGCTGCGCTTGTCTGCCAGCACATGAGTTAGCACAGATTTCACGCAGGAGGGGGCATGGGAGGGCCCCAGACCCTGCCTGCAAACCCACCAGGGTAGTCAGTCCCAGGCGTAGCCAGCCTACCACAGGCATGACACGGATGGGCATGCGCCGCACCCTGAGGGTCCTATCGGGCTCTGCAGCCCCTCATATCGGGCACCTCAGAGGCTGCCATGCAGACGGAGCCCCTGGCTCTTGGCTGCAGGGGCTGCCTATCCCTTTTTCAGGCTCTGGGGCCCGGGAGCATGGCCACCTCCCCGTGTGGGGTCTGCTCCCTTTTGGAGTCTCTGGCATGCCAGCTGGAGAAGCTCTAGGGCACAGTCCAGAGACTACGTGCCATCAGGGACTCCTACTGCCAGGCCCTTCTCCTCCGGGATCCAGAGGGTAAACCACCGTCTCCCTCCAGGACAAAGGAGGACTCCAGGACCTCCCGCTCTGTCAACTCTGTCCAGTCAGGGGCATGGACCAAGGTGGTCAAGGTCCCTAAAGCCTGCCGCACCAAGGCCCCTGCCCCACCGGAGCTTAGCAACAGGTATGCACCTGTTGCTGCTCCAGCAGAGCCTCCTGAGTTGCTAGCTCCCACAGGCAACACAGGCTGAACTGCAGCTACCACCCCCACTCTCCCCAAGACGAAACATAAGGTGTTTGTAGTGGGAGACTCCATCCTGAGGGGGACTGAGGGGGCAATCTGCTGCTCCGACCCCTTAGCTCAGGAAATCTGCTGCTTCCTGTGGGCCTGCATCCGGGACATTGCGGAGAATATCCCAAAGCTCCTCCAGCTCACAGACCACTATCCTATACTCCTTATTCATGTGGGCACCAATGACATGGCTTGGAGCACTCCCAGCTGGGTCATGAGGCACTACAGGGATCTGGGAGCAGGGCTAAAGGGTCTGGGATCACAGGTGGTGTTCTCGTTGATCCTCCCAGTCTCAGGCTATAGGCTGAGGGGGGAGAGGAGGATCCACATAGTCAACCAAAGACTGCAGCGCTGGTGTCATTGGGAAGGCTTTGGCTTCCATGATCACAGCCTGCTCTTTGGCAAGAAAGGCAGCGAGCTGCTGGTAAGAGATGGCCTCCACTTCTCTCAGCTGGGGAGGAGGCTCTTCTCAGCCAGACTGGCTGATCTGCTCCACCGGGCTTTAAACTAAGCCCGCTGGGGGATGGGGGGATTACCACCACTGCTGGCCCATGGGTATAGATGGCTATACCCTGTACAGGAGGGATCATGTAGATAAAAGGGGCGGGGGTGTAGCTCTCTATGTTAAGGAAAGCTACGTGTCCCTGCAAGCTGATGTTGGTGACCAGGGTGGACAACTAGAAACCCTCTGGGTTAAAATCCATGGGGAACATGGCTCAGGGGACACAACGGTGACAGTCTGCTACAGACCTCCCACCCAAAGTCCTGAGCTTGACCAGGAGTTTGCCCGGGAGCTGGCTGAGGCCGCATGCTCCAGGACCATGGTTGTCATGGGTGACTTCAATTACCTGGACATCTCGTGGGAGGGATCACTCAGCAAAATCCGAGTGGTCACAAAGCTTCCTCTTATGTGTGGATGACCTCTACCTGACTCAAGAAGTCTGTGGACCAATGAGAGGCAAAGCACTGCTCGACCTGGTACTGGCTACAGGGGATGACCTAATCAGCAACCTAGTGATAGATGGGAAGCTGGGTGACAGCAACCATGAGCTGATCACCTTCACCATCCACTGTAAAGCTGTCAAGTCAGTCAGCAACACAGAAGTCCTTGACTTCAGAAAAGCCCACTTTGACAAGCTCAGGAGGCTTGTTGGTCAGGCCCTCAGGGACCATGACCCCAGGGAGAGGGGAGTTCAAGAAGGGTGGTTGTTCCTCAAGGGAGTGATCCTCAATGCACAAGCTAAGTCTATTCCATCTTGAAGGAAAGGCAGCAGGAGGGCGCAGCAGCCCCCCTGGCTCTCCAGGGACCTAGCAGACCTCCTGAGACTAAAAAAAAAAGCCTACAAAGGATGGAGGATGGGATTAATCTCCAAGGAGGATTATTCTGCACTGGTCTGGTCCTGCAGGGAGTATACCAGAAAAGCCAAAGCTGCAACTGAACTCCAACTAGCTTCAAGGATCAAGGACAATAAAAAGTCCTTTTTCAGATATGTGGGGAGCTGGAGGAAAAGCAAGGGCGACATTGGACCCCTGCTGAACCAGATGGGGCAACTGACAACTGACGCCCAGGAAAAGCCAACCTACTAAATGGGTACTTTGCGTCAGTCTTTCATCAGTCCCATGGGACACC
>NW_017728911.1:12322783-12344369 GCF_001723895.1 Crocodylus porosus | reverse complement strand
CACCTACGCTGAACACCTTCAAGAGCAAATTGGATGCTTATCTTGCTGGGATCCTATGACCCCAGCTGACTTCCTGCCTTTTGGGCAGGGAGCTGGACTCAATGATCTTCTGAGGTCCCTTCCAGCCCTAATGTCTGTGAATCTATGAAATTTATGAATCTTGATTTCAGTTTGCTGGTCTGGGGATCATTCTGGCCTTTCCGGTTAATTTTAATGAGATCCTCCTGAAGAGCTCTCAAGCAAGCCAGGGTGTTATCTTTTTTTTCTTCAAGTAGTAACCATTCAAAGGAAGCCAGGAGAGAGAATTCCTCATCCAAATAAGAGTGTTAGCATCCTCCTTTTCCTCCATTAGGTCAACCTCCAGTCCATCAACTGAGTCCAGTTCAATCAAATTTGTCGATTCCTGTCTAATTGCCTTAATATCTAATTGGGTCGACTCCCTAGTTTCAGGAGCCCACTTACTTTTTCTTATCTTTTCCCGGTATGGTTGGACTTGCTGGTGGTCTCTCTTGTTACTGGGCCTAAGGTGGAATATTTTTACAAAGGGGTAAGCTTTCAAAAACAACAGAAACCCTTGTTGGGTGAACTCCCCACTTAATCAGAGCCCTCTTTCTCCTCGTGACCAGGGACAGCTCCCCGCCCCTTTACGATTGATATCCCCGCAACATCCTTTACTGTTGATATGACTGATAAACTTTATCACTATATTCCTTTTTTTACTGTGTTAATTGTGGACTTATGCATAGCATTTGTATAGATTCATGATTTGATTTATGAGCATATTTGTACTTGATTATGTTAATTCTAGGAATAGGAATCATGCTTTTATAATGGTTGGCCCTATTTTATTATCATATTCTCATTTCTGTTGTTTTTGTTTAAATTTATATTATGGTTGTATGTCTGTTATGTTGCTTTTCGGAGCATGACTTTCAGACAGAATCCTTAAAAAAATTGAATTGAAGTTTTTGTTAATATTGTTAGCTACAGACCAGAGTTTCAGTGTTAAGAAATAGAAAAATATTGATTTGTTTATTATAACATATAAAATGTAAACCATTGAAGGTCTCAAGCTACAATACTTAGAAATTACTCAAGACCAAGAGAGATGCTTGTGAATTTGTCAGCACAGAATATGCACTAAAATGTTCATAAAAACAAGTCATTTCTATTTTTTCCTTCCATAAGGCTGTCACATTTTAGACAGCAAATTAGCATAGATAAAGGTCACTTTCATTAAAATGTATAGAATGGAAATTGAGATTTCTGTTCAGGTTGGCTATTTATATATCAGGTCAGTACACAAATATAAATGAGAACTCCATGTAAATTTTAAAACAAAAGTAGAAGATTGTGAGGTACATATGGTGCTTAGAGATAAGGCTAAGCTATCGCCCTTAGCTATCTAAATTATCCTTAAATCATAAGTTCATTAAAATTTTCAGGAGCATGTGATTGTTAAGGAAAGGGTAGTGCAAATGTTGTGATAGTCAACTGAGTTATCTTACTATGAAAATATATTAAATTCTAGGTGTTGTGTTTGAATATTATTAGCTCTTTTCTTTATGGTTCAATTATTGAGACCAAGATTTGTTGCTCACCTCCAGGTTTTTTTAAGCTCCTTTGGGTGACAGAGTCACTGGTCCATGACAGCACTTGGGAGGATTATAGTTCACTAACTTTATTACGGTGACAGTTCACACCAGTTGAAAGTTTATTGTGTGTAAAGAGGTTATATGGAGTACTGTATATTCATATTTTGAAGGGAAAGCACAGCTGAGCTGTGTGATGTAAGTAAGACCAGAGTACCTAGAATATTTACAGAAAAGGAGTCAATTTCTAGGATACAGCAGAAGGGATTCAACATTATGAAGGATGAGTTCATGCTGAAATTGTTACAGCTTCTGCTCTCTTGGGGAAAAATTCCTAATTCTTCACTTAATACATTGTGTATATTTTTAAGTGTCTTCCATTATTTTGTAAAATTTATGATTTTATGGAGACAAGATCTCTGTTTCTCAGGAATTCATGTTATCTGTTGCTTACAACTCGTACAGAAAGAACAGTCAGGTTACACTAAACCGTTGGGTTTGGGGTTTTTTTTTTAAACAATTAGTAGTAGTTATTACAGCAACTGGCTGCAATGGTAAAAGACTGGGTTAAGTGACCTGAGATATAATAGAAACAAATATCCTTACAAGCAGAAATGTATTTTCTTTCTTTATATGCTACTAGTAATAATAAATAGTACTTATCATGTGAGGATCTCAGAGATTTTACACACCTTAATTAACTGTCTCACAGCACTCTTGTGAGGCAGACATTACCCTTTTTTTATTTTTTAGGGGTCAGACAACAATTGGCTTATGTAAGGTCACATAACGAGCTAAAAGTTGGGACTAGAACCCAGGGATATTGCTTACTAGACAAATGCTGAAATTGCTAAGCCAGGCATAGGTTTATAGCTTCCTGTGAGTTTGAGACAGTTGGAAAAATTGTTCAGAGCAGGTTTTCATTGGAATTTGATGATTTCTTAAAATCAAAATATACCATAGATAATGTTGTTTGACAGTTCCTTTGGAAATCGGTTAGGCCCTACTTTGGGTTGGGTACTGCAGGAGGGAGTTACCTGTAAGAGTCCTGCTTCATTTGTTACAGAATCTAGAAGGTATGAAGTAAACAAAGAAGGAAATTACAAGAAGGAAAAGGAGGGTCTTATGTTTAAGACAATTGAATGCTTCCCCGGAAAAATTAGTCTAGCCTTGCATCGGCCACCAAGTTTGTATCTGATGTTAAGAAAGTCACTTATGCCAAATTTTACATAGTAGGTTAAAGATTGTGAGTTCATCATTTTCTGCTGTGTGACTTGTACAAATTGGGGCCCCAGGTATCAAGTGCTAAGCCCAATGAAAGACGTGCATGACAAACATTGTGAGCCAGGTATTAATCATCTCAGATTGGATAGTGCAGGTAACTGGGTACTTTTGACTGGGAGTCATAGAATCATAGAAAATTCGGGTTGGAAGGGGCCACAGGAGGTCATCTAGTCCAACCTCCTGGTCAAAGCAGGACTGTTCCCAACTAGACCATCCCAGCCGAGGCTTTGTCCAGGTGGGTCTTAAAAACCTCCAAAGATGGAGACTCCACAGCGTCTCTGGCTAGCTTGTTTCAGTGCTTTACTACCCTCCTAGTGAAAAAGTTCTTCCTAATATCTAACCTAAACTTCTCTTACTGCAATTTGAGACCCTTGTTCTGTCACCAGCCACCACTGAGAACAGTCCAGTTCCATCCTCTTTGGAACCCCCCTCTAGCAGTTGAAGGCGGTTATTAAATTGCCCTGCAGTCTTCTCTTTTCTCTGAATTATATAAGGCTGGTTCCCTCAACCTCCCCTCGTAAGTCATGTTCCCCAGCCCTGTAACCATTTTTGTTGCCTTCTGCTTATTAGCCTTCTTTGCAGCAAGGGCAAACTCTTGGCTCATAGTCAGCTTATTGTCCACTGTAACCCCCAGGTCCTTTTCTGCAAAGCTGCTCCTTAGCCAAGTCCCCAGCCTGTATTGGTGCGTGAGATTATTCTGTCCTAAATGTAGGACTCTGCACTTGTTCTTATTGAACTTCATGAGATTTCTTTTTGTCCAATCCTCCAACTTGTTAAGGTCTGTCTGAATCCTAGGCCTACCCTCCAGTGTATCTACTACTCCACCCAGCTTGGTGTCATCTGTAAACTTGCTGAGGGTGCACTCTATCCTATCTTCCTGATTTTTGATGAATATATATTGAACAAAGACAGCCCCAGGACTGACCCCAGGGGCACTCCACTTGATATCAGCTGCCAGCCTGACACAAGTCATTGACTACTACCAGTTAAGACTGACAGCCCTGCCAGTTTTCTATCCACCTGACAATCCATTCATCCAATCCATTCATCCATAGTTTGGTTGTGAGAACGTTGTGGGAGACTGTACCAAGAGCTTTTCAAGAGACCAGGCTTACTCTCTGTGCCTCATCTCCCTGTTTTACACATGGAATAATGCAACTCCTTACCGCACAGGTGTTTTGCAAAGATAAATTAATTTGTTTGAAGCACTCAGATACTAAAGCAATGAGCAGCAAAGAAAATCTCAGGAGAAAATTAATAATTCTGTCTTCAGAGCCAGCTTTGAGCAGTGTACTGTGAAAAAGAAACAAGGCTACATACAGAAAATGAGGATAAAACAAAATATTGAATTGCTGCATATCACACTACACTGTCCATTCTGTATATTGAATGAGGCAAGGATACTAAAGACAAAATTATAAGTACTTGTGTAATTAGCAAGATGAAAAAGGCTTTGTGTCATGGGCTGTTGCCAGAGATGTGAGCTTCCACAACTATCTTTCAATAGGAGTGAGGGCAAACAGTCTCATGAATTTTAAGATGAACTTTTAAAATTACAGTGCTCTTACATACCGCTCGTATTTATTGCATCACCTTTGGTTGTACAGTCCTACATGTTTGCTTTATCTATTATACCAGTTTGTACTGGTTTTGCCTTCTTGAATAAATTCCAAATATTCTGATGCACTCTGGTGCTTTCCACACAACTTCAGACTTGCAGGTTTTAACTCTTAACTGCTCTTGACCTGCCTTATAGCCTGCACCTATATTTGAAAATTTGTATATCACCAAGAACAATATGTTTGTTTATAAATTGGGATGCCACTGTAACCAAGAAATTCAGAAGGAACTAGTGTTAGTTTTGAGCTTTCTCTACATAAATATTTTACTGGCTAAGGCTATTCCTATTGGTATGTCTTTGCTTTGTGTCCACTCCTGTTCTATGAGATTCAATAGGGGAAAAGTTCTGTCAGCTTTAGTTGCAAATGGGTTCTAGTTTGCTTTAGCCTGTTTAATCTTCTAATTATATTCTCTTTTATACTATAAAACGATGCATATTTTAGCTATTATTCATCTGCATGTTCATATCTCTCTCCCTTTTATTTGATAATTTCTTAGAGCAAAAAAATTTACTTTAAATTTCCAGAATATCATTGCCTTGGTAATGAATAATCTTCTCATTTTAACACATTCATATTGTTACCTTTTATTAACACCTTTATTTAATATTATCTTAGGGAAAATGAAATATTTCACAGCTCTCATTTAGTTTGAGTGTGAGTTTTAATGGCATCTGTTCATTATGACTTCATTTTATTTGATTTATGTATTTGTTAATAAAAGACAAAATCTGCACATAGTGTATTTAGATGTCATGTTGGCCTCAAAGAATAACAACATTAAAGAACCTTAACTAATATTTTAGAGGAGATCTATTTAGTGTTCTCTTTTGCAATGGTAATCTTTCATATTAATTTAAATATGATGGCGCAGTAACTGAAAGGACACAGTGGCACCATGTTGAAGATCTTGGCATGAGGATTTCTGTCCTTTGGTCATTGATCCACTACTGGTGATAGAGTTCTTAATACACTTAGAGCAATGCCAAATAAGAGTCCATGATCTTATTAAAGCATGCCATTTACCAAGCTTGGTTCCAAACTTAAACTTGTCTGTTCTTTTCAAGTAACTTTGTGCCACTTTATGATTTTATTTTGAAAGCTGTCTGAATTTTCTTTATATAGTTTAGTTCAAAGTGCAGTCATGTCTAGCTCAGTTCTGAGTTTTTTGGGTCAAATTCAAAGCAAAAATTTGGGGAAACCATATTCATAGCATCAGTGCCATGGGAGGGTTTCAGAAAGATGAAAAGTACTATTTCAGTAGCCTACTGCTTTTTTTAGGTACTAGCCTCCTCACTCAGGTTTCTTTGTGGTTTGGTTTCACAACATGTTGAAAATGTTTGACTTCCATAAGATTCTCCTCTTCTTTCAAGAAAATGATAATGAAGGAAAACTAGCATAAATTGCTGCATACAAAAACTGAGCTTCTTGCCTCACTACCATTTAGGGCGTCTCTAGAGGTAGCCAGCTATAAAGCCATGCAAGTAATTCGGTTTTTCTGCATTGTTGGCTAAACAGGAACAATTAAAAAAAAAAAAGAAATAATTTCAGGTCAGTTCAGACCAAAATATCAAACATTTTTCAGTTGAATTAAACATTTTAATTTGATTTTGGTCTTTATAAAGCCATTTGAAACCCATTTTAAAATGTTTGCATTTTTTAAAATGAAGGCATTTAAAAATGAAAAGGGCAAAACACTTTGACATTTAAAAAAATGTTCCCCCTTTTTGATTAAAATTATTCACCAGTGTGAGAGGGGAGGAGAGAGCCCCCCCCCCCGACACACTCTGATACTCACTGCAGGTGCAGCAAGGAGCTGGGTAGAGACACCAGAACAAGGAGAACAGGCGCGGCATTTTCGGTGCTGCCTGATCCTCCAAACTGGGGGGGATGAGGGGCATAGCTGGAGAGAAGCATGAGCTGCTCAAAAGGCAACTGAAGACTCGGCTGGGAGGCTGGGAGGGAGAGAGCTGGGCATCATAGGGGAGATGCCGGCAGGAGACCTGGGGAGTCCAAGCCATGGGAGCAGAGGGGAAGAGCCAAGCAGCAGTGGGCAGATGCTATGATAATTCTCGCAAAAAGCTTACCCAGGATCAAGGTAAGACTAACTGGCCTGTAGTTCCCCCGGTCCTCCTTCCTCCCTATTTTGAAGATGGGAACCACAATGGCCCTCTTCCAGTCCTCTGGCACCACACCAGAGCACCATGAGTGCTCATAAAGCCGTGCCAGGGGTCCTGCAATAACCTCTGCTATTTCCCTCAGCACTCTGGGGTGGAGATCATCCAGACCAGCTGATTTAAATATGTCCAGTCCCTCCAGAAGTTCCCTGACTAGATCCTCCCTGACCCTTGGCCTAGGTGCACCTCCCCTGGGACCTAAGCGGGGCCAGTGGGGGGGGGCTGATCCGGTCCCTGCTGGCAACAGATGGGACCCTCTGTACCTCAGGATGGAGTTGCCTGTGACGATTTGTGTCACTGTTCTCTTCATTCTCCCTGTCCACTCCCCTCCCAGGGGTTTTTGAATAGCCTGTGCCAAGTGTCTCTTTTCCAGGTGGAATTGGCTGCATCAAAGATATGGTGAGCCGCTGCATTGCATATGCACCATCTTCCTTTTCACTCCTACAGCTGAGCTACTCCTTTCTTTCCCATTTCAAATCATTCTGTTTCTTCACCAGCCCTAAATATCTGGCAAAACTCACCAAATTGGGCCCCAAACAGTTCATCCAGAATCCCTCTGTTAGCCCCTCTCTCAGCCTGTTGCATATGATTAGTGTAGCTCCACCCTCCATGTGATGGAGCCGGGCCAGGTTGCCCTGTACCTCATCTGCATATAAATTTCTAGAAGATCCCAGGATTTGTGACAAAAACACTCAGTTCCAGTCATGAGTGGTGGTCTATGAGTCATGAATGGATCCATTGTTGGGGTATCTGGAGTACACAAACACACTGAGCAGTGCGGAGCTGTGGGGTCACCTTGGCTTGGAATGCTGTTGACTGTACTGGGGCCCAGTCCAATGAACTGTATTATAAATCATGAGCCTTTGGCTTTGGATTAATATCATATGTAAGATTGAGTGTAGGGAGTATCTGTAGTCCTGGACTAAAGAGTCTTGGATGGAGGATGCTTGCCTGTAGTATCTGGAGGCATCCGAACTCCAAGACCTCTGGGCTTGGTCCTGCATGTAGAATGCCTGCCAATGGATTTGGGAGTATCTGAAGTCCCAGGGTGATAGGTCTGGGATTTCATAGACATTAGAGCTAGAAGGGACCTCAGAAGATCATCAAGTCTAGCCCCATGCCCAAAGGGCAGGAATTCAGCTGGGGTTATAGATCAAATGGAGGATGCTCTCTGGCTGTAGTGCCATACATGATGCCTAGAAACATTGAATTCTGCCTGCTCAATTGATATGTTTTTTGGAATGATTGAGTTCTGCTCAGTCGACATAATTTGGAACTGATTTGGCTAATTTGGTCTGGAACACTAAATATATAAGAAGTGGGCATGTTGCACATTCATTAATGTCTAGTAGTTACGGTGCTATTAGTTTACTACTTGCATAATGAAGTACTAACTAAATATGCATTAATGACAGTTTCTTTGCAATAGTGCTGATGCACAGTTTTTCCATGACTGTTACTGTGCAGTAGCTTATTAGCACAGTTTTGACAAGCATGCTACTGTGTAGTATTAGTATATAGGCTACCACGCAATAAGTATCTTCTGGAGATGTGCCCAGTTTGTACTATATATAAGTAGGTACAAATGCGCTGCTTAAACATGTGTTTTTGGAATACCTGTGCCACTATTTGTAGCAGTTTCAAAAAAGGTAAAATGCATCAATTACTGGAGGTATGTTTAATTGCAAGATCAGTATTTTCAAATTTGCCCTTTACTTCCATGTGCTATGGGAGAGTAGGGTCTGGCAGTAAGGAGTGGTGGAAGGGACTGCAGGGAGAAGAAATTATGGGGAGGGGGAGCTATTTGACCCCCCCCCCAATTGTTTTTCCTTCTTTAGGACTGGGAGGGGGACATATTCAAGGCAGACCTTCAATAATTCAATTCTATACCTGGAATATAATAACAAATATATATGTTTTCCATATATAGGATCTGATTATTGGGTTGAGTCTTATATTCAGAGTCATCTTGTAGTCAAGTAAATACAGTAATTCATTTTCTACCATTTCTACATTCTGTACAGAATAATATTGTTGTTATTGCTTTATCTCTTAGCGCACATTTTGATTCTTTGTGTTTAATTAGCTACTGCAGTTTGTATTTTTTAAAGCCAACTGCTTAAGGTCCTTAAGCAAACTTAATCATTCAAGATCTGGAATTCTGTCTGTTGTCCATCTCTGTTATAGAGAAGATGTGTATTATTTGTACTCTAGTTATGCCTGGGAGCCCCAAATGAGCCAGGAACCTTATGGTAGATGTTGTTCAAATGCTTAATGAGATACTATCTTTGTCCTGAAAAGCTCTTAGATAGAATGGGGAAAGGAAAGTAAATGTACAATTCACAGTCCTTGCACAACTTTGCATGGCAGGTGACTAGCACAGCCAGTGTTAGGACAGAGTTGATTTTACTCCCAGTCTGTCATCCTAACCACTAGAACTCATGGACCTTCAAGTTCATGAAACTGAAGAGTTCAGATTTAGTTTTCAGCCCATTGAAAGATCAGAATCGTAGAAATTAATGGTATGAAATACCAGATAAACTAAACTCAGTTAGCAATTTCAAGCAAAAGCATTTTTTCCCTCTCCATTCTTTTTTTCTAGTCTTGATAGTTCTCTTCCACTATACTTTCTTGCTGGACTCCTTTCTCTTTTCCACTCCCAGGACAATTCTATGTATATAGTTTCCCTACTATATATGGTCAGCAACAAAGCTCACACGGTGTTTATCTGTTGATTTGTCAACATTTTACAAAAATTTTGGCCTGGAGTAATTTATGATCTCTAAATATCCTTTCCAAATATTGGCAACTGCCAACACAGTGGGTAAGTTCTATGGGAATCCACATCTAGCAGTTCTATATGGAACAGAGTGTTTTATTTTGTGGGCAAATCTCATAAATCATAATTGGGATGTTAAACTTACAAGCTGAGGGATTTTGACCCATTTTCAACCCTTGTATTATTGATTTAAGAGGACATCTACACTGAGATATTATTAAGATCTATGCTAGAGGAAAATCAGTGGAATGTGGAACAGTTATCTTTCCCTGAGCTGCCCATTTGGTCCTGAGGTGTTAAAGCTAGAGCAGCATCCTTTTTCTTTAAGGCTCTTGCCATAGCTGGACAAGATTTGGGCAAACCTGGACACGTGAAAAAAATTCAACATTCATAACATATTTAAATACATGTTAAATATGCTGAAGTTCCTCATGCTCTTTCTTCTCAGAGGATTCTTTTCATTATTTGCTTATGCAAGTGGTCTTGATCACTTCTGCCCAGTAGCTCCCATCCAATGTATTTTCTTGCAGTGTATTTAAGGAAGTGTAACTGCAGCTAAAGTCTTTCTAATGTGTACTATACATTTTCAAAGATAACTTGAAGTGCAAGTTATATTTTTGGATAAGGGCCACCTGTGTATCCAGTACTCATGCTACTGTGTCCTTTGTCCTATAAACTTCGCTGGAATTACTCATGTCAGTAATGTTCACCAATGTGAGTAAAGGCTGTGCAGTTGTTTTGATCTGTAATATTCTCAAAATAGTTTTAAAAAATGGTGCATCAGGCATGGGGAAAAATGGGCTATCTTTAGTATAAACTAAAATGGAAAATGAAAAAGCAGATCACAAAATGCATGAGGCTGCCCAAGCAATGGAAACAAGGCATTCTTACCTAAGAGTTATCCAGGTATGGAACAAACTTCCAGAAGAAATTAGACAGATTTGGAATCTTACCATCCATAGGAAAAACTGCAGAATTTTCCTCTTTGTAAAGGCCCTGGTGCCATAAAAATAATAGCTTCTTCACCTGAAAACCTACATCCTACCCCAAGAAGAGTTGTGCCTTCGGAAAGGGAAAGATACCATGAGCGGATGCAATGAATCCAATCTGGACTTGTCCGTTCCTATTGCTTTTACATGAAAGGTTCTTGGATGCTATGGCAGTATAAAGTATATCAGCATAAAATCTAAAATATATACAATCTACAATCTAAAATAACTTATCAATAGAGTTTTGTCTTTCAGGTCATTTTACAAATATATTTTACTATAAGGTAAAGCCTAACAAGCAGGTTTTTCAGAGGATCTTCAAAAATATGTCTGTACTGTATTCTTCATGTGCATTTTTTGCATGAACAAAACAAGTAATTCCCTGTACTTGTTGAAAAGGTATAATTTTTTTGGCCGTACAATGGCAGCTGTAATTCTAAAGTCAGCACCATTTTAATCCAGAGGTAGTTAGCCATGTCTGTCTGAAATCAAGTAGTAGATAGGGTATCTGATTAAATAAGTTGTTGCCTGTGAAGGCTTATACCTTTTTGAACTAGTCTCTAAAGGTGTTTATACATGAGCTCTGGGTGGTAGGCGGGGCCTCTCTAAAGCACCCAGAGCAGCTCTAACTAAAGCATCTAGAGCATCATGTGCATCAGCATCTCCATGCTGAAAAATGGTGGCAGGGGAGCTCGCTGAACAAGCTTTAGTTAAAGCGCCCTGCTGCCATTTTTTAGCATAGGGATGCTGATGCACATGATGCTGGAGTCTGCTGTAGTGCGGTAATTATTCCCACATTCCAGCAGACTTGATTAATCAAGTCTGCTCTTATGCACTGTGTTTACAGCGCATCAGAGTAGCCTTGATGTACATGTGTAGGAGCCCTAAGGTGTCACCGTGCCCTACTTTCTGTCTCACTGTGTTCTTGATAACTCTCATATAAACAGTTCTTTTTAATAAAAAATCATTTTAGCAAATTACAGAGTCAGGTGCTGTACAGTAAAGATAAATTATGAGGAACATTTTAGAGTGAGGAAAGACTCTGTCACAGGTGAAACTTTTGTTAGGAGGTTATTTTTTGCTTTCAGCCTTTGTTTATGTGTAGTACCCATTTATTACATGAGATAAAAGCATACTGAAGATCCCTATTTCACATTAGACATGTCAAATAGCTCCTATCATGTGGGGGTGACTAACTTTCATTCAACGTAAGCAGCATGAATAGGAGCATAAATGGTCTTGGTGTAGACAGCTTTGTCTAAAATGCATTTTCCTTGTTATAAAAACTTTTTACCAGTTGAAGGACTATATTGATTTCTCTGTATGGTCTGTGCTGGTCTAGCAGGTGTACTATAGCTTTCTGACTGCTGGATTTGACACAGCTCTGAATTCAAAGTGTGGATTTCAAACCTGCTTTGTAGTATTTATCTAACAGCTGGCACCTTTTCCAACATTCCCAGAGGAGTTCAGAGGCAAGATCTCTCTCCAGAGATTTAACGTTTTCTATTTTTCAGGGGTTTGAAGACCTTAAGATTGTCTGATCATGTAGTACATGTACAGATCAGATCTTCCACTTTTCTAAAAAAAAAATTAGAGACAGGAGTTGAAAGGCTGTCTTAAATTGTTACATAAATTGTTTTGTGAGTAACGTTCTAGGTTGATTTTATAAAATAGGCAAAGTATGATGAAAATGAAGGGGGCAATATAAAGGATGTTCACTGTTTTAGTTTCATTTACAGTTTGTATTGCTCAGGGCATGACCATGCTACAGAGGAGGTAATAAACAACTACATGTGCTTTTATTCATAAATGGATAGAAAATGGTCTAATTACTGTGCTCTGCTTTTAAAAAGCATTTTGACTAATTACACTAGGTAGAGAGCATTCTAGTAGTTCAGGAGTTCAAAGCCATTCAGATATTAGAGGTGCCTGGAGCATGACTTTATTATGATATATGACATTATATTAACTTATCAGCCTCTCCTCTTGTAAGGTTTTTTTTTAAAATAGCTCTTATTTCTCTTGCTCTCCCAACTGTTTCTTTGTTAAGCAACATTGAAACAGAGGTGCCAGATTAGTCTAATTAGAAATCACAATCTGTCTTTTAATATAAAATATATGTTTAAAAACATTTAGATAGGAATAGGAGTGATGTCAGCCTTTTATTAATATGGAAAAACAAGTTAATTACGAACAAAGAAATCCACTGAAATATTGCTTTGTATAAGGTTGATTTCAGACACAGCTCTTCCATTTCCTGAAACTGCCAGAGTCCATCTTAGTTTGTTTAGCCATTAGCCAAGGCAGCTGAAGTAGTTGGGTAATATGTTACATATATGCAATTTAAGTTGCATGCTGTACTCATTAAGGTGCTGAACCAGATAGGTGTAAAGACAACTGCTGTCTCTATAGTGGCAGAACAAACATAGCACAGATGGTAACTGTACACTTTCTTCTTTATGACTCAGCCACTGTGCCTCTACCTTGATGTGAATATAAGATTAATTCAGTGTTTCTACATGGCCCATTAAATCCTTGACCCTTCAGCTCAAAATCCCAGTCAAGTTTCTAATTAGTGCCAGTTTTGGTACTGGTTTCTTCAGTCTGAGAGTCTGGGAACTGAGACCACTAAGCTCATTTCATATAGACCATTAAACTGTCATTTGATGATAATCACTTTTACTTAACACTGACCAGCGTTGGATTGGAGCCAGTAGCCTAAAGGGAAAGCACTGTATCCCATTATCAGTCCTTTAAATCATACACTTACCTGCACAAAATAGTTTAACATTTGGAACAGGGAAAGCATATAAATGAGTAGTGGAGAAAAATGGAAGTGGCTATAGGTTCATATTAATAAACTGATGAAAACTGTATAGTTAAATGTCAGGTTTACATTATTGTAGGATAGGAGTAGAAAAAGACCTTTTAAAAAAATCAAAAAACCAAAATGAGGTTAATGAATCCAATTCTGTGCTTCCTATATGACTAAAACTGTCATTGGAAGGGGAGTATAAATCAGAATGTAAAGGAAGTAAATAAAAATTGAAATACTTTAAATCAAACTACAACATGTATGCATTAAGCAAAGCATGACTTAATCAGTCTTGAAAGAAGAAAACAACTGGAAATATCTAGTGTCTTTTAAAGCCTCAAGAAAAAATGAAACAAAATAAAGACTAAAATAAGAACTCTGTGAAAATTCAAACATAAGGTTGTTAAATATTTGCTGTTCTTAATAAAGATAAAATTTTAAAACATACGGAATTTGTAACAAGAAAAAACAAAACTTTCTCAGAGCAAACGTAAGTGGGAAAGGGGGCTGGTGTACCCCTTTTTATTTGTATGAAATATAGATCTTTCACCTTCCCCTCATGCTACATTCTTTCCACTTTCTCCTCTCAAATGTATAGTTGTCCATTTCTGTTCTCCTCAACTTGCTTTTTAAATGTGTTTTTTATGACCCTTCAATTGATCACGTACATGAATTGAAAAATGTGAATTGTATCCCCTTCCCTCCCCCCTCCTTTCCTGTCGGTTGTATTTAAATCACTCCCTCTATTTGATTGCTTGCTTTCTCCGGCCAAGTCCAGATGTGCAGGGACCTTTGGTTCCCTGGGGACAACTAGCAGTGGTGCACCTTACATCACCACTATTTGTACCTGTGTCATGCCTGCTCTGGTGTGTAGCAGGTTACTCCAGGTGGGGTAAGGGAGGCTTGGCCCCAGCAGCGTTACTTGAGGTCCTTGGGGTCTCCTAGGGTTGCAGAAGTGGTGATCTTGCTGCACAGAGCCTGGCTGGCAGCAGAGCACAGCTCCTGCTGACCAAGCTCCAGCTTTGGGCTGTGCATGCTGCTGCTGCCTGTGCCACTCTGCACCCCCCCCACCCCCAGGGGTGTTGTTGGGTTTTTTGACCCCTGGATATCCAGCAGCATGGAAAACAAATGAATGTGCGGTATGTGCTGCCACAGACATGTCTGCGGCACCACATACCTCATGGCTGCGCTCATCTGAACACAGCCTCCATGTCCTTTCATAGCAGCTGACGAAATGAGCTGTGGCCCATGAAACCTCATGCATTTCTGATTCAATTAGTTTATAAGGTACAGCTCTACCCTGCCTTAATTTGTCTTGGTTTAATCTATTCTGTATGGTGCAGTAACTCCCAGTTTTTGCCTTCTAACAGTGGCCTTCTAAATAGTTCACAGAAGGCATTGAAAATAAACCCAACTCATTCTTACTTTTCAACAGTATCTACTGTTCCTAGTTTCATTTTTATGGCCCCTACTAGTCAATAGAAGTCATTTTACTTAAGGCTGTAGCAAAGATTTATATGATGAGTGTGCATCAGGACATCCCTGTCTCACACTGATAGTACTTTCTCATGTTGGAGGTAAATATAAATAGGAATGTTAACAAGTACGGCTTGGAACACTAAGTCTTTTCCCTCTGTTTGTTTTTTTTTTCAGATTAAATTTGACAGTGATGGTGTCTGCGTTTGCTGTGAAATGCAGCATCAAACATCAGGCTGCAGCAACCTTGGAGAAACGCTGAAACTGAACCCACTGCAGGAGTGCAATGTTGTAAGGCTGACTCTAAAGGTGCGATGTGAGAAGGGTTGTTAATTTATTGCCATTTAATACAGCAAGTGCATTTTGATAGCAGGATGTGCCAAAATGGGATGGCATTTGTGCACTGTCTGCTGCTTACTAGCTCATGACAAAGAGACATAGCATAAAAGAGTACCTGATACAATAAATCACAAATTACTACAGATACAGTAAAATTACATATTTACAAGATTGGTGCTTATCTTTATAGAGCACAGTCATCCTGTTAAATGACAGAACTGTATACCAGAGTACTCCTGTAAGCTTAAACTTATAATTGGAAGAGCAGTCATGACTTGAATGGTATGTGCTACTCAGAAAAGAGGGGGTTGTTGTAGCTGTGATGGTCCAGGAAATATGTGAGAAGCAAGGGTTTTTGAGGTTTGTTTTTTTCCCCTTTTGGTAATGATCTTTATTTAGACCATCTCTATAATTGGAAGATGTTAGACAAAGTCATGGGCCTAAAGGCCGCCCATACACATACGGCAGGGTGGGAGGCATTTTAATTGGCACATGTCCTGGAGATGCACTCTAATTAAAACGTTTTGGGGTTGCATGTATTGAACTGCCATGCATTTAAAAATTGCCATGGGATGCTTTATCTAAATCTCATCAAATGAGGTTTGACAAACTGCACCGTGGCCCTTTTAAAATACACAGAGATTTAATCCACATGATGCTGCAGTGACTCTGGAGCATTCTAATCAGAATGCCAAGGAGCACGTGTATAGGCAGTCCAACTGTCCTTTTTTGAGGGGAAAAAAAAAGAAAGCACTTTTCCCCACGGAGATTGTCTAACACTCTATTCAGAAAAGACAATGCCAGCCTATCACCTTTATTTTTATTTCTGCACCAATGATATATTAGGCTCCCAAGAAATAAGTAAACCTAATACATGTTAAAGGACGTGTCTACATAATGACGTTCGTATGCTTGGTTGGGCTCTTCCTAAATTCATCCTGCTTGCACCCTCACATGAATGTTCCCAATCTGGAAGTATGCTGATGAGGCCACTCCAGGGTCCTCTCCACTGGCTGCTCTCAAGAACGTTGGAGGCCAAACCTTAGTAAGAAGCTGTAGAGAGGTGCCCAGGAGCAGTTATGGTGAGATATTTTTGTGTTTGAAGAACATGCGAGAGTGCATGGGTCATACTTGGTAACGTGCCAGCCAAGACTTGCTGCTACCACAATAGAGACATGCCCCAAATCAATTTTAGGCAACATGTAAAAGTAATTCTGTTGAAATACATCTTGGAGTCTGGATCTGGATATGGACAGAGATCTCTAATGTTAGAACCATATTACCATGGGCAGCTAGTGCTGCCTCAGTCAGGGGGGGCATGTACCCCACCTGCAACCATTCCTGCTGCCCCGCAGGTGATCCCAGGACAGCTGATCGCTATGACCACTTCCAGGAGTGACTGCGGTCACTTCTGGGAGCAAGCACCAGCCGGTGCTTGCAGGGGAGGCATGTTTGCCCCCGCAACTGTCACCTAAGTGGTGAGTGCTGCTGGTCAGGGGGTGCATCCCTGTGCACCCCCCTACATGTTGCCACTGAACATTACTGTGAATCGTGTCATTATGGGAGACTTAACTTTCAAGGTACAGATTAGAGGACTAATGCTTCTAATAACAGTAGAGTGCATTTACTTGTGGATGTGATCGAGAGTGTTATTAATACCAAACAGTTAATGAACCAGTAAGAGACTATGACTTTTAAATTTAGTTTTGGTAAGTACTGAGAGGTCATTATAGAAGAACTGGTCACAGACAGTAACCTTGGATTGAGGGATCAAAGGTGATTCCCTGTAATATTAAGGAAAGGATAAACAACAGTAGGTCTGTAACTAAGGATCCTGGCTCCAAAAGGGCAAATTAAGTATTGGTAAACTAAGGGTGTGTCTACACATCACTGTATGGCAACGTTGCTATAGCACCGTGCTTTATGCTTAAGCTATACCCAGGGAGCGTGTCACTATGGTGATGTAGTTGGTGATCGTGCATAGACACACGTAATCCAAAGATTCCAAGTGGTAAAGATGAAAGCACCCTGCAAGGAACTACAGATAGATCTGGCACTATTGAGGAATTGGGCAACTAATGGCAAATTAAACTGAATGTAGGTAAGTGTAAACTGATGTACTTCAGCAAAAATAACCTAAACTACACCTATACTATGATGGACTCTACATTAGCTGTTACCAGATAGGGAAGAGTTCTGGGAGTCATTGTGGACAATTCACTAAAAACATCAGCAAACAAAATTTTAGGGATTATTAAGAAGGGAATTGTAAACAAAACTGAAAGTATCATCCTGCCCCTTTACAAATCTGTGTGTCCATACTTTGGATAGGAACAGAAGTTACACATAAACTGGTTTAAGTGATCAGAAACTGGTTTAAACCTGTAACAACAGAAGTAAGTGCACATAAAACAGTTTCCAAATGGCTGAAACTGGTTTAAGATAAACCTGGTTAAATGTAGTATCAGACTTAACTGATTTAGATCAAACTGGTTTATGGAACTTTGGTCCCAGAACCCTTCCTGGTTCAAGATAAATAACAGTCCCCCAGCTTCCTAGGATATTTTGCAGCCCTGAGCTGGGCTGTGCCATCTGCTCTAGCAGAGCAGGATTGGCCCCTCCTCTCTGCTCTCTAGCCTCAGCAATGAGGGCTGGCAGAGAATGAGTTGGAGGTAGGAAACCCAGCTAGGGACACAGCCCAGTCTGCCTGGTGTGGGAGGAGCAGCCCCTGCCTGACTTTTTTTCTCCCCCACTAGAGTGATGGGAGCAGGGGCATGGGCCAGCAGGTTCAGGTGGAGGGGAGGGAGAGGGGTTTAAACCCCCTCCATGGCCCACAGGACCCCAGTCCGGGTCTGCATGGAGGGACTGCCAAGCTCTCCCCCCCACACACACACACCACCCCAGTCAAGTGAGGAAGATAGTTAATCCGTCCTCCCACCCCTCTCCCACTGGCACAGGACCCCAGCTGGGGTCTGCCTGGTAGGGACCCAGCAGCCCCTCCCAGGCTTCCCCCCACCACACTTGCAACCAGGCAGACCCAGGCTGGTGTCCCATGCCAGTGGGAGAGGGGGGAGAGTGGGAATTAAGCCCCTCTTCCTCTCCCCACTTCACCTCAAGCTGCCAATCTGAGGCTGGCATCTGGCCATGCCCCTGCTTGAAAGGTATGCTAGTGGAACACGGAAATGGGGCAGGAAGCCTAGGAGGAGCTGCTGTGCCCCTGCCAGGCAGGCCCCAGCTGGGGTCCTGTGCTTGTGGGAGAGGGAAGGAAGGGACATTAAAACCCCCTTCCACACCTCACTCTACTGCCCCTGGCTGGGGTGTTGCCACACCCTTGCTCTCTACTAGAGGGCTTGAGGAGGGACATAAGGGTTTACAAAATACTATACGGCAAGGAGAAAGTAAATAGTTATCATTTACTATCTCTCAGAATACAAGAACTAAGGGTCACAAATTAAACTAGTAGGTCGTAAGTTTAAAACTAATAAAAAGAAGTTCTTTTTCACATAGCATATAATGAAGGTGTGAAATTCATTGTCACCAGATGTTGTGGAAGCTGGCAGGTTAGCCAAATTCAAAAAGGGATTGGACAGATTCTTGGAGATGGGGGCATCTGTAGCCATTGAGCATGGGGGTTAGGTATATAGCCTCTGAATTGGAACTTCCTGTACCTTAAATTATGGAGGCTGCATGTGAAAAAGGAACAGCAGAAGAAAACTCTGGTCATACCCAGTTCATGCTACGTGTCAGTATCTACTCTCTGTCACTGTGAGACACAGGATGTTGGGCAAGATGGACCTATGGTCTGACCCAGTAAATGGTAATTCTTATTTTCTCCTACAAAAACTGTCTGGAACATATATCCTAAGCCAGGCCTCTGTCTGAAAGACCAAGAAACTTGGGAATAAGGGAAATGTGCCAAAGTCCAAGCTGAGTAACATCTTGTTGAAATGAAAAGAGCTTCAGGCATATAAATAAAAAGAAAACAAGGAGTGAAGAAGTAGGAATGTTGGGCAGTAAAGATGGCGGTAGAAAAATAGTCTAGGTATGGCTCAGAAATAAAATAATGCTGTACCTTCAGTTTTTGACAAGAAAGATCATATGGATAGGCAGGATGACTAAAAGGACTGAAGATGTAGAAACCAAAATTAAAGTGACTATATTCAAGCTGGAAACAAAACTCAAAGAGCTTAATGCATTTGATAATCTCCATTGCAAAACTGGCACATAACATTACAGCTTCGGTAGCAAGTTTTTAATAAATCTCTCAAACTGGAATGATACTGTGATTGGAGAATATCAAATATGAAACATATATAGCTTTAAGAAGGGAAAAATGTGATTCAAGCAACTACAGGGCCATCAATGCCCTTGATATTAGGTCAGGATTTAGAGTACATTTTCAAGGAAAGAATAAAACAGACATGGAGATAAATGTCAGATGAAACAAAGTACCATATCAATCTAAAAAGGGTAGATCATGGCAATCTAACATGATGTTTTCTGTGATTACTCATTTTTCAAAGCAGAGGAAAATGAGTAGGACTTACCTATCTAGACTTCAGCAAACCAGCTGATACAGTGCTATGTAGGGGAATGAATGTGGAAAAGATGGGGATTATTATAAGAATTGTAAGGAAGTGTCTAAAGGTACATTGACAGCTGTTAGCATTGAAAGGGGAGGCAGACTGGCAGTTTACTAGTGGATGTCTCCTCCAGGATTAGTCTTCAGACCAACATAATTAAATATCTTTATTAATAATCTCAATACATAAAGTAGGAGAGCGTCAATAAAAATAGCTGATGACACACACTTGGGAGGCATCACCAGTAATAAGGAGGATTGGATTATCATAAAGGAAAAACCAGATGGCCTTGAAGACTGCAAATAGAAATGAGATGACATTCAGTAGCATAAAATAGTAGGTCACACAATTAGAGACTAATAAGAATAATTTCTGCTATGAAGTGGGAGCTCAGCATTTGGAAACAATGAAGGAAGAAAAAGTCTTGGGGTTTATTAGTTTATCATAGAATGGCTAACAGCCATGATTATAATGCAAAAAGACATCCTAGAATCAGATTTCCACAGAAGGAATCCTTAATACCAATATACAAGGTATAGTGAGAACTTCTCTAGAATATGGTTCACAGTTCTGGTCTCCCATGTTCAAGAAAGATCATTCTAACTAGAACAGATGGTCTGCTAAATCTACTGGGATGAACAGGGGAATGAAGAACCTGTCATACAAGAGGATGCTAAAAAAGCTTGGCTGCTTTAGTTGAGTGAGATGAAGTCTGAGGTTATTAAGAATGATCTTCATAAATACCAGGGGGGCTAAACATCCTGGGGGAAAAAAACCATGTAAACAGTGACAGTGTTGGCACTAACAAATAGGTATAAACTGGCCATGAATAAATTAGCCTGGACGTTAGGGGAAGGTTTCTAACCATCAGAGCAGTGAGATTCTAGAGCAGCATAGTAAGAGGAGTTGTAGAAATGTGAAACCTAACTACTCAGAATATAAAACAGGTTTATAAAAGAGATTGTGAGGTGGGCAGGGGCACTAATTTAAGTGCCTGGAGCATCTCGTGTATCAGTGTTCCCACACTGAAAAATGGTGGTGGGGGTCACTTTAATTAAACTGTCGGATGAGCTTTAGTTAAAGTGCCCCCCCCACCATTTCTCAGTGTGGAGGTACTGATATGTGAGACACTGGAGTCTGCTGGAGCGCAATAATTGCCACACTCCAGCAGACTTGATTAATCAAGTGTGCTCCAACATGCTATAATTAGTGTTTTGGAGCAGCCTCGCTGCTCTTGTATAGGGATCCATATGCTGTAGTTGTCTGTGCTTGCAGGGGCTCGATTTCATGACTTAGGATGTTCTGCTCACATAATTCTGATGGTGCCATTTTATTAAATGTTAAACATTATGACAAAATACTCTCTAGAAAGTTTGTTTAAAAACTCTTTCAGTGTGAAATTGATGTGTTTGCTTTGAGAGAAAAATATTCTCTGATTATCATATTAGAGAAAGCTGTCTCACTAGACACATGAAAAAAATCACAGCTAATCAGGTAAACAACAGGCAGCAATAACACTCAACTTCTATAATTATGATTAGTTAGTAATTGCTCTGGCTTTCTCCAAGCTGTTGTATACATTCAGTGCTTAATTCTGCCTCTTGTTTGGGAGGGAGCACCTAACTTGAAACAATGAACATAAGTGCCATACTGAGTCAGACCAATGGCCCATCTACCCCAGTGCCCTGTCTCTGACAGGGGCAGAAGTGGATACTGCAGCGGGAGAGCACTGAACCACATATCTCAAGTAATCTGTCCCCTACTCAGTACTCTCCCTGGCATTTACTTACTGGGTTAGAGATGCCAGAGGAAACATCTCCAAATGTTCTGTTCAATAGTTATTAATAGATTTTCATAGATTTCATAGACATTAGGGCTGGAAGGGACCTCGGGAGATCATCGAGTCCAGCCCCCTGCCCAAAGGGCAGGAAGT
>NW_017728911.1:12321186-12322772 GCF_001723895.1 Crocodylus porosus | reverse complement strand
GCAAGGGCCGTTCAGCGGGCCAGCAGGGGCAGTAGTCCCCCCATCCCCCAGCGGGCTTAGTTTAAAGCCCGGTGGAGCAGGTCAGCCAGCCTGATCATCCATGAATTCATCTAGTCCCTTTATGAACCTGGCTATGCTATCTGCCTCCACCACCTCCTGTGACAGTGAACTCCACAAGTTAACTATACATTTGTGGCAGGGCACTGTTTGTGCCTGCCACTTTAAGGACCTGAAGACAGCAGCCGGCAGGCGCCTGATTAGGGCAGCCGTTTTGGATTCAGGGCTGCCTATATAAACAGAGCATTTTGCTGCTGGAAGGCCAGGCGGCTGCTGGTGTCAACTGGAGGTAAGGGAGGAGCTGTAGGGTATGGTCAGGAGGCATGACCTAAAACTGCACCCTGCCAGGAGTGGATGGTTTGGTGAGGCTCTCAGTAGCATGGGAGCCCCCAGGAAATGCCAGGACAGTTATCACCCTGGTGAAAGGTGGGTCAGGGCGCCTTATCCCCAGCTCCCACAACCAGGTGGGTTACCCCCTTTGTAGGGTCTGGAAGGTGGACCCCAGTGAGAGAGTGTCTGAAACTTTCCAGACATATGCTGGGATGAGCAATCAGCCAGGTCTGACTGTGCTCACGTAGTTTCCTAACCAAAATGCAGGACCTCCATCTAACCCAGGAGGTGCACAACCGCACCGGGGAGATGCCTTGTTGGACCTGGTCCTGGCCATGGGTTATGACCTGGTGAGGGGGCTGTGGGTGTGCAACCACCTGGGCAACAGCGATCATCACTTGCTGGAATTCACCATCCAGTGCAAGGTGGCAAAGACCTGCAGCAAGGCAGCAGCCCTGGACTTCAGGAGGGCGGACTTCAATGAGGTAAGGAGAATAGTCAGGGAGGCACTGAGGTCCTGGAGGGGAGAGGAGTCAGGGGTCCAAGAAGAGTGGTCGTTCCTTAAGGAGATGATCCTCCAAGCCCAAAGAGAGGTAATCCCAATGCGGATCAAAGGGGGAAAGAGGGTGCAAAAGCCCCCATGGCTCACCAAAAGTATGCGGGAATGTCTTTTGGCTAAAGGGGAGGTGTATACCCAATGGAAGGGTGGGGCCATCACCAGGAAGGACCATACTGGAGTTGCTCAGGGCTGCAGGGGGACGTCAGGAAGGCCAAGGCAGAGATGGAACTGGGACTAGTGACCCAGATCAAAGACAACAAAATTCCTTTTTTAAATACATAGGGGGTAAAAAGGAGGTACTGGGTAATGTGGGGCCTCTGCAAGACATGCTAGGAAATCTGGTCGTCACACCAGACGACAAAGCTAATCTATTTAACGATTTCTTTGCCTCCATTTTCCTGAGCAGGGACCGGGTCACCCCCTGTACCAGGACCTCTGTAGGCCCCGGAGGAGGCACACCCAGACCTAGGGTCAGTGAGGATCTAGTCAGGGAACTTCTGGAGGGACTGGATGTATATAAATCAGCTGGTCCTGACTATCTCCACCCCAGAGTGCTGAGGGAATTAGCAGAGGTCATTGAGGGACCCCTGGCACGGCTTTACGAGCACTCGTGGTGCTCTGGTGTGGTGCCAGAGGACTG
>NW_017728911.1:12303256-12320446 GCF_001723895.1 Crocodylus porosus | reverse complement strand
CAGCAGCATACCTACAGGCTGGGGAACTCCCTTCTTGTCAGTGCAGAGGCAGAAAAGGATCTTGGAGTCATTATTGATGCCAAAATGAACATGGGCCAACAGTGTGGGGACATGGTCAGGAAGTACAACTGCGCCTTGTCATGCATCGACAGATTCATCTCGAGCAGGTCCAAGGAGGTGATCCTCCCTCTCTGTGTGACACTGGTCAGGCCACAGTTGGAGTACTGCGTCCAGTTGTGGGTGCTACACTTCAGGTGGGATGTGGACAACATGGAGAGGGTCCAGAGGTGGGCCACTCGCATGATCAGGCAGCAGGGTAGGCCCTACGAGGAAAGGCTAAGGGATCTGAACCTGTTCAGCCTCCACAAGAGAAGGCTGAGGGGGGATCAAGTGTCCATTTACGAACCTTGTCAGTTGGGACCAGCAGGCACTTGGGGAGTCCCTGTTCCCCTGAGCACTCCCAGGAGTGACAAGAAATAATGGTCACAAGCTGGCAGAGGGTTGATTTAGGCTAGACATCTGGAGGTGCTACTTCACGGTCAGGGCAGCTAGGATCTAGAACCAACTTCCAAGAGAAGTGGTGCTGGCTCCTACCCTGGGGTTCCAACTGGCCTGGAATTGGGCCAGGGCCAGTAGAACCAAAGGTTCTGGGGGGACCACAGTCATAAGGGGAAACGGCTCAGGGAGCTATGCAGCCTGGAATGAAGGCAAAATAGGCTACCTTAATGGAGGGATCCAAGTGGGGTTCAAAGAGCATAATTCTGGGGCCCAGTGTGGGGCCAGTGATATTGACAACAGCTGAATGCCATCTGCAAGGCTTGGGCTGTGGTGTAGGGGAGGAACGGAGCTGCAGATAGCGCCTCTGGCATTGGGGCAAGAAATGGGCACCCTCTCACTTAATTAACATCAATTAATTAATTATCATCAAGGCATGGTGGGTAAGAAGGCAGGCGGTTAGCCCAGAAACAGGTGGGTGGGCCACAGGGAAAATCAGCCCTGAGAAGGCCCCCTGTTACAACATTGCATAAATAAATACTTTTGGTCCATTTCCGGGTCCACTGTCAAGAGTGTGGGGGACCCCCGCATTCTCCCCTGGCTCGGCAATTGGCTGCAGGGTGAACCTGGGTGCCTCCCCCAGACACAGGAGGCACCAGTCACTGAGCCAGGGGGTTGGGGAGGTCCCCCACATGCTCTGCTGTGGACCCAGAAGTGGATCAAAAGTACTTCTCGTCCATTTCTGGGTCTGCTGCTGAGTGTGCGGGGGATCCCCCTATGCTACCGTGGGACACTCCATCTGCCCCACCATCTCAGTGTTCCTGAGCTGCACCTGGTACCTCAAGGTATGTAGAAAAAACATAGAAAGCTGTGTCTATGGTCGAATCATCAAATCTCTGAATCTCTCCGAATCGATTTGGAGGCTTCTGATTCAATTCAGTGAGATTCGTGGATCTCCTGATTCTATTCGGATTCAGAGATTCAACCCCCAAATTGAGCCGGATCTCCTCTGAATCAAATCAGTGACTGAAGTTTCACACAGCCCTAGTGCGTCTGATATTCAAGATGTGTGCTCATCTTGGATAGTGGCACAAAGATGTTCTCCATTTTGTTTTCAATTCCATTCTTATAATGATTTCCAGTGTTTTGTTGACTTTTTTGGTCACTGCTGCAGATTGAGCTGACTTTTTAGAAAATGATCCACAGTGACTGTAAGGTCAGAACCCAGCATTGTGTACATATAGCTGAGATTATTTTTCTCTAGGTTCATTATCTTGTGTTTGTCGACACTGTAGTTCATCTGCCATTCTTTTGCTCCCTCACTTAGCTTGGTGAAA
The DNA here is from genome assembly GCF_001723895.1 of Crocodylus porosus. Taxonomy (NCBI): domain Eukaryota; kingdom Metazoa; phylum Chordata; order Crocodylia; family Crocodylidae; genus Crocodylus; species Crocodylus porosus. Next base: position 12,318,614 of record NW_017728911.1, on the reverse strand, counting down.
TCTTTTTGCATCTCCTCCCTGTCAGCCTGGGACTTGACTACCCAGAGTAATTTGTTATCAACTGCAAACTTAGAGATTTCACCATGCACCCCTATTTTCAGGTTGTGGATGAAAATGTTGAACAAAACAGGACTCAGCACATTTTCTGATGGGACCCCACTTTTGATCTCTCTCCATACTGAAATGTGACCATTTAGTCCTACCCTTTGCTTCCTATCTTTTAACCAACTGTAAATTCATAAAAGAAGCGTTCCTCCAATCCATAGCAATGCAATTTTTAAAAAAACCTTTGGTGCAGGGCCTTGTTGGCTTTTGAAAGTCCAAATATATTATGTCAACTGAAGTTCCTCTTGTCCATGTGCTTGTTAACACCCATAAAAGACTCTAGCATATTGGTGAAGCAGGATGGCTCTTTATAAAAACCATGGTGACTCTTCACCAGCAGATTATATACTTCCATGTGACTGATGATTTTATTTTTTATTATAGATTCTGTGAACTTGCCAGGATGGAAGTGACACATTGGTCTATATTTCCCAGGATCACCTCTTTTCCTGAGCCTCTAATAGGATATTGTTAAACAGCTTCCAAGCTACTTGCAGGCTTTTTACATTTTTGACTGCTCCTTTTAAACTTCCTTTTAACTACTTTCTTCCTTTCTGTTTACCCTTCTTCATTTACACTTCCTAAAGGTGTATGTTGGCATGGTGGACTGTTTTGGCTTAGTCCCTCTGCCGGAATGTTGAATGTGATTATGGTATGCTTGCTATCACAAAGTGGCTCACCACCTTTTGAAACAGGTCCTATGTGTTACTCAGGATTAGGTCTAGAATTGCTGCTTCTCCTGTGGGTTCCAAAATGAGTTGTTCTAGATAGCAGTCATTTATCACATCCAGAAATTTTATTTCTCCATGTCACCCTGATGAGGCTTTTACCCAGTCTGTGAGAGGATGGTTAAAATTTCCCATTATTATTGCTTGTTTTCTTTTAGCAACTTCTCTAATCTCCCTGAGCATTTCATAATCACCTTCTCCTCCTGATCAGGTGATCATGTATAATATATAAGTATCAGTGCATGTATAATGGCATATAGGTTATATTTATGTTCCTCTTTTTCCTTAAAATTCCCCACCTGTCCACTATTCCCACTTCAGCTCCTTTGGAAGTAGCAAAGATGGGAACTGCAGTGGAGAAACCATAGGATCATAGGTTTTATCATGGTTTGTCATATCTAGTCTCCTTCTTTTCTCAATACCTGGGAAAATTATTTATTCTTATGTGTATGTTATCAAAGATATTATTTTACTATAGTTTATGTATCTGCTGCTGAAATGGCTGTGTAGTTAATTCTGGATTGTACAGTAAGAACAAGACATTGGTTCACAAAATAAAAAGTGGAGACTCAGTTAATGAGCACTCGCAATGAAGAAATGCTGGTCGTGTTTTTTATAATCACTGCAAATGAAACTCACTCAAAACTATATCACATGTGTAGGCTTGCAGCTGCTCCCTACATAAACATAATACTATAGATAAGGCTTTAGCAGTCACTTGAAATTTTATCATCAAACTTGCTGTGAGCAAGATGACAAAGGCCTTAGAAATGCTAGTGTCCAGTCTGCAGTAGTGGTAGGAAAATTGGGAGCTCTAGTGGATTTTGTCTATGAAATACTTGATAGGCCATGAAAAATCCTATGACTCCATGGAGACTTAAAATGTTTGAATCCTGCAGTTTTAGTGAAGTGAAGTGTTGTTTACCTTAGTGAAAGAAACCCAAAGACCATTTAATTATTGCAGCCTTCCAGAACCATTGCAGGTCCAGGATGATCAAGAAATGTAACTATAAAAGCAATGTTTGCAACTATGTTTTCTTCAAATATGTCTGTGAATATGCCTGGGCAACTGCAGTAACAGTAGTGAAACTGCATGGTTAGAACCAAACATATGATATAGTAGATGCACATCATAAGGTAGTAAAAGACAGCTTGAAGTATGTAGATTTTTTTTTACTTAGATACACAAGCCAGAAGAGCATAATTTGAATTATCATGAGAAATAAAGGAGGAAAGGAGGTATATGTAGAGGTAAGTTTGAAAGCAACAGTTCTACTTTGTAACCTGAGCAAATTTCATTTGGAAATAATTAAAAAGGGAAAAAAATATACAGCCCTGTAATTCCATGTTTTCAAAGTCGCTTTTCAGAGTGGAACTGCTCTTTAAGATAAAGCTGTAATGTCAGATACAGTGACCTTCTGTGGCAGTGAATTTCTTAGGCTTGACAGCATGTATGAATTATTTTTTTCTTTAATTTCTAAGAAGCACCAAGCCTATTCTAAAATTCTGTGAGTTATAGCACCTGCTGCCACACCCTGTTTTTCAGATAACTAGTACAGCAAAAGCTGTGTTAACCAGCACTTTATTGCTGGAAAACTCTATTAACTGGCATCTGAGGGATGCGGCAAAAGCGAAACTGAAAGTACCACTTCCAAGGGACTTCCTGTTTCGCCGCCACAAACTAAGTTTTTCTTTGCCACCTCTTTGGCCCACAGCCCAGGGCAAAGCAGCTTGCGTGGGGCCCCACTCCCTGTCCCCTGGCACACTGATGCCAGGGAGTGTACCAAACGGTGCACATTAACCGGCATATTTGATTAACTGGCATCCCCCACTCCTGAGGGGTGCCAGATAACAGAGCTTTTACTGTACGTGGGATTCCTGATGGTGGCACTGTGAAAGACTTACCCACATTCATTTTTGGCTCAAAATTTATCATGTGATATGTCCTTTACTCCAATGAGAATACTGCTACAATTCATCTCTGCTATCTGTCATGCTTGTGTGAGCAAATTTTATTGAAATTTGAGGAAGTCAAAAGGAGAAAAGGCAGATCTTATCATGATATAGCCAAAGCATTGTTGATTCTGTCTGCTGAGAGACGTGAGAAAAACTGAAAACGTGCTTTACCAGAAGAGCCAGCATGTTAGTTCAACCTAGCTCCCCAGTGTCTGTATAGATTGCATACCTCAGTGGGGCTTTTTGGCACTTTTATCTAATTGTTGATTCAATCAACTATTAGATAAAAATGCCAAAAACTACTGATCTATACAGGCATTGGGCAAGCCAGGCCAAACTTAACATGCTGCCTCTCCTGAGCATGAGCTGGGCCTGGTGCGGGAGCACACTGAGTTTGAAGTGCCGTTTTTGCAGAGGGGAGTAGTCTGTAAGCGGTCTAAAATGTCCATGTATCCAGTTAATGTAATGGCTATTAGGCCTGTGTGAAGCAGCTAGTATTTGCTTTGGATTTGGCCAATTCAGGGGACAGTGATTCTATTTGGTGATTCGAATCACCATCCTAAATCGATTCGGCCGATTCCAAATAACGGAATCAAACAGGCCCCATCCCCCACCTGCTCTCCCAGTCCTGTCAATGACTGCCCCACCTGGCCCCAGTGTCTCAGTTGTTTAAAAAAAAAAATTGAAAAAAAGAAGCCCTGCACCCAGCAGCTGCTGCCAGGCAGGAGGGTCATCCCCGCTGTCCCCCACTGCCCAACGCTGCATGGGGGGCTCTGCCATGAGCCCCTGGAAACCCCAACAGCTGCTGCAGCATCCAGTGAGTGCGGGGCTTTTTTTTCTTTAAGGAGCTGGGATGCGGGGGCCAGGTGGGGCAGCCATTGACATGGCTGGGAGAGTGGGTGGGGGTTGGAGGGTGCTCAGGGGGGCTAGGGGAGCGGGCAGGGGACAGGGCCTGGCAAGGTCCCCTCCCTGCTCCCCTGCTCCTTACTTACTGGCATGGAGTCCAGGTCCAGCTCCCTGCTGCAGCGAGTGGGGACTGCCCAAATCTCCAAAGCTCTCCGAATCTTTTCCAAATCAATTCAAAGACATTCAAATTGATTTGGACCTTTTTATTGGTCCCTGATTCGATTTGGATTTGGCCACCGAATCAGGCCAAATCTCCTCCAAATTGAATCAGCATCTGAAGCTTTGCACAACCCTATTGCCTATACCCCTTTCTTTAGCTGCACCATATTGGGAGCACACAAATAGAAGTCACTGGATGAAATTTTTAAAAGTAGTGAAAGGATCAAGGAACTCAGTTCCCACTTACTTGCATCCTTAACACTCCTTTGACAATCATTTCCAAACCCAGACACACCTAGAAAATATAATCAAAGTGTATATCCATATAGCGGAAGCCAGCATCAGCTGAACCAATGTGTTAGATCAAAGTGTACTAATTCTTGTACTGGAGGTAGGATAGCTGCATTAGTGCAACATCGTTCATAGCCAATGAGCACTGCTTCTCAGTTCTTCTGCCACCTTGACAGTTAACATGTACAGAGCCAATGTGTGGTATTTCAGTTTGGAGCTCCCTTGCATAGGATAGACATGCTCCAAGTGGCTCCAGCTAACTCTCTTGGCTGCCTAGAGTAGGCTTAACAAATCAAGGCACCATTGATTAATACTTTCTTAGTTTCTAACCAATCAAAATCTGTTAGTGAGTTGTAAAATAATGTGACAGAAAGAGGGTTGATGGGAAAAATTTAGTATAAGACAAGGATTTCTGAGGGTGATACTTTTCATTGGACCAACTGGAACATCACCATCACAGCTACAACATCACTCTAACACTACCATAACATTTTTTCATTCATGAGAGTAGGTAAAAAATTAATTTATGAACTTTCATCACACACTTGTGCTAAATTGCTGTGACCTGTTTCTTTCTTTTTCATGCCTGTCTGAGCACTTTATTTAATGCTTACTGATTTGAACAACATATATATTTTGATAGGGAAAGTTGTTAGATATGTTTTGCCTAACTTTCCTCAGATTTTGTATTTATCTTGTATGGGCTGGAGGAAAGGATGAAGACTGAATGAAAGTATACAACCAAAAGTGTGAAAGAAGAATTCTGAGCTAAAGCACTACACTGGCGTGCAAAATAGTATTGTATTTGTTTTATTGATTTATCGGGTGCCTTATCTTAAGATTAATTCACTCTTGCAGAACTTGACGTTTGAAAAATTGAAAAGGCCCAGCACAGGCAGTCCCTTGGGCACAACATAAAAGGGGCTTTTTTAAATGTCTGAAATAGTCACTTGCTGTAAGTAACTCCCCAAGTTTGAGAAGAATTATCAAAGCACTAGCTCACTTCAATTAAAAGCAAAATCATGCCATTGAGATGAGTAGCTCCTTCTTTTTTCTGTTTCCCCTTAACTTTTTCCATCACTTCTCTCTTCTTCCTCATCCTTTCTTCCCTCCTTCTTTGCCCCTTCTTCTGTTCTCTTACTGCAGAGCTAAACCCATCTAACTGTAGTTGGCCCAAAGTCCTCTGGACCCTTCTGAAGAGACTGGAAGGAGAGGTCACATGACTGAGTTGATTGAAATTAAGTGCATGTTTACCAGGATTATTCTGCTGCTGCTTTTCTATATGCAGAGACTCAGAAAAGGGTGAAGGCAATTTTCTGACTGAAGGTAAATCTGCCAACTCTTGGAAAATAAAGTCTCACATTATTCTGAGCATCATCTTGTTTAGACTAAGGGAGAGAAAGATTGACCTGTATTTTTAAGGGTAAATAAACTGTCAGCTTTCAAGGCCCTTTAACAGATGGGAGCACAGCACTAAGAACAATACCAGTGTCTGTTCAATGTCAGATTGAGCTGAAAAGATTTGATGCATCTGTGGCATTGGGCAAACTATAATCTACCAGTTTTATCACTACTCAGCCAGAGGAGCCGACAACCCAGCTCATTTTACTATGAATCGAAGTTCAAATTGGAATGACCAGTTTATGAAAGCACGGCAGGGACATAAGAAGCTTGATATGAGATGGTTGTAGCCTTTGTTACTTAAAAATGCCATGTGTCTACAGGCTAGTAGTTTCAGCAGAGGCACCCACAGTCAGTTTACAGACTCAAGCTGATGCTGATCAGTGTCAGAGTTGTAATGAATATACAATGATTATTGAAGCTCTGTATATATCTTTTCAGCCTCCAGATCTGTCAGTCTGGGAAATCTGTCCGCACTGCACTGTGCAAGGCCTGTAGAGATATTTGGCTAGCTGTAAACAAACTATTTCAAATTACTACTTCTCCTCTATCTTCAAACCCAAAAGATGTACCTTATGCAAACTTAGATGAACTCACTTATGTAACATGAGATAATTGTGTTCAGTTACACACCTTCAAAGACTGAAATGTCCAAATCACGTCCTGTAAGGCAATGAATTACCGCATAGTATTTGTCCTATATAACTTCTTCTACTTAGAAAGGGCCTCAGAGAGTAATTCCTAGGCTGATTTGCTTGCATGATTCCATAAGTCTTTCACAATGAATTTCTGGTCCAATTTATACTATTCCAGCAGCTTGTTTAAATGTCAAATTCCAACAGCTTTCCTAGATAAGTCAGTGCCTTGTACAAGCAGTAGTCAGAGTTGCTCCAGTTCCTAGGTATTACAACAGCATATGATATAGCCATATCTTGAAAGACATTTAGTATTTTGGACATGAAATAGATAAAGAGCACTTACAGGTTTGGGACAAGTCAGCATCTCTGCTCCCTGTGGCACAGTAAATGTATTTACTGCAAAGCTGCAGCTTATTCTTCATAATACAAAGCTTGCTTAGCAGCCAGTTCTAGGCTCTGGAACAAACTTCTGTAAGGAATAAGAACCTCTGTAAAACTTCATGATATTTTTTTCCAAGTGGACAGGATATTTGTTGGTCCTTGCCATCAGTAATGGCAGTACATTATGGCATGCTAATTAAATAATAATCATCTCTGTACAGTTTTCATCTAGGGAGGGGGGTGGTATACAATTACATGCAGCAGTTCCTAGTCACACTATTTAGTGTGCTGCTTGAAGAGTTTCAGGTACATTTGCAACAGGTGCAGTGAATGAATAAAAAAGGAATAGGATAGAAGGAAAAGATTTCATGTGGAACATGAGAACAGTTACAGTTAATTAGAAGACCAAACCTAAGCAACGGTGAATCCCAACAACTGTGAGAAATATATGGCAGCCTAATTTTGACCTGTCTTGTTGTTAGCTTTGCAGTATTCAGGCTTGTTATCATACTGTGCTTATCAATAAAGCCATACAAGTTATCCGAAGTAAAAAGATGTATGCATAAATTTTGATATTTTTACGTAAGAGCAAACAATGGATAAATCAACATAACAAAGCAGGCTTTATTACTCCAAGTAATTAAAAAAAAAAACATTAAATTTATGCTCTTTCATCCAGCACAGCAGCTTATTACATTTACATTTTATAAAATCATGCTGTGCTTAGGTGTGGAGTATTAAATGCAGGCAGGGTGCTGAGGTCTTCAACATCTCATCCTGGGTCAATGTGGATATCTGTGCAGGTCACAGAAGCATCACATAATACAACTAGATTTGTTGTCTCAAAAAATAAATCTCTATGGTTGGGCAAGAGAGGGATATCTAGTATCAGGGCTAAGGTGCAGTTGAAGAATTTTTGTGGAAGTGTACACAGTGCCTCCCCATTCTATACCTAGTTTACCTCATGGTTAGACCATCAGTTTTATGAGCAACTTTCTACAAATGTCAGCTTTTTTCTTTATAATTGTCTTAAGTTAAATACTTGGTCACAACTTACAAAAATGAATACTGGCATGATTTGGCTCAAAGTGCTATCTAATAAAGTATTAAATGCATCCTGCTGGTATGAGAGAATGGAATTGCATTCCTATATTTATAAATATAGAATTAACAAGGAGGTAACTGGATAATGTGTTCACCTAGGGCTTCATCTCATCCAACTCAGTGAAAGCAAAAGAGTATTTTTCCCATTGTCTCAGCAAGATGGAAGCTTAAACGTGAACAAACTTTTTGAGGATCAGTCGGTACAAGAGAGGTGTGGTTATGATTGATCAGTGGAAGCCAGCAGTATTTTTGGCTGTGGTTATATCATGTGCTTGAGTGTTTTAGATTCCCAGCTGCTTCTCAAGGTTCTAATAGCAGCAGTGACCAGGTTAGCCTTTTCTTCATGTATGTCTGGGAAAAATGCAGATGGCTACATCCTTTACTTGGATACAGACTGGGGCAACATTGTAAATCTGTTCTAAAAGGTGAAGCTAATGTAGCATAAGCATAGGCATGACACCGATACATTATGATCTGCACAGACTCTCAGTGGGCTTGCAGGCAGAGTTTCAGGCACTGAGTTTTTCTTATTAACCTTAGCTGGTAATAGACCATCCTGTCTAACATCTTTCTCCTGGTGCCAGATTCCTTTCTGGAGTTCAGCAGAAGCATCTTCTGAAGCTGGTGCAATCCTGGCAGAAGAGAAACAGACCTGATGATATGCAAGGTGTTTTTTGTAATAGCCTTTTGACTCTGGAATCTACTTTCTGCTCCTAAACTCAAAATAGCTGTTTTATTGACTTTCAGGGTATATGACAAAACCTGTCTTTTTCAGCCTGTCTTCTGACAGGGCCAAGATGGGAACTTGGCAAGGTTGAAAGATTTTGATTAGTTTTGTAATACATGTTTACTGCCTAGTGGTAGGATGGTGGGAGGTGACTGTGCTTCTGCTTTGGCTGGGTAGTGTGGTATTTTTAGCTGCAAATGTAAATGCACATAGATCTTGACTACATGTTTTTATTTTATGTGTGTTCTATGTACTAACTTAAAGCTAGATAAATAAATTAGCTTGACTTCCCTTGGGCATACCTTTGCAGTAGTTTTATGATAAGAAGGGCTGCTCCCTGCTGTACTCTAAGTTCAATATGGTTACTTGCTGTAGACCTCCCAAAGTTGAAAGAACCATATAAATAATAATTCCCTTTCATGCTAGTGGTTCCGTTCATCAGCATCTTAACATTATGATTAGAATTTTGTCCAGCATTTTCTGCAAGATTCCATGCTAAACTTCTCTTTTGCTTTTAGTCTAAGAAGGTTCTTACTGCTTGAGTATAAGTTTCAGGTTTGATGAGAGAAGCTGTACATCAGTTTCCTTATCTGAAACATTTCTGTGAATAATAATACTTAAATAATAAAACTTCCCAGAACTTTTGTGGGGCAGTTAGATGCTTGGAATTACTCCCCTAAGTCTCATTTTCAAAAATATTTTGTTTAAAGATCTCTGCAGTTCCTTCCTCCCTCCCCGCCCCAAGGGTAACTAACTCACTGTAAAAGGCTTAGCGAGTTGAGGTATGGGTAGTCTTTATTGCAACATAGTTCCAGCTACGTGTGCATATTAATGCAGATAAAGAAAGAAATTCCAGTGCATATGGCACCAGAGCTTATTGTTCTCAGACACCATGTTTACATGTGTGTCTGGGACTGCAGCATACTGAGCCAGGTTGGAGTAGCCCTGGCTGGGAAGGAGTCAAGGTGGGTAGCCTACCAGCCGGGGGATGCTGCAACCCAGCTCAACATGCTGTGGAGGAGCTGGCTGGGGCATGAGGGCGCTTCAGTGTGTGTCTAGCTGCTAGTCAGCCCCCACCCTGAAGCACCCTCATGCCTCAGCCAGCACCTACATTTGTATTGCTGGACACAAAAAAAAAAAACACCACAGCAGGTTAGTACTTGTATTTACTAACCTGCTGTGGAGTTTATTAGTTTCTTACGGCCTAATAGTGCTGCTTGCATAGGCACCAACTCTGTAGGTGCGCTGGGGCTCAAGCACTCACCAGAAAAGTTAGCAGGTGCTAACACCCACAAGACATGTTGGATGAGCCAGGTTGAAGTAACATGCTGCCTCTTCTAGGCATGCACAGGTCTAAGTGTGAGAACACAAAAAATAAAGAGCACCCACTGACAAAAAACAAAGACAGTGCCTATGGCTGCACAGCAACTCAAATAGAAGTGGTGCAAATTTGAGCCAGAGCTTTTTGCCTCAGTGCACACACTCAGACATTCACTTTGTTGTGGAGCAAATTGTGCCACTTGGGGCAAAATAACCCTGCCTGGCTCTTCCCAGATCTGCCGCCATGAGGAGTAGAGCTCAGGGCCAGCACCTGTACTGTCCCCAGGAGTATAATTGCCCTGTCCTGGCCTCAGTAGTACAAAAAGCTACTCTGGCAAGTAGCTCAGGGCTACTTGCTCTCCAGAGCTTCTAGGGGGACACTACCCCTTGTGACAGCTGGACTGCTCTAGCAGCATCCCAAATCCATTTTTAAAAATACCCCAAAATCCATGTTCTTCCCCCCACAGGGCCTCAGCACCCCTGCCCAGGGCCCCAGGCAACCTGGAGGGCCACCCAAGGTCCCAGCTCCACCCTGGAGGGCCACAGCCCTTATCCCTCACAGGGCCCCAGCCCCTCTGCCCAGGGTCCCAGGCAACCTGGAGGGGGCCCCTCAGGTCCCAGCTCCACCCTGGAGGGCCACAGCCCCTATCCCCTACAGGGCCTTAGCCCTCCTGCCCAGCTCCCATAACTGACCTTTCACAGCAGCAGCAGGGGGACCATGCGCTGAGCCCAGCCAAGTCCTGCCAGTCCTGGGACTGCTTTTGCCACCCAGCCAGGCTGGTCTCGTGGTGGCAGGACCCAGCATGACATGTGGGGACTGCGTGCCAGACCCAGCCAAGTGCTGCCACCCGGCTGGGCTGTTCCTATAGCAGGAGGACCCAGCCTGGCACATGGGGACTGCACAGAGCCAGGCACTGCCAGCCCTGGGGCTGCTTGTGCCACTGGCTGGGCTGGGAAGCACAAGCAGCCCCAGGGTCAGCAGGACCTGGCTCAACTTGGTGCAGTCCCCATGCACTGGGCCAGGTCGGGCAGCATGAGTAGCCCAGGGCTGGCAGGACCTGGCTGGGCTCCGCACAGTCTCCAGGCTTCTTGTGCTGCTCGGCCCAGTGCACGGAGACCATGTGGAGCTGAGCCAAGCCGAGTCCTGCCAGCTCTGGGGCTGCTCATGCTGCCTTGCCCAGCCAGATGGCATGAGCAGCCCCAGGGCCAGCGGGACCCTGCTTGGCTCCGTGCGGTCCCCATTTTTTCATTCCCACACATGCCTCTTGCCCCACCTCAAAAGGGTTTGAGGTGGGGCAGGAGGCACATGCATGCTCATCTGGACACGCCCGTAGATGCTGAGACATTTGCTGCATAGCTAACTAGGCAACTCTACAGCAAAGTCTTCTGTAGACGTGCTCCATATCTATTGTATTGCAACCAACCACAACAACCCTATTTTGTAAAAGGGAGTTAGGAACTATCCAAAATGTTATGTTTAGGCAACAGGTGATAAGTTTCATGGAAAGGTGTATAAATAAAAATTTTAGTAAAGAATGATTGTCCACAGTTAGACCCATGTTTACTTGAAGGGCTTGTAAATTGAGTTTGTTTCACTTTGCTGCAGCTAAGGTGTATATTTCTGTGCACTGTTGACATCCTATAAGTTATTTCTTTACAACAATAAATTGAGCTGCTTCCAGGAATACACTTTAAAATTTACTATGCAGTGATTTAGGTTTATGACTCCTACTGACTCTAAATATCTCTGGAGATAAATCCCTACATCTTATTCAAAGTTGCCTGAGAACACCTGTCCTGTCTACTGACCAGTGTTCCAAGTGAGAGGGTGTTCAGCATTGCTGAGGATGTTGTGATACCCCACCACACCTCCTTGGATCCTGCTTCGGTGGAGCAGCTGGTGTTCCTCAAGGTGAACCTTCTACTGCTGGGATCCCCAAGTTCCACCTAAAGATGGAGTGCCACACTTCTCACTCCATCTGCACCTACTTCCTTTTTTTTTTTAACCATTTAATACCTCACTGTCAGAGCTGGAGGTGGCACTCACTGCATCACCAGCCAGCAGAGGAAGAACATGTCCCTGCTGAGCTCCCGTGATAGGACAAACCTGGAGGTATGGACTGGGGCCCAGGTCCTGGGCATGACCACTAAAACTGCACCCTGCCAGGGTTGGGAGGCCTGGTGGGGCTGCCGGAGGCGCAGCAGCCCCAGGAAATGCCAGGACTAAGGATCTCCCTAGTGAAAGGCAGGTATGAGGTGCCTTATAACCTCCAGCCACCACACGCATGCACATTCCTGGCTGGGGAAAGCCTGAGGCTTGCTGGTTGCAGTGGAGTTGTGAAGGTGAGAACATCCCTGCAGTTTTCACCCCACTGCTCCTTAACACACACACGCACAGTTGCACATCATGAGTTTTGCTTCAGTAGTTTGAAGTGCAGTTTCCCAGAAACCCCTGCACCTATCTCCTTGAACCTTGGCAGGCTTCATGGGCTCAGAAGTGGCTACCATCCCTACAAGTTTCATCTGAATCAGGCAAGAAATGACAAAGTTATAGGTGGTTTTGTGATTCCCCATTATAGCCTATGGCTGAAACACCATTGAAATTCCAAAACAGCTCCGAAACAGATTTGGGTGAAACGAAATGGGGCAGTGTTTTGAAACTCTGAAATGAATCACTGTCCCTCTGAAATACTGAATCCAAACCTAAATGAAACGCAAGCGTTTTGCACAGCCTTAATTCCTATTCATGCTATTAGGAAACATCTGGTAAGTAATAGGTTGTTTAAATTCTTATTCTCTGCATTTTCCAAATGGCTTTAGTATGTTACTCTAAATTGCCTGAACTGTAATGCTAGATAGCTGTAGTGTGTTCTTAAGGTTTTCTTGACATCTTTGTGATAGAGTACTATCTCTGGAAAAAGTAAGGACTTTAAGCCTTTGTTGGAAAACATGGTTGAGAGTCCCTGCTTCTTTTGTGAATTTAGCTCTCTTTTATGTGTATGGCTATAGTTGAATATCACACAGATAATGCCTACAGAGTAAAGCAAAATGTATTACTTAGATATACAAGATAGGAATCTGTACTTCTGTTTGGCACATGAAACGTGAACTCCATTTTATGGATGTTAAGCTAAAGCTTTTAAATGTAATGGATAAACATTACAAAAATGAGTTTGTAATGATTTGTTCACTCAATTAATTTTGTCATTACTGCTTCTTTTAGTTTTTTTCCCTGTATCCTGATAGCAGAGTTAACTTTTAAAAAAAACATACATCCAGGATATTCAATTATAAATGCATTAATTCCTGGACCACTGATGTTCACTGGAATATAGTTACTCTTCTTTATGGACAAGGCCATGATGGCTGTTTTGGATATAGGTGCTGCTTCATTTTTTCCCTACATCTGATCAACATATATTCATGTCATTTAAGATTTGCTTTGCCTATCAAAAATGCACAAAAACATTAGTATAGAGTGGATATTCAAACCATCATGCTCATTTATAGGTGTGTCCCGGGAGACACAAACGGAGGCCCTGAAACACTCCCATGGTGGGACCCAAGGCTGGGGTGAGCTGCCAGAAAGAAGAAACCAAAAGCCCTAAGGAGGGGGCTCATTTACCTTCCTTAGGAAAAGCTGTGCCATGCCGAGAAGAGCCGCCGGCAGGGTTTATCAGCCACTTTTATTTGTGGCTGGTAGCAGCACCGGCAGATTGTCATCAGAAACCACTGCCCACCTGTTTTAAAAGCCGGCAGTGGGGAAACAGGGTGGGCAGTAGCTAAGCCGGAGACAGAAGGCGAGGCTGCTCCCGGGGCCACGCGATGATGGGATAACCAGCTCCACGGGGGATGGGACGAGGACTCACAGGAAGGGTCCCAGCTCCCCTAAAAGGGTACAAACCCAGCACATCAGGACACCTGGGCCAAGGAGGACGGTGTCAAGAGATCCCGACGACCACAGATGCTGGATCCATGAGGGGGTGGGCTGAAACCCGAACCCCTACTGTTCTTTTCCTTTTTCTCTTTTTTTTTTCCTTTTGTTTTATGTTATCAACTTGGAATGTGATGTCAAGGGCAAGGTCAGAATGGACGTTGAGGCAGAACCGGTCCCACGCCCCATAAACACCTGGGGCAAAGAGAGACACCGAGGGATGGGCAAGAAGGGACCAGAGCAGGAGAGAACATAAGAGGCGGACCAGTGATCCATCACCTGGTCATCGTGAGGGCTGGCGTATGGCTGGGGTGCAGGTGAGGTGGAGCCCCGAGAATGCCTGCAAAGGGCAGTGCCTGATCCACGAGATCCCGCGAGGGAGAGTCCTGCTACTGAAAGGAAGACCAAGTTGTGGCAGGCGAGTGTCGGGGCCTCCCTTGAGAGCAAATGCAGCCCAACATCCAAGTCGCAGGGACACGCCCTGTGGTCTGAACTGGGCATGCGCTCTAAGGCCGCTAGAGAGCGCCTATACCAAACCAGACAGGTGCAAAGTGTTTGAAGCTCCTGAACAGCAGTTGTATGGCAATCATTAAAAGTATTGGCTGCACTGTTTCTGTTGTTATTTTGTTGTTTTTAACAGACTATCCAGTATGCTTAAGTATACCCAGTCCTCCACACAAGCCACATTATCTGCCCACCATGTGTCCTGGAGGCCCAAGTCTTCTGTGCACCATATGTCTTGCCGGGTGATGTCCTCCATTCATCAAGGCCATGAGTCTGCCAGCCACTCTGATGCTGTCACCAGCTGATCCAGGAGAAGGGTCCTATCCTGGGTCCTCCTCAAGTGGAGCTGGCCAAAGGCAGCAGTGACTGTAAGCTACCATTCCACCTGCCAACTGCTGCCTGAAATCTATTCACTCATTTATGGAGTTACAGTCTGTCAGAGAGTCTTATATCTGTATAAAATGACCCTGAGTGGTGGATTTTACACTGAATATCTGAATTACCTGAAAGATGTGCACATGTAAGTAGAGAAATCACTACTGTGCGGAAGCCCTTGTGCATGTTTCAGCCAAGAAAATACATTAAATCATCTTGCAACTGTGTAAAATAGCACAGCTATGATAGATTAGCTATAAATTAACCAGTCTTAACTTGCACTGAAACATTCCACTTAAAGCGAAATTAAGCTACTTAACTGAAATGCAAAGGGGTAGCCGTGACTCATATTTGAGAGTCGGAGTGCAGTTACCATAGTGCAGTTAACCATAGTGCAGTTACCCTTTTTGTAGACTCTCTCAATAGCTCAACTGACTTTAGTAGGGTGGGATCATTATATTTTTCTTGATCCCAATTTAGAATTAATTCTTTGTGTGTGTAGACAATATTCCTGGCCTTACAAGAACTAGTTTGACATTCTTTAAGACTCTTCCATTTAGAACAACTGAAGTTACAATCTAAGTTAAAAACATTGTGATCTTCGAATTCAGAGTAAAACAGGTACATAGAGAGTAATTTCATGGGTGAAAAAGCTTTGCTGCTCATTATCTCTTTTCAGATTACGGTGGTATAAGAAATGAAGCGCTGTAATTGAAGTTAATCAAGGGTAAAAGGAATAAGCTTTACAGCATTCCAAAAATGGGTTTTTTTTTAAAACTTGTTCAGTATTGATATTTAGACCACTGTATTCAGCAGTATTGATCACAGG
>NW_017728911.1:12281889-12297788 GCF_001723895.1 Crocodylus porosus | reverse complement strand
CCCCAGTATTCTTTCCTGCCATGGCAGGGGGTCGGACTAGATGATCCACTCAGGTCCCTTCTGACCCTAGAAACTATGAAACTATAAACTTTGAGGTGTTTTGAGCTTCTTGTTATCTGATATTTAGAGTTTGGCCAGGAATCTTTGTGATGCCATGCATATTCTGATCCTCCTTTGCTGGTTTTCCTTCAGTGTAGTAGCCTGAAAACCTTCTGCCTGGAAAGAACCAAAGTTGACATTGGTATTCTCACTGAATTTGTAAGGAATAGAGTGGTCTAAAGAGGCTGCATCACATCTGCAGTAAAATGCCAAAGCTTCAATCTCTGATTGATGAAATTTCAAAATCTAAATGAATGAATTTCAGTTTGAAGTTAAATGCAATCTCAGATTTTTTCCTATAAAAAAATTAAAATGTCCACAAACAGTATCTGAAAAGTTTTGCAAACATAAAATTGGGTTTTTCTACTATGTTTAGACTGCACTAATACCAGACAGAATAACTGCTACTGGGAAAGATGACTAAAATGAATAGAAGAGTCTTTTTTTTCCTCCACACCCTATTTACATGTGTAATTGTTATTTAACACAGTGTAAATGTGAAGGCCCTGTGTTAGGATGCAAGTCTGATTATGTTAGGGTACATAATGCTCATTGGCATCTGTTGGAGGTAGACATGAAAACCCTATAAAATGTGTTCTTGATTGTATTACAGAAAATAGGACCAAGGTGTTCTCTCAATTTTATTAAAACTTCTATTCCACTCCATGAAAGATTTTTAGTGGACGCAGTATGCACAACCACAAACTTAAATGGCATTAAACTGAATTTTTGTTTATTAATTGTTACATGGTTGGTCATACTACTGCCACTGAACTTACAAGTCTTTCTAACAGTTCACTTACAGGAGGCTTTTTATCTCCAGATATCAAAGTCAATCAGAGGTCAGGCTTTGCGGCTGATCTGAAGTATACAAACAAGTACTGTTGGCTATGCAAACAGAATAAATTTATCTAAAAATGTGCAACTGCCCCTTTCATTTTTCACACATTTTCCAGATTTATGGAGACACTGTCTGGCAGAGATCCCAAATTGTGCAGTCAGCCTCTGCTGGAAGCAGTTTCTGCATACAGAGCTTTATGTGGAGGGCACGCAAGCAGATACCTACAAAAGCAGCTAAAATTAGGTCACTACTTGGAAAGGTTAAATGCTTCAGAGAAGAGGCTCTGCAAGCTATAATTTAAAAATCCTGAAGCTCTTTTTGAAAGCCCTGAAAATTTAAACAGACAGAAGTCACATTTTGTGTTGTGTTCTGTCAAGAACTGCCAACAGCTCGCCCAAATCCAATCACATAATAACAATCTCTTGCCAGTAAAATGACACCTTAATATTTTGCAGTGCCGTTCTTCTAAAACCCTAAAACATGGCCCTGTAAAGACACTCAAGTAACTTCTTTGGACATTCTACCCACTGCTTGATCATTCCACGCATGTTTACTTCTCTTTGAAGCAACTGCTTTTAGACTTTAGTTGATGAATGTAAGCTATAATCTTTGAAAATAACTGTAATTTACAGACTACTTTATTCCTATCCCTCTTACTATAGTTATATACCAAGGCATGACAAAACAACACTGAGACCATCTTATGAACATTCAAGAAATACTTCTCAGTTTATACTGCATACACCAAAGGTCAGTCATTAAATGTACATTTTCCCCCTTTCTGTCCTAATCATGCTTAGCAGAATTACCTGTATAAAAAGCAGAGCATCTGAGATTTGTCAAACATTCAGAATAGGTACCAAACCAAATTTCCCAAATGGCTAGTGGATTTCGCCATCTCTAGTTAGGATACACAGACTTGAAATGTAAGTCTCAGGACAAGCTGTTCTTCGGTGCTGAGAACATGCACTGTTGGACATAATCCTTGTTGCTTCGAGTTTTATATTACATACAAAATGTAAACCAGCTCAGTGGCAAAGTCATCTAAACCTCAAAAAAAAATCATTAGCTTGCTGGAAATTAAGAACCAGCAACTTAACACAGACATTGACTTCATGGCTCAATATAAGGTACCTGATCCCTGCTACTCTCTGTACTCCAGAGGAGATAACAAGCCTCTTGAATGGTCTTACTCTTCTATTTATCAGGTAACCCTTCTACTACATTCCTCTGGTCTGTTAGCTACCTGATAATATCTTTTGTATGTGGTTTTATTTACATATGGAGTTTTGCACAGGACTTTATTCTATCTGTTATTTACGCTACTGTGCTTGCTTCCCCCCCTCAAAGAGATCAGGGCTAGGGACAGAAGTTACACACGTAAACCAATTTAACTGATCAAAAGAAACTGGTTTAAACCTGTTACAGAACATAAGTTCAATACCCATAAACCAGTTTCAAAATGGCTGAAACTGGTTTAAGATAAACCTGGCTGACTGTAGTACAGTATCAGACTTAACTGATTTGGGTCAAACCGGTTTATGCAACTTCTGTCCCTAGTTTAAGTTAAACCAGACTCCCCCCGCATCCCAGTATGCTTTTCAGCCCTGGGCTGTGCAGTGCTGTCTGCTCCAGATAGCTGGGCTTGCTCCTCCCCTCTGCTCTCTATCCAGAACAGGGGTGGGGTTGTGGCCAGACGTAGGCCTGGCATGGCCCCCTGAGACAGAGAGAGCAGGGAGGGGGTTTGTTTCCTCCACTCCCCTCCCACCAGAGGACTGCAGATGGGGTGTAGCAGCCCCTGTTAAACACTTCCCCACTTGCTGCTTGAGCCTGAAGCAAACGGGGAGAGGGAGGGAGATTTAATCTCTCCCTCTGTCTCCATCCCACCAGCAGCTGGGGTCTGCTTGGCCAGGGTGGAGCATCCCTTGTCAGCCATTCCCCGCCCCCCACTCCAGTGGCAGGGGAGGGAGCATGGCCAGAGCTAGTCTACATGGCCCTGTCATCTGCCTACCTTGCCAGCAGCTGGGGCTGTGGGGATGACCAGGGGTAGCCTGAGGGTGCTGCTGAGGGTAGACATGGAGGGGCCAACCCAGGCTGGGCTGCAGGGGCTGGGCCCTTCTCAGCAGGCTGCAGCTTGGGTTGGGGCTGTGGGGGCTGCCTGGCCAGATTGCTCCCAGCTCCCCATGCTCAGGCCAGGCAGGGCTGTTACAGAGCTGCAGCCGGCTGGGAAGAGCCTGGGCTGGGCCGTGGGGGCAGGGCCCTTCCCAGCCAGCTGTGGCTTTGTGACAGCCTGGCCTGGCAGCATGGGTGGAGGCTGGCTGGGCAGCAGGCTGCCTGGACTGGCTTGGAGGCACTGGCAGGACTCAAGGGTGGCGGCTGCAGCCACCGCCATGCCCCCTATCTTATGCAGCACCCAGTGGCTGTGGCTGGACTACAAGCTGTGAGCTGGCTGGGGCTGGGCGGGCTGTTTTGCCTCCTTCACCTCCAGCTGAGCTTCTCCTGCCATGCCACTCTGAAGGAAGCTTCAGCTCTGCAGTTTCTGCCCAGCACATGGGGTTCTGGGGCTCCAGCTCCTGGGTGCCTTCCAGGTAGTGGTGGGGGGGAGAGCTTTAGCCTGGTGGCTTCTGCCCAACCCATGGACCTCCAGCTCCAGCTAACTTCTACCAGCTCTTCCTGCCTGCCACAATGAATAGTCCCTGCAGGCAGAGCAGATGGAAGGCATCTCTGGGAGTTAGATCCAGAGCCCTATGCACTGGGCAGAAGCCATGGGCTGAAGCTTCCCACCCACCCACTCAGAGTGGCAGAACAGGGGCAGCAGCAGCAGCAACTGGAGTTTAGGGAGGCAGAACAGCCCTCTTGGCCCTGGCCAGCCCTCAGCCTGTGGTGTGGTTGCAGCCTCTGGGTGATGTACAGGACAGGGGGTTCAGCTGCAGTAGATGGCCACTGCTTGACCAGCCCCGGCCCTTGCTGCCTGGCTGGGCTGTCACAGAGCCACAGCTGGCTGGGAAGGGCCCTGCCCGCATGGCCCAGCCTGGGCTGGTGCCACTGGGCCCTTCCCAGCCACTGCAGCTCCATGACAACTCTGCTCAACCTGGGCATGGGGAACCAGGAACAATCTGGCTGGTGGCCCCAGTACAATCTGCATTCCACTGGGAAGAGCCCAGCCACTGTGGCCCAGCCTGGGCTGGCTCTTCTGTGTCTGCTTTCAGCAGCACCCACAGGCCGGTCTGGCTCAGCCCTAACCCCAGCCCTGGGTGGACAGCAGAGCCATGTCAGCCAGCTCTGTCCAGGTCCCCACCCCCTGAGCGAGAGCGGGGGGGAAAGTTAAGCAGACCTCACTGGGGTCCCATGCCTCATGGAGACAGGGGAGTTTAATTCATCCCCACTTGCCCCACTTCACCTAAGGCACTGCTCCAGCCAGTGTCTGGCCTTGGGGACAAGCCTGGCTAGGGCTGCTTTCCCTCTCCCCCTCCAGGCACACTGTGGCTGGAGTCCCTAAAGGCCAGGGTCGGGGTTTAAAGCCCTCTGCAATCACACTTAGCAGCTTGCTGGTGCCTGGCCATGCTTCTCTCCAGCCATGTGGCTGCTGAGGAAAGGAAGGGAGGGCTGCTCTAGTGCTCCCCAGTTTCTAGCCTAAGCCTGCAGGCTTGTGCCTGCATTTCTGGAATGAAAAGAGAATGTCTCTCCATCTCCAAATCAGTTCAATCTTTCCAGGTTAGATTGATCTACAAAGATTGAATTAATTCAGGCTCCGACTTTTTGAGTGTCTGTCCCTAGCCCAGAAGAAGTGTAACTAGTACTTGAAAGTTTGTCTAAGTCCCTCCCAACCATACAGTCAATAGAAGATATCACTCACACAATCCATGCTTGTTCTAGCTACTCTACAGCAGGTGCTACTGCTTTTGTTTGATACTGACATACAGATTCACAGAAGTTTAGAGCTGGAAGGGACCTCACGTGATCATTGAGTCCAGCCCCCCGATCTGGGCAGGAAAGACTGCTGAGGTCAAATAACCCCAGCAAGGTGTGCGTCCAGTCTCCTTTTGAAGATCTCTGGCTGGCAGGGTAGGTACCTGCACCATGCCTGCTTGGAGTCTATTCCAGAAATTATGCTATTTTTTTTAAGATCGCTGACTTGAGTGGGAAGAATAAGGAAGAACTTGATTTTCATTTCCATGCCTACAAAGTGCAGGCTCAAAACTGCACCTACAGTTGTTAATTGCTTATATATTAGGTAACTCTTTGCAACACTGTTGGGGACATGGACATTTAAGTTACCTAAATTACCCTTTCAAAACTGTGGCCTCAAAATACAGGCTGAAAAAATGGCTTATACTGTGTTGGTCTGTCCTTCCATGAAGTTTGTGTAGATACACACACTTAGAACAACTGGAAATACAGCACAAACTGGAAAAATATACCAACATGGGAAAAATATATACCTACAACAATGGAATAATTTTCTAAATTATATAGTTTTATGTGCAATTAGCAGTTTGAAGGTTATACTTTTAGTAGGCAGGTCTGTTTAGAAGATGCAAACAAGGTGGGTAAAATGCATAGATTTATGCAGGGTTACATCTGAATCAATTCTTAAGAATGTAAAAAGGAATTTAGGGTAAAGAAAGAGATTATGGACAGAAACGGAAAAATAAGATAGAGGAATGAATATAAAGAATGGCACCTGTGGTATTACTATTAGCATAAGTTTTAGTACTCAAATGTTTCACTCAATAAAGTGACTGAATTCTTAAAGAATCAAATATTTTTCCTCTACATTAGATGTTTCTTGAGAAGCAGGGAAGAGACTGGAGCTTCAATATACAGCACATCTGCAGAATAACTTCTTTAAAATGTCATATTCTAGAGGGTATTAACAACTGTTTTAAATATTACTGCAGATAATGTTGCAGGTTCTTGTATTTCTGCCACTGAGATTCAGTGGCACTGTATACTGTCCAGCAAAAACAGCACGGAGAAAAGTAAAGAAGATAACAAAAAGAATAACATAATTCAACTCCTATTTTTAAAAAGTGAGAGTAGAATTAATTAATCTCTTCTAGTACAGCTCAAATCACTATCAAATTAACATAAAAATGCATAGTATCCCCAGTCTAAGAGAAGCTTAGATTTCTAGGTAAGTGTACTTAAGACACCTATAAGTAACTCAGCCAGCCGTTTAAATTGTGCAAATGGCACCATCCTGCAAGTATAAACTGCAAGGACAGTAGGATGAGACATGATGATATCCTTGCTATTCAGTCCATGGAAAGCAAAACACATATAGTTTAACATACTTAAAACAATTTAGCAATGATTTATGTTTGAACATGTTTTTCATTGCATAAACATATGCATTAATTTCAAATTACTAGCACAGATGCAAAATTACCCAGTAAGAACAACATGTATCCATAATAGGTTTTACACATATTCAAGGCTTCAGAGAGTTAACATAACTGAAATGTCAAGTGTTCTATTTTTCCTTTTTCAGCAAATAGCTTTATTTGAAATTAGAATCATTAGTGACACTTGCCATTATATAACTATTTCATTATCAGTGTGTGAAAGGTGTTTCTTGGTTAGTACAAATGAAAAACCTGGATATTTATTTAATTATTTTGATTTTAAGGGGAAAAAATGAAATGCAAATTAGAATTGTGCAATACCAGACGTACAACACACCAAAAGCCCAATTACTCTGAACTGAATACTGCTGAATTGTCAGAATGTACACCCACCATCTATCAAAAACTGAAGAGCGGAAGTAATTTTCTTATTGTAAAAATGAGGCATATTTGCACAAGTGAATAGTCTCAGGAAAAAACTATGACTAATGTTATCAAAGTCAAGCCCTTCAACATTCATTTGTAAATTTTGGTTTATAAAAAAGTGAAGCTTCAATTACAGCCCATTTCAAAAATTTCTGGGATATTTTCCCTGCTCTAATCCAAAAGATTCTTACAGATTTAAAGTTTATTAGAAAAAGTTAAAAAATATAGTTATTATATGGTTTTTTAGAGTTGGAAGACAATATAAGGCCCCGCACATAATGGCTGTATAGGTATGTGGCAGGGTACTGTTTGTGCCTGCCACTTAAGGGCTCAGCCAAGCAGCCAGAAGGTGCTTGATTGCAACAACCATTTTAGATCTCTGGCTGCCTATATAAACAGAGCATTTTGCTGCTGGGAGGCCAGGCAGTAACACTGCCTGGCTGCTTGGAACATCCTAGAGATAAGGGCAGGAGCTGTAGGGGATGGTACGGAGGCTCCTCGTCCTTGGCATGACCTAAAACTGATGGGAGTGGGTGGTGTGGTGGGGCTCTCAGTGGTGCGGGAGCCACCAGGAAATGCCAGGCCAGTTACCACCCCGGTGAAAGGTGGGTTGGGGTGCCTTAATAACCCGAGCTCCCACAAGCAGGTGGGTTACCCTTAGTAGGGGACAGAAGGCAGATCCAAGAGAGTTAAGGGGGCTACTGGCAGAGGCCTGAAGTAGAGTACCCTCGACTGGTCAATGCTGGGGCCAGGACCAGAATGGTCAAAAGGGCTGGGGCCCACCGTGAGGGATGCCCAGAGCTGAGGGCCTGGGGTTCTGACTGACTTTGGAGGTAAGGCCAGGGCCTCTGTGGCCAAAGGTCCTGGGGGGACCAAACATAAGGGGAAATAGTTTCAGGAGCTAGGCAGCCTGAATGAGGGTGGGGTAGGCTGCCTGAATGGAGGGATCTTAGAGGGGTCCTCATTGGAGCATTCTGGTGCCCAGTGTGGGGCCGGTGAGACTAACATGTATGGATGCCATCTGCAAGACTTGGGCTGTGGTGTCGGGGAGGAATGGAGCCACAGATAGTGCCCCCTGGCATTGGGGCAAGAAATGGGCAGCCTGCTGCCTAATTAACAACTTAATTAACAACAAGGCATGACAGGAAAGGAGGCGGGAGGTTGGCCCAGAACAGGCGGGGCTGGTCTTGGTAGATCAGCCCCAAGAAGGCCCCCCCTGTTACAAGGTACATAGTTGGTGTATGGTGATGCTATCTAGTTGGCATGCAGTTGGTAATGAGGCCTTGGTAAAATGGGTAGCAAGTTTCAGAGCAATACTAGAGAGAGAAGAGGGACCAGATCCTATGTGTAGTAACCACACTGACAGAGTTGTGAGGTTGTAAGACATTCTCGGACAATGGTTTTAGCATTCAAGGTTCAATTACTGGGGTGGGGAATGTTCAAGAGTACAAAGTCTTTGTGGGCATCTATACACACTCTTCAGAGGTGCGGTGCTTTAATTGGGGCAGCTCTGAGAGCCATTCTAATCAAAGCAGCATCACATGGATTCAGCATCCCATGCTCCAAAATGGTGGTAGGGGCACTTTAACAAAAACATGTTTGAGTATCACAGGGTGGGATCCCCAGGGCTGGCCATGATGCCCCTGGCAGCTCCAAAACCATGCCAGCTCCACCCTGAGGGTGCCCTCTTGTCTCACCTGCCATGTCTTGCTGATAAACTAGATTGGGAGGCTGCTCATGGGTCTTCATGTGGCCCTGGTTCCCTGAACCTTACCAGAACTCACTGGTCCTTGAGTCCTTCACCTTCTGACCTCTCTTCAGTACCGTGCGACACGGGGCACCTCAAGCCTTATGGGCTAATTGCATGGCTCCAAACCTCCCCATGCCCCATACTTCAGGGGTCTTACACGACTGTTGTCACCTCTACTGGGGTCTTGGCCAACTTGGCCACTGCCTTTTTCAGATGGCTAGGTCTTCTAGCCTAGGCTCACTGTGTTGGACCTGGCTTTGAGGCACTAGCTTCACTCCCTCCATTCCTGTCACTGGGCCCCTGCCCCCTATCTGCTGCACCCTTCTGGCTCCAGGCTTTCCGGCCCGTGTCTCTCTGCACCCCTCTGGTGCTAGGCCCTCTGGCTCCTGTGTAGCTGTGCCCCACTGCACCAGGATCATCGCCCCTGTGTGTCCTGTAGCTTGCACCCTCCACCCATTGCGGGCTTTCTAACAGCTCAAGCCCTGCATCTACTTCTGGCATTGTTCAAGATGATTGTGTGCCCCCTCTGGGTGCTAATGAGGCCTCCATATCTCCCTTTACAGCCTCATCCTAAACCTCCAGTACAAACAATAACACAAACATAAGTTCCTGGGCTATAACATAACAATAACCAAAAGAGGCCATGCTCTGCCCCTGTAAGAAGGCAAACTTTTCCCCTTGTATAGAGTTCATCCTAGTCCTGGGTACCTTATGGGCTTCTGGAGCTTTACTGCACTTGAAGGTAGCAAAGCAGGCATTAAAGTGTCTCAGGTTGCTCTCTTGTGCAGGAGCACCTTCTCTTGGCAGTTCTTTGAGAGAGTGAATGCTGCCAACTCCCAACTATGAGCTTATATGTACCCCAGGGCCTTGTCTTCTGGTCAGCCGACAGCCTGCAGGTGCTGGCTAATTACCTCATTAGCCTGTTGCTCAGGCAACCTGCAGCTGTGGAGTTCTGCCTAGCCTGCAGGGCTGCCCTGGCTAAGCTGCTTATGCCGCTAAAGGAGCAGGCACACCTTAGTGCCCTGAGATGATGAGCTTTAGTTAAAGTGCCCCTGCTACCATTTTGAAATGTGAGGACGCTTAATACTTATGACACAGAGGCTGCTGGAGTGCAGTAATTAGCACACTCCAGCAGCTTCACAGCAGATTAATCAAGTTCGCTCCAACCCATGCTAATTAGCACACATTGGAGCAGAGGCCCATCATGTGTATAGGTGTCTTATGAGTCTATGGTGTTGAGGGAGGAGGGGAAAGGGGGTTCAGTCCATCCCTTCAGACTTGCTAAATCCATTCTGTTGGGATCTGAACCTGTATTTTTAGAGAATTTTCTGTACCTGAAGTTCCACCACAGAAAAAAGCCCAAATGGTTATCTATATATCAACTTTTTAATCGGTGGCAGTATAGCCTCTGATTCTGAGGGTAAGAGCTTTCTGTTAGCTAGAAAGTATTCTAGTGATCAGGGTGCAGCAATACAAAGAAAATATCAATTTGCTTACAACAAAGGGCTAAGAATAAAGGATCTGATTCTCTCTGTTACATATAGAAAACCTTAATTATTCTAATATGTCATACTTATTGCAAATTCAAGGATGGGGGGCACAGGGATGCAGTGCATGCTGTGTTGTGCTTATGTGGCATAGTGTAGTTGTGATACACTACTTGTCAATGAATGGTGAAGTAGCAAGTAAACAATTAGAGGATTTAACTTTCACATGTTTAATTGTATCGATTGGTGTGCATCAAATAAACAGGTGCCTGCAAAATCAATCTGTTTTATAATACAACTTTTACATTTATTTTTTTTTGGCATGTATTTTTTTGCAATGTTTAATTACACAATGATTCCCCCTTTCAAGGGGATACCAATGGACCAGAATATGTTGCTCAGAGGACACACATGCTTCAGTACAAGTCTGCTGCTTCATCTCTATTATATTTTTGATAATTATGCTGATGGATGGACAAGAATCTGAGTTTGTTTGTTTCAATACTGTCTTATGCCAAACTCCCTCCCCCTTCCCTACTGTACCACACGTTTCTTCCAAAGTTTTAAGGTTCTGTATACTTTAGTCCAAATGGCCACAGAACAACATCTTTGGTTTCCCAATACACCCCTTAATATAATGCCCCAGTTCTCCAACCCACAAAAAGCCATTCACTTCAAGCTCACCCACTGGCAGATCAACTTCCTAACCACCCAATTTTTTTTATAGCTTGCGGGTAGACTTTATTTTTAGTGGGCTATAGAGAGAACATGAAGCTGAGCAGGCTCTGTTGAAAAAGGCAAAAAGCAAAACATGAATAGGGAAGAGTAAATCCATCTAGTCTATATGGCTAGGGACAGACGTTACACATAAACCAATTTAATTGATTAGAAAGTGGTTTAAACCTGTAACAGAACAGATGTTCAGTGCACATAAACCAGTCTGAAAATGGCTAAAACCGGTTTGAGATAAACCGGGTTGAATGTAGTATCAGACTTAACTGATTTGGATCTAACCGGTTTATGCAATGTCTATCCCAGACAGTTTGCTGGTTTAAGCTAAACCAGACACCCCCAGCATGCTCTCTGGGTTTGGCGGGGCTCTCTGCTCCAGAGCAGGGCTGGCCCCTCCCCTCTGCTCCCTGGCTGCAGCACCAACACAGGCTGCAGGCTGTTCCCCCACTCCCTTTCTCCCCATCACCACTCCCTACTAAGCAAAAATTCCCCCTCCCCTCTGCCTTGCTGAGGAGGCATCTGTGTATTAGCTAGCAACATAGATAAGCATTTTTTCTAAGAATGGTATAATATTTAAATTATGTGAATAAAATTGAAAAAATAAAATAATATGAGGCATGTAGCATTGGCCTACTTTTTTTCTGAAGTAAGGTAATCTTGAATAGATTGAGATATAATTTCTCAATTCTGTGCTTGTAGGATAGTTGGGCAGCTTTCCATATAATGTTTGACAGGAAGAATAAGTATTTTATAGCACAAGTGATTCATTTGTAGTGGCATGTTTGTATTTTGAATGTTAAATTCACTGATTTGCTATTCACGCACATAGCCTAATTGACAATACAATTTATATGCTGTGATATGAGGAGGTGAGGGAGTGAGTATGTAGATATAGAGAAGTCTGTGGGGTTTTTTGTGTGTCAGGTTGCAGACATTTTCAGAAAAATCCAATAGCTATGTTGCTAAATTTGTTTTGCAAAACAAAGTTGGGAGAAAAAAAAAATCACACTTTTCAAGAGTTCTAACCTAAGCATGATGTTACTAACCTGATAATTCTCTATAGAACCTTACCATAAAGTCCTAGAAGGCAGGGTACAGGTGCACTTTACAGACTAACTAAATCAGAAATGGATAAGCTTTCATGTTCCACAGCTCACTTCATCTGGTGCTATGAAACAGCATGTTCAGAGCTGTGCCCTAACATCAATATGGACCACATCAGCAGCAGCAGCAGCAATCCCTCACAATTGAGGATGATTATCTTCCATAATTACTTTATCTGTAGGCCCAAAAAGATGGCTGGGAAAGCTGATCTGGGATCGACAAACTCTGTTGCAACTTAAGTACATGTTTCTACCTGGGGTGGGTGGCCCTGGATTCTTCATTCAGTCCACAATATGTTGTTTCACCCACTCCTGTTTTCCTGTCTCCTGTTGTCATCACAACATTTCAAAAGTACTGAGATCCTTTTGGCAGACTCTTCCTCCATCTAGGGTGGTTCTGGGTGATAGTTTCCCTCAAGATGAGGTTAATGTTACAGTTTTTCTAGCAGGCCTTGAGGACACCCTTGAAGTACTTTCTCTGCTCTCCTCTTGAATGCATGCCTTGACTGAGCTGGGAGAATAAAATTTGCTTTGGAAGTCTAGAGTTAGACATCTGGGTGATGTGGCCAGCCCAGTGAAGTTAAGGTTGGATGATCATTGCCTTAATGCTCATGGTGTTTGCTTGCAAGTAGATGCTAATATTGGTGTACCTGTCTTCCCACTGGATTTAAAGGATCTTTCACAGGCAACACTGATGGTATTTCTCCAGTGACTTGGGCTGTCTCCCATACATTGATCATGTCTCAGCTCTGTGGATGGGAATCACAACTGCTTGGTTTTGAATCTGATGTCACAATCTTTGAACACCCATTTCCTCAGGTGTCTGAAGACTACACATGCACACTCAAGGCATGTCAGGGTACCACCGCATAAGGGAGTGGCCCATGACATCCTGATGACATTCACCTGTACATGGTTGTCAGGAGTGCCTTGGCCCAGCCAAATCAGACTGATTTCCACCCAATTCTTTCCTGCCACGACTTGATGGATTGTTGTTTTGGGAGGTGATGTTGCTTTTGTGAGTCTTGTTATGGCACAAGGCACCCTCTGAGTGGGGCTCCAACCTCGCCACTGAGAAACACAGTAGAGGTGTACCCAAGCCATATACCAACCAGTTATCACAGTAACAGGTATAATCTGGAACATATGTGTGTAGTTAGCCTGACTGTCTTCTCTAACTCAAGGCCAGTTATCATTTCTTTTTCAGGATAATTACCTCTGATATGGAAAAGGGTCTTTAAACTGTCCAGAACTCAGACTCAGAGTTGTTTGTCCAGTCTGATTAACTGAACAAATCCTATCTCTCTTCTTTGCTTTTGTCCCCATCTTCTCCTGGGCTTGCTGCCTGGGATCCAGCCATCCTGAAGGGCTTCCTTCACTCAGTAGGACAAAGAAAAACTGCTGTAGGGGAATCCTCCCCTTTTTTAGTAAGAAGAGAAAAAAAACCCCACAAAAAAACTAACTTAGTACTTCTACTGATGTTGCCCCACAGGTGTGGTCCCTTTAAGGAACAATATCTCTTCAGCTGGCTAGGCTTCCCTCAGGGGCTAAACTAATTGCCTTCATTAATGTGAGTCAATCCCCCCCAGGGCTACACAGTCTCATGATCCACATTGCCCATTACACTCAAAAGAAAAAACAACTTCCCTGTATATTCAAGTTTCTGTCTGCAGTCCACACCTTCAGGCTTTTGACCCTTGCCACCACTGTGTTTGATGGACAGCAGCCCTTATAGAGCTCCTCCAAGCTTACAGACTGTCTTGGTCTCAAACTCCATTCCAGAAGACTAGCATCTTTGCCCTTAACCAGAGCTTCTGTCTTGCCAGTGTCCTCTCTCCTCCCGGCTCTCCTTTCCCAGGGAAAACTCCTGGCCGGATGTAGCCCCGGGGCACTGGGAGGATCCAATCCAATGCACTCTGGTAAATTCAGTCTGGGGCACACCAGGAGTTCCCTCCTCAGTGTTGCCAGTGCCCTCTCAGATAAGCCCCAGCAGGGATCATACTTCTCTTCTGATGAGGGACTCCCAGCTTCTTCACAAGGCAATGCTGAATTTCTTTGTTATCAGCCTTCTGTGAGAGATGACTTCTGAGGTACAGGAAATACGCAAAGTTCTCCAGAGACTCACCATGAATCTCAAGTACTGGACCTGGGGACTAGTCAATAGGAGTTTGTTGATAGAAGATTAGTCTTCTGAATACTAAGCATCACTCCCTTAACTTGTGTGCCTTGGTAAAGATGTCAGCGATTGCCTGACAATCTGCTTCTGAGTGAGCACACACTACAGTATCATCTACCTTACTGGAGTTTGATGATTTAGGTCAGGGTAGTCTTGGTTTTGGCTCAGATTCAGGTGAGATAAAGCAGCTTACCATCCATTCAGTAGTTTAGCTCCACTCTGACTAGAAGCTTGTTGTTGGTCAGATGTAGCACAGTAGTAAGGAATATTGAGAAAAGTGTTGGAACAATGACACAGCCTTGCTTAATTCCAGGCTTAACCTCAAAGGGATCTGTGATAGATCTATTCTGAGAGCCACTGCTCGCATACCATCATGGGGCAGGCAAAGCATGGTGACGAATTTCTGTGGGCATCCATACCTCAGAAGGATCCTCCAATCGTTTCTCAGTTGACAGAGTTGAAGACCTGTCTCCTTCCATGAAGATTGTCACAATCATAACATTTCCTCATTGTTCCAGATCCTTAAGATGAGGACATGGAGCTTATAATAATGATGACCTGTACTTGCCATGTCACAGCACCATTAAAGGATATATGTGGCTGTTCAGGAGGGACAGTATTATCATCTGCTGTCCCCACCACATCCTGGTGGTGGTGCTGCTGCTTTGTTAGTGACTGCTTATTCATCAGAGTTACTCCTGTTTATTTCACAGCTAACCTTCCCTGAAGGTCATTCTACTAGCTGTCATCCGTGGGTGTGCTGGGTAGCAGCACAGCTCCGCCACCAGACCAACTACCTCATTACTGGGCCAAATAACATTAGTTATAACATCCAAGGTTCATTCAGTTGCACCTCTATCGATGTCATATATACACTATCACCTGCTTATAGTGCCCTTTGGCAGTCTACACTGGACAGACAGGGTGAGCTGTATGTGAAGGAATAAGGGGACACTGATCTGACATCAAGCTCAAAAAACACACAAAGGTAGTAGCAGAACACTGTAAACTTCTTGGATATTCCATCACTGACCTCAGAGTAGCTGTTTTTATAAAGCAAAACTTTAAAAGCTGACTCAAACAAAAAAATATGGAACAAAAAATCATCCACAAACTGGAGTGAGTCTAAACAGGGTCCTCTCCTCCACCCCACAGGAACAGGGGCTATTTTTAACTCCCCAATCCCTGTGACCCCCAGATGAACAGCTCCCACCTTGGTGATCCTGCACCCCCATCCTGCCTGCCTTTTCCCCACCCTAACTTAGTCCCTTGGCTCATGGCATCAGCAGACACCAGTAAAACTGACACTAGAAGAAGCTTGTGCAGGGGGGGTTGGTGGGCTGGGGAGGGGCTGCCTGGCTTATGGGGAGGGTTGTACATCTGGGGGTGGGGAGAGGGGCCAGGGGTACTAAAAAAAAGCCTGCTGCTGGGGTGTGGAGGGGGCATGTAGGAAAAGCACAATCCTCAGGCTGGGGCCAATGGCTGAGCTTTCGCAGCCCTGAGGCTGCACTGGAAACTATACAGAAGTTTAGGACAGTTAGATCAGTCTAAGAATGGCCAACCAAATCTAAGTTAGACTACTCCAGAGGTAGGGTTAACTTAGATCGGGTCAACCATTTTTAGACCAATCTAACTGTCTTCAACTTCTATACACTTCACACTTAGATTGGCCTAACTAGGGATCTAACTGCAAGGTCCACACCTAAGAGAACTAAGTTAGATTGGGTAACTATTTTTAACACAAGCTAACTTCTTCTTAACCTCTCTAAACATTGGGATGTTTCTTTACTTTGTTTATAGAATAGACTGGTTTCCTGTTGAGAAATAAAAGATAAATAGCTTTCTACATGGTTTATCATTGTCTTAAACTTTTGGAAGTACAGTCAACAACCAGTAAAGGGAGTAAATTAAGTCTGTAGATGTGTAAAAAAAAAATT
>NW_017728911.1:12274565-12281878 GCF_001723895.1 Crocodylus porosus | reverse complement strand
GACCAAATTTCCTAACGTGTCCTGCAGGGGCCCCACATTACCTGGGACCTTCTTTTTACCCCCTATGTATTTAAAAAAGGACTTCTTATTGTCCTTAATCTGGGAAGCTAGTCCCAGTTCCAGCTCTGCTTTGGCCTTCCTGACTGCCCCTCTACATCCCCGAGCAACTGCAGTACAGTCATCCCTGGTGATGGCCCCTCCTTTCCATTGGGTGTACCCCTCCCTTTTAGCTAGGAGACATTCCTGGATGTTTTTGGTGAGCCATGGGGGCTTTTGCGCCCTCCTGCTCCCTTTGATCCTTGTTGGGATTACCTCCCTTTGGGCTTAGAGGATCGTCTCCTTGAGGAGTGACCACTCTCCTTGGACACCAGGCTCCCCTCCTCTCTGGGACCTCAGTGCTTCCCTGACTATTCTCCTTAGCTCGTTGAAGTTTGCCCTCCTAAAATCTAGGGTTGCTGCCTTGCTGCAGGCCTTTGCCACCTTGCACTGCATGGTGAATTCCAGCAAGCGATGATCACTGTCACCCAGGTGATCGAGCACCCACAGCCCCCTCACCAGGTCATCTCCCGTGGCCAGCACCACGTCCAACAAGGCATCTCCCCTGATAGGGCTGTGCACCTCCTGGGTTAGATGGAGGTCCTGCATTCTGGCTAAGAACCTACATGAGCGGTCAGACCTGGCTGACTGCTCTTCCCAGCAGATGTCCAAGAAGTTCAGGTCCCCCATGACTACCACATCCTTAGACTTCACTGCCTCCGTGAGCTGACCTAGGAATTCCTGGTTGAGCTCTTCCCCTTGGTTGGGAGGTCTGTAGTAGACCCCCACTGTTAAGTCTCTTTCCCCTCAACTGCCTTGTAATCTAACCTACAGCACTTCAGAGTGCCCTTCCTCTGATTTTTTATTAATTGATGAGGATGTGTATTCCTCCTTAATGTAGAGTGCCACGCCCCCACCTTTCCTTCCTATCCTGTCCCTCCTGTACAGCCTATAGCCCTTGACATTCACTGCCCAGTCATGCGCTGAGTCCCACCACGTTTCAGTGATCCCCACTATGTCTGGGCTGGTGTCAGCTAGCAGGAAGGTGAGTTCCTCCTGCTTGTTTCCCATACTACGAGCGTTTGTGTAGAGGTATTTGAGGCCTCCTGTGGATGTGTGTACTGGCCCCCTAATCACAGCATTGCCTTGGCCCTTGTCACTTACCTGTGTATGCGTTTCGCTCATTGGTCTAGGGTGGGCTGTACTTGTGGGCGTTGCTTGGTCTGGCAGTCCGATGATTCCTCCACCCAAGTCTTCCCCTTCCCCCGACAAGCCTAGTTTAAAGCCCGCCGGAGGAGGTCCACCAACCTAGAAGAAAACACATGCTTACCTTTTGGGGAAAGGTGGAGCCCATCCCATCCAAGCGTGTCTCTTGTCGTGAAGTGCTGATCATGGTTGAGGAAGCCAAAGCCCACCCTGACACACCATTCCTGAAGCTGCCAGTTGGTTTCTGCGATTCACGTTTCATGCCATCTTCCATGTCCACTCACTGGTAGGATAGAAGAGAAAACCACCTGTGCATCCATCTCCTTTAGCACGCACCCCAGAGCGTGGTAGTCCTCCATCAGGCGATCAGGGCTTCTCCTGGCCACATCATTAGTACCCACATGGACTAGGACCATGGGGTAGAAATCGGTAGGCTGGATCACGGTTTGGAGCATCCCTTTCATGTCCTGAATCTTCACTCCAGGTAGGCAGTAGACCTTGCGTGCCGAGGGGTCCTGGCGACAGATGGGGCCCTCTGTACCTCTCAGGATAGAGTCACCTATGACGATCACGCAACGCTTTCTCCTCCTGGCCTGTTTGTCTCCTTCGGCCTGCACAGGACGTGAAGAACGTGGAGTTGCCTCCTCCCTGGTGTCCTCCTCTCCTTCCTTCTCCTCCAGGGTTGCTAGGGCCTAGTTCCATTAGAAGTTGTACAATCCTTTAGGATTAGGTTCTGAAGTTCAGACCATAGTTTTTCTTTTTCATGCTTTAGGGTTCTGCAGCTTTGACCTTCCCAACTTGGAGTGAGATTTCTCACATCTGTTTGAAATAGCACTTTATGGGTTGCTTATATTTATTATATTGTTTAAGGGGGTTTTGTTTGTGGGTTTTTATATTTATTGTATTGTTGGGGGGGTCATTTGGGGTTTTTTAATATTTATTATATTGCTTTTTGTTGATTGTTTGATGTTACCTAGGGATCTGTAGCTTTGATTGGATCTCCATTATTATTGATGGGTTCAACCTGGTCTGTGGGTTTACAACACATTTCATAAGAAGCCTACTTGTATTACAACAGTGAAAGCCACTGAGGGCATGAGCATGGTTGCACTTCCAGGGGTGGTCATGGTGCTCCCCTGGTGACTGCGTAGCTTCTCTCTCCCACGTGCCACACCTTGATGTTATAGTTAGTATGTTGTTTAGGAGGCTGCCCTTAGGTAACCAGAGTTTAGCCAAGGGTGCCTTGCCACCACTCCTCCTTCTCTGGCTACTGATCCGTCTGGGTAGTGTGGGGATGCTCTTCTGTCCTTCACTCTCTCCCTCTATCTTGGCTGTGGCTTCAACTGTGTTGGGTTCTAGCCCACTTCAGGCCCCTCTGCAGCTGTGAGCCTCTCTTGGGCCTCCACCTGGCAGAGGCAGCTGCCTATTTCCCTCTCCCAGACTGCCACAAAAATATTAGGAAAGAATTAACAAGACGAAAAAACAGGGAAAAGTGTGGGGTGCTGAGCTCTGTGGCCTCCATACACCCTCTCACATCCAGTCAGTCCACCAATTGTTACCAACACCTGAGCAGAGGAAAAGGAAAACAGAGACCCCCTTTGGATTATCAAAAACTGCCCCAGCCCACCACGTGCACCCAATTCACTGAGCTCCTCCTGGACCCATCTAAGCCATTCTCAGTCCTCTCGATGCACTCTGCCTGCCTTCACTTCCCCTCTCCCAAGGTCCTTGTAGCTGGCAAGAGCCCCCTTTCTCACCACTTAGTGCTTTTCCTAGCTGCTGGTGTCTCTGCCCCTCTGCCTAGGTTGTCAATGCTTTCCTCTCTGCCAGCAGCCATCCCTCTTCCCCAGGCTACAAAAGTCCTAGCATTAGGGGGACCCTGCTGCTTTTTCTCACCTGGCCCTCTCTCCTCGAAAACAAGGCTAATGTTCCCTGTTACAGGACACAATAACACATATCTGTAATATGTACCTCTTAATTACGTAAAAGTCATACTTTCCTCTCCATGTGATAGTCCCCACATTCAGTCTGCCATACCTTGACATGTGCAATATCCCTTCCTTAGAATTTGATATGTACTCTCCTGCCACTCCTCCTTGGTTACAAAGTAAGGAGTTAGAAAGCTTCTCTCTCTCTGGGAACCATGCAGTAAAAGGTGAGCCATTTAATAAAATTATATTTTCAAAGTCTAATGCTTAAACAAGAGAAGGGCCTAAGAAATACTTAGCAATTTGGAAGGTCCAGGTTGGGCTTGAAGGGTAGAATATAATGAGTTAAATCCAAGCTTCCCTGTCTCTCACTCTGTGCACAAAGCCACATTTTCATCTAGCATGCATAATAGAATTTTCAAGATTTTGGGATTAAGGAGATTCTTAGCCCCAGAGGCCCTATTCATTTGAAGAATTATATTTCTCATTGCATCTTCTATATAGCCTTTCAGCCTATCTCCAACTAAGACAGTTTATAAGACCACGGGTCTGAGAGACAATGCTGCTTTCTTTTTTGGGGGCGGTTCTGAACTCTTAGGGATATAGCTGCAATCTAGTTTGTACAATTTACAAGTTCCTAAGTGTATTTCGGACTATGGTGTAGGAGAGAGCACAGAAGGCATGCCAGGGTGCCTGTGAGACTTCTGTGGGCAATGAAGCAAGCAGTTAACGGGTATCAAAGAATGGGTGGAAGCAGCCAAAATTCAGGCAGCCAAAGGAAGAGATGCCCCGTTGCTCTTTCTGTAGATCTTGGTGGCTTCCAGGACAGCAGGATGAGTAGGCAGGAGGAAGCCAGAGTTGACAAGACTGAACAAAGTGCCCACACCCCCTCTGTAATGTGGGCCTCAGCTGTCAGGGCTCCCAGTGTGACAGTATGCAAGTGGGCATGGGGCAAATGAACCAGACAAGGAGCATGCTTAATATCTTGGAAGGTGCTCACATCAGTCATTTACAGAGATCTTCAGTACCTAAGCTAGGATTCAGATGGTTAATTGTCCCGATAATTTGTTCATTCTTCAGGTTTAGAACCTTGCCTCCCAAAGGCGAAACACAGCAGGCAGCTTGTAATCTCTTTTCTTTGTTTTACCCAGTGACTTTTCTGAAGAGAATAAATGAAACCAGCTCCCTGTTAAACAGCAGTCTCCTGTATTGTTAATTCTTAGAGATCAGTAAATTTCCTATTTTGTATGTGATCATTTTGTAGAAGCATTTAAAATGTTTTAGTTTATTGTTATTAATTGCTTTAATATGGTTACAAAGGCAGAGTATTATGAATTGCAGTAGTTGATAATCTGAATCAAAATCCTGCTAGCCAAAGCTTAGAGAAGCCAGGTATAGTAAAGAATAGAAAAGGAAAGAAACCTTCTCTTGCAAGATCAAATAAAATGATGCTTAGATGAGCCTCCTTAAATTATTTTCACACTCAAGTTCATTTTTAGGATCACAACAAAATTAAAAGACATGTTTGATGTTGGCACTGAATTTATGACCCAGGCCTAGGGTTCACAGAGGAAAGCTACACCTGGCCAATATTCAATCTTTACCCTGTTATTCTTGTTTGAATATCAACAGTCTTGGATGTTGAGGGCTGAGACCCACCCCCACAATGTGGTGGGTGAGACAGGTGGGTGACATGCTCTCTGTCCATGGTGGCCTTGGTTTCCTCCTCAGGGACCCTTTGCTGCTCTGAAATCACTCCTTTTATATTCTTTCTCCTCCTGATGACTCTTCATCTCTAGCTACCATTGATTAATTTCCCTGTGGCTGTCATACATTCTGTCCTGTCAGCATATTTCTTTGTTTCATCTGCATGCATCTCTGCAGATGGAGGGAGACCAATGGATGTGGGTGGTTTACCTTGATTTTAGCAAGGCTTTTGATATCTCTCACAACATATTCACAGGCAAGCTAAGGAAGTACAGGCTGGATGAATGGACTGTAAGGTGGATAGAAAAGTGGCTGGAACGTCGGGCTCAGAGGGTAGTAATCAATGGCTAGTTTGCAGCCAGTATCACATGGAGTGCCCCATGGGTCAGTCCTGGGGCCAGTTTTGTGCAATATCTTCATCAGTGACGTGAAAGATGGCATAAAGCATACCCTTAGCAAGTGTGCATGGGACCGCAAGCTGGGGGGAGTAGTAGATATGCTGGAGGCTAGGGCTAGCATTCAGATTAGAGGATTAGGCCAAAAGAAATCTCATGAGGTTCAACGAGGACAAATGCAAAGTCCTGCACTTAAGATGGAACCAATCCCATGCACCAGTACAGGCTAAGGGCTGCCTGACTGGGCAACAGCTCTGTAGAAAAGGACCTGGGGGTTACAGTGGACAATAAACTGAATATGAGTGAGCAGTGTGCCCTAGTTGCTAAGAAGGCTAACGGTATACTGGGCTGCATTGGTGGGAGTGTTGCCCGTAAGTCAAGGGAAGTGATTCTTCCCCTCTCTTCTGCACTAGTAAGGCCACATCTGGAGTACTGTGTTTAGTATTGGGCCCCCACTACAGAAAGGATGCAGACAAACTGGAGAGAGTCCAGCAGAGGGCATCAAAAATGATAAGGGGGCTGAGGGACATGACTTCTGAGGAGAGGCTGAGGGAACTGGGCTTGTTTAGTCTAGAGAAGAAAGACTTGAGGGGATTTAATAGCAGCCTTCAACTACCTGAAGGGAGCTTTGAAAGAGGATGGAGCTAGACTATCTCGGGGTGACAGATGACAGAACAAGCAGCAATGGTCTCAAATTGCAGCAAGGGAGGTTTAGGTTAGATATTAGGAAGAATTGTCTCACTAGGAGGGTAGTAAAACACTGGAACAGGTTACCCAGAGAGTTTGTAGACGGTCCATTCTTGGAGGTTTTTAAGACAAAGCCTTGGCTGGGATGATCTAATCACAGATGTTCCTGCTTTGAGCAGATGGAATAGATGACCTCCTAAGGTCCCTTCTAACCCTCATTTTCTATGACTTCATTATTCTAAATTTGGTCATTTACTGTTATCTTAATTTGGACATTCTCCGGCCTCCTAATTTGGTCCATCCACCAAAACCAGAAATCCCAGGGATTCTGTAGCTGGTCAGTATGACCTAGGTACAATGTGGCAAACTTATCTCAAATATTGTGGGTTTTCAGGGAACAATGTGATACATATTTTTAATTTACCCAGTCTGTTTTGTCCATTATCTTCAGACATGTGTCTGCCTTGAAGGAAACTTTGTAACAAACAGGCTTTTAGAAACCAGTTAACCCTTGCCATTCTCCCGGACAATTTTTCTAATTCAGTATCTACTTTATCTACAAGCCAATTCCCAAAAGTAAATCTGTAATATCATTTTTTAGCCATCATCTGGTAGGAGAGGAAATAAGAAAAATAAAGGAGGAAGGTCAATATGAGCCTAACAGCCCATTGGGCTCTTGTAGTTAAGACATGAAAGTTGTTTAGCCAGTAGTACACAAGGGAGTATGACGTAGCCAGCATCATGTCAGGCATCTCTGCCCAGCCTGAATAGCCAGGTACTCATTTACAGTAACTGGTGTAGTGGGGGCAGCCTTTGGCCTGAGACCAGAGTAGGGCCTGAACTCATGCCTCCAGAGCCATACTGAGATGCCCTAACTGCTCTGTTGTTGCACCCCTAAGAAAAAGGGACTGTCTTATAACTAAAATTAAAATCACGCCATAACTGAATTCGGCTATAATAAAAATGTACAACAGAGAGTGACCAAAAAGTCTCTGGGGTTTCAAAAATCAATATCAGATTCAAATCTAATTTTTGCAGTGGCTGATTTATGGCTGTAAATATAACTGAACAGATCTGTGTCTGCTCCAAAGTAGTTTTGACATTTCCTTCAACCCTTGAGGGGACTTGGCCTCCTGTAGGGGGTTAGAAGGAAGAGGTACAAACAAGAACATTTTATATTTGAAGTACAAAACCATCAAACCTGTGCTGGACTGTAACAGTTCTGGTGAATCAGGGACAGCTATGATGCCGCCTGGGGGCCACACACCTCCTGTTCAGCTCTAGCTCTGGTATACCCTCTCTTCTCTCCTATCTGCTTTGATGTTCTTAATTGAGTTTTGAAAGGTAACCTGCT
>NW_017728911.1:12160501-12274330 GCF_001723895.1 Crocodylus porosus | reverse complement strand
TAATATCTAACCTAAACCTATCCTCCCTCAGCTTGTGGCCATTGTTCCTGGTGACTCCAAGGGGGGCCCTGGTGAACAGATTTTCCCTGAGTCCTCACCCTAAGTTGGCCCTCCTGGCTTCTCCGTGCCCCCAGGGCACCAGTTGCCTTATGACCTACCCTATAGATGTACCCATGCATCTCAGGTGTTACCATACCATTTTGGCTTTTGTAGACGCTTTGATTCTTCTGGCTTCAGCCTCCCTTTCCTCTCACTGCAGACCTCAGGCCCTGGCCCACAGATTCAGGTCCAGCTATCTCAGCTTCAGCTCTGTCAATCAACAGTGTTTCTGTGCCCCCTGAACCTTGTGTCTCTTTCTCTGTCCCTGGCCCTAGTTGTTGTTTTGGGCCTCTGGCCCCCTATCTCTCAGTCTCTGGGCTACTTGCCCTGCTTTTCACCCATCTCAGGCTGTGGGTCCCCAACCCTGGTTCACACCCTGCTCAAGTACTTGGTCCCTGGGCCTATCTGCTATTCTTGCAGTTTAAACCCCACGCCACCTGGGCTCAAGGCAGCTGTATGCCCCTCAGGCATGACTGGGTCCTCCACCTCCCCATTAGTCCCCAAACCAAACCACTGGTTAAAACTCAAACAGAAACATATAGGCACTCTGGCTCTGACACACACTCTTAGCTTGTTGGCTGTCCCCTAAACTCTTTCTTCCTTCTGCATCTCAGTCCCCTACCAGCCTTCAGCTCCTTACTTGCTGTTCTTAGTCTTAGTGGTATCTCAGTCATCCAGCCAGCCCTCTCACAGCAGAGCTCCTTCCCCTTAAGCTTCTCAGGCTAGACTACCTGACCTAGCTCAAGCCTGGGATTTGTGTCACTTAGGCCCTGCCCCTTCCAGTCAGGTGACTCCCCTGATTAGGCTGCTTACTGATCTCAAGGGTAGTTAGCTGCTTCTAGCCTAGCTGCTGTAGCATTGCCTTGTCTCTTAAGCTGGATTCTTCCTTGCGGTATTATTACCGAGCAGCAAGCACTGCAATAGGTGCTATGCTACCCATGCAGGCTTGGCTTCTGTGTACTGTTGTGGCTTAGCTCATTCTGCTGTAAGCACTCCTCGATAAATATCCGGGGACCTAGTATCATAGTACTTAGGGCTGGAAGGGACCTAAACAGATCA
Organism: Crocodylus porosus; assembly: GCF_001723895.1. Classification (NCBI taxonomy): domain Eukaryota; kingdom Metazoa; phylum Chordata; order Crocodylia; family Crocodylidae; genus Crocodylus; species Crocodylus porosus. The sequence goes on along the minus strand of NW_017728911.1, from coordinate 12,273,172 downwards.
TCAGGTCCGAGCTCCTGGCCCAGGCAAGAATGGGTGTCAGGGTCATATCACCCCAGCCAAATATCTGTCCAGCCTCCTCTTGAAGACCCCCAAGGTTGAAGAGAGTACTACCTCACGTGGGAGCCCATTCCAGAGCCTGGCAGCCCTAACTGTAAGGTAATGTCTTCTGATGCCCAGCCTGAACCTTCTCTCTAACAATTTGTGGCTGTTATTCCTAGTAACCCCCGGTGGTGCCTGGGGGAACAGAGCCTCCCCCAATTCTCGCTGGTCCCCCCGATGAGTTTGTAAATTGCCACCAGATCCCCTCTCAGCATTCTCTTGTGGAGGCTGTATAGGTTCAGGCCTTTTATCCTCTCTTCATAGGGCCTGCCCGTTGACCATGTGAGTGGTCCTCCTCTGGACCCTCATTCCTCTTGAAGTGCGGCGCCCAGAACTGGATGCAGTACTCCAACTGTGGCCTGACCAATGCCACATAGAGGGGAAGGATCACTTTCCCAGACCTGCTTGTGATGTATCTGTAGATGCATGACAAGGTGCGGTTAGCCTTACTGACTGTGCATTGGCAGCTCATGTTCATCCTGGAGTCAACAATGACTCCAAGATCCCTTTCTGCCACTGTGTTGACAAGAAGGGTGTTCCCCAGCCTATAGGTGTGTTGCTGGTTCCTTCTCCCTAAACACAGCACTTTGCACATGTCTGCGTTGAATTCCATCATATTCTCATCCTCCCACTTTTGTAATTTGTTTAGATCTAGCTGGATTTTGTCCCTCCCCTCCAGCGTGCCCACCTCACCCCACAACTTGGTGTCGTCAGCAAATTTGGACAGTGTGCATTCCACACCCATATTCAGATTGCTGATAAAGATGCTGAACAGAACAGGCCCCAGGACTGAGCTCTGGGGAACTCCACTGCCCACATCCCTCCGGGTCAAAAACAACCCATCCACCACTACTCTCCGGGTGCAACCATCCAGCCAATTTGCCACCCATTTGACTGTGTAGGCATCAATGCTGTAGTCACCAAGATTTTTTTTAAGAGAATGTGGTGGGAAACCATGTCAGAGGCCTTTGATATCCTTCCCAGCCTGAGGATCTCCCTGTTACTTTAAAGGAGAAACAGCAATAGGAGCCTTAAGCACCCTGTTACATTCATATTCTATATTAACCACATGAGGGACCTGGCACACTTCACCCTGAAAAAGAGAAGGCTGAGAAGGGACTTGATAGTGGCTTACTGTTGCATCAGGGTCGTACATCAAGGGCTTGGTGAACTACTGTTCACCAGGGTACCCTTGGGGAAAACCAGAAGTAATGGTCACAGTCCTGGAAGACCATTTCAGGCTTAACACTAGGAAAAACTTCTTCACAGTCAAGGTGTCCAGACTGTGGAATAGGCTCCCTCCAGAAGTGGTGCAATCACCTACCCTGGACATTGTCCAGTCTTCTCTTGAAGGTCACCTTGCTGGGCTCACCTGACTCCCAGTTGTCTTTCCTGCCTGGTTCAGGGGGGCTAGACCCAACCATCTTGCAATGTCCCTTCCAGCCTCATAATCTATGAATCTATAAACATCAGAGTATTTATCACACACAGACTAGAAAAGCAAGCTTGGTTCCTTTAGCAAACAAGAAAGCTTGAGGTGAAGAGAAAAGTATAATCAGTAAATTATAGATGGCAAAGCAAAGTATCACATTCCAGTTTACACAGGTTCACTAAACGTGGCTTAATGTTGTTTACCATGTTGTTTATCAATCTGTATTCCAATTTTGTATTTAATACAGCAGTGCCTCTCCTTTAGATCACAATAAGGAAAAAGTCCAGTGGCCAAAAGTGACCCCCAAGTGATACTGATACACAATCTAGCTAAACCCTAGGTTTTCACTTGTGAACCAATAACTTCCTAAGCTTGCTATCAACTGCTAAAATTCAGTTCCAAATTGTACTAGATTCATAAACTATATAAGGAGCTCTGGAAAGATGGGAAGATTATTTTTCCTGGTAATCTTTTAGGAAAAATTAGCCTGATTAATTCTGTTCTTCCTTTAACAAATAAGAAAATCACTGAACCATAAACTGTTCTCTTTCCCCTGTTTGACATTTTCAACTAATCTTATAACTTCGTTTTCTTGTTCTTGCCCTTTGGTTAAGTTCATCCAAGGTGGCTTGTGTGGATTTGTTCTCTTTGAACAGAGAAGTAAATGTGTGATGATAGACTGAAAAGTAATTCTCCTGAACTACCAACTACACTGGGAGCTGCTGCCCCCTGCGGCAGCCATCTTCCAGCCCAGCCCAGCCCAGGCTAGGCTAGCTGGGGTGGCTTTTCACTGTGCTTGGCCTCTGCGCTTCTCCATGTCTCAGTGCAAGGGGTTGAGATGGAGAGGCCAGGGGGGTGGGGGGTGAGCCTAGAACAGTAGGTTCACATGAGTCGCTGCTTGGGGTATTATTTTTCCCCTCTTCCCATGTCCCTGGCATAGATCCAGCTGCTCCCCATCTCCTGCCTTGTTTCCCTGAGGCAGCTCCTCTGTTTTAAAGCAAGAATAAATTGAGTGCCCCCCTTCCCTGTCTCTGCATGGGCCATGGCAGGAAGCCACCTTTGTTTCTCCCCAAAATCTCTGCTCTGTGACAATTTGATTAGGATGGGCCCAGCAGAAGAGACACGCCTTTACCTTATCTCTTTAGTTGACCTGAGATGGATACATTCCTGGGGGGGAGGGAGGGCCAGAAACCTGCTCCCTTGGCCTGCGTGACTGGTATCACCTACCTGGGTGAGGGGCTTCTACCTGGTGGGCTGTAGTCTGCCCGGTAACTAGTGATGTATTTCAAATTAGTTGGCCAACAGCCAACAGGTGTTGGCCTCCATTGGACCAGGTGAACAAGGTCACAGGGGCTTTATAAGTTAAAACTGCCCAGGAGGAAGGAGCAGCAGCAATGAGGGGGACTCAGACTTAGAGAGGAGCTTTACCATCTGAAACTGGCCTGCCTTGAGAGGGAATCTCCAACAGCCTCTGGATGATGCTTGTGAGTAAGCTACTCAAGATCTGATTTTATATATATAGCTGGCAGTAACTCAGATGCATGATCAAAAGGCTACCTCAGCCAGACTGTTTTGCTCTATGGGATTTCTATGATATTGCTCTATCTTGTACCCTATTTTCACCCTACCCCCTGTAATCAATAAAGTTCTCCTTTGTGACTGGTTTAGGAGACTTATTGAGGGGTGGGTTTAATTATGCCTAGGAGGCCCCCTGGGTCTGTGGACAAAGGGAGACTGTTTTTTGGGCCCTGACTTGGGGAAGTGCCCCAAGTGCTTGTACTGGGTCAAGTACCCATTGGACTATTTGGCCTGTGTTTCCCTGAGGACACAGAGCTTAAGCGGGTCTCCCCTCGGGGTGGTGACAGCTTACATTACCACCAGACTCTGCAGTGGGGCTCAAAAGGGGGTCTGCCAGAGCTTAGGTGCCCCTGGAGAGACGCGTGGAGTCTGGAAGGTGGATGGGCATAGTGAGGTGCGAGCCTCAATGGAGGAGCTCCCCCTACTGGCCCGCCACATGGGCAGCAGCTGTGGGGCTGTGTATGTGTGCCCTGCTGTCATGGCCAGTCCCTCCCCCCACCCCCCATCTGCCCCTCTTCTGTCAGCAGTCAGTGTGACAGGCATCTCCAGCCTGTGCAGTTCCCTGTCACTGTGTCCACTCTTGGCAGGCATGAAGGGAGTCTGCCGGTGGGAAATCCACCAAGACCCCAGTGCTTTCCATGAGTGGACACAATGACAGCACTCAGCAGCCTGGGAAGGCTGCGGGTCATGGTGAGAGGCATGCTCGAGCACCTCCCCCCCTTGCTATCCATGGCCAGTGTGGCAGTATCACCCCCCCGCCCCCAACTGAATGGCAAATTTCTGTTCTGTTCGCTCCCAACCTGAACTAGAGTGCTTACACAAATCCACATGGACTTGAGCAATTCCACCTCAGGCTTTTTTAATGTCTGTACCTAGCCTCTGTTCTCTGTGCTGGAAAGGCCCCTATACCAAAACTGTTGGTATCCAGATAGAATGAGATATCTGAAAGACTGAAGTAGTTGTATGAGATATGGAGACTTTTCATAGACCATATTGCCAAGGAAGACCAAAAAACAACTAAAGCCAAAATAGAAAGAATCACTTGAATTTTGTTTTCATTCCTGGAGCTTGTGAAGTTGGACGGAAGAAAAAGAGAATGGTTTTATCCTTTTTCCTCCCTCTGTTCATGTTGTAAGGAGTGGATTAGAATAATATAATTAAACTGCTGATAAGTCATGTCGAGTTTATGATGCTATTGATGGCTAACATTTCAGTATTGCCTCTAATGTTAGTGGTATCAGTGTCACAGTTCTACCATATTTAACAGGCATCTCTTCTTATTCTACAACTTTAGTTACTTTTGGGTTTAAAACACATGATTTGTATTGGTTGGTACAGGAAGTAGATTAGTAGTGAGTATAAGTGGAAGGGATACCATGTTTTAAGAATTATAGTTTATGCGCTTTAGTCATCCGTGACCTTTTCTTTAAGAAGAATCCCTAACAGTCAGCTATAGCTGAATTTATATCTAATGTTTAGGATATTTTAATACATGCTTTGTAGATAGAAGGCAGTTATGTTAAGTGATAATCTGTGAATGTAAGAACAATAATTATAAAGATCTACCAATTAAATAACACATAAAATATTCATATATAAAGCATTTAAAGGCCTGAATACCTAATGTGTGCAAATACATCAGCATTTATAATTTATCTCAACTGGCACCCTTCAGTTAAGCCTACAATTTGTTTTCCTTTAATTATGAGGTAATTGTACAGGCTCTGTTTTGTTTGCTGTGCTTCATTCCGTCTCATCTCCAAAGTGATCATTGTTTAACATAAACTAACTGTAAATTTGCCTGAGAGTTAACACAACCTGCTCCTATAATCTCCAGAAACACAGTTAAGTATGTGGAAGAATAAGATTCACTTTGCAGCTTTTTCTTCATTAATAACAGTGATGATAGTTTGATTTCTCTCCTTATCGGCTAGCAGATAAATAAAAGGCAATGTGTGTGCTTCAGCTCTGCTGTCTGCTTGAGTAATGTATTGGATGCATTGAGTTAATACCACTATAGTCAGATCATTTAAACTTCATTACGCAAAATTCCCAGCCAGGAGACTAGTGATTCATTATATTCATTACGTTTTGCATCTTGTATTTTGAATGTTATTTGAATGTACTTTTTGAATAATGCTGATGTGTATGTCCCTTAAAAAGTCATACTGCCTAAGCTATCGAAGTGCGTAGGTGAGAGCATTGTTGAGATTAGAAAGAGAAATCTGAATAACCAGATACCATGGTGAGCCATGTAGAGTACAGCTGTGTGCAACAAAACCAAGCACTTGAGAACAGCTGACACAAAGGAAAACAAAGGTTGCTATGCTTTATGTCTAAAACTAAAGTAGAAAGAAGTCATGATGTGTAAAGAAGCCTTTCCTTTTTCAAGTGCAGTGTTATAATGTGACACACTTTGATTTATGGAATGCTTTACACAAATAATTATTTCACTTTATTTCGCTCTGTGTAATTAAATGTTTTGCTGAAAGCAAGAGTCTCATGCTTATTTCACTCACAGTGTAAAATTCACTGGTGATTAAAAATTGCAGGTTGATAGAAGTGAAAAATATGCCCTTAAATTTACAGACCACTTCTCAGATCTGTCTCAAGTCATTTAACTTTAGAAATGACAGTAACAGTGTTTAATTGTATGTACATAAATCTTCCTATTTATAAGGTGGTGTACATCTCATATGTAGAGTGTATATGAATACATTTCAGCAATATTTACCTCCAAAAGCTTGACATTTATCATTGTTTATGATCAGAAGTTAAATACTTTTTTACCTGTGCTGGGTGGAATGAGATGAGAAAGTAGCACTGAAACTGTTGCAAGGAAGGTTGTATAATGCAGTAAGCCATTAATGGGTCAGTACTCTTCAAAAGTTATTCTTTTGATTGGGGCTTTTCAGCTTTGCTTTGAAGCATATCACAAATCCCTTCTTGTAGCATATACCACATACCAACATCCAGTGTAATGGGTATATATAAAAACAGTGTTAGAAAAATAGAGTGGGATTCAAGTGTCATACATCCAGACATAATGGGATTTGCGAGCCTTCAGGCAGTGCATATATTTCTCTGACCACCTCTTTGAAATTTCTTACTAAGAAATATGCACTTAAAGAAAACCAAACCAATCTGCTTGATTCCCACTGATCACTTGAAGGAAAAAATCTTACTAAGACAAAAGCTACAAGCAGTGTAGTGGAAACTCAATGTTCTTTTAAAGTGGGGTTTTCTGCAGTGCTCCTTTAAAATTCCATTGTTGATGAATGGGATCCAAGAAGATTTGACTTGTGAAAGATGTTCAAGGGAAGCTACAAGGAAAAAAAATCTACTGTTGAATATAAAAGTAAATAGTGACTAGATTAACAAAACAAGTAGATGATCTTTACGGGTACTTTTCTACGTGGTTTGCCTGTTTTATATTGCCATACTTATTTACTCAAATAGAAGATGATCATGATTGTAAGATAACTACCAATAATTAGATTATATGGAAAATATATGCATTTGTTGTCTCCTTCCCACTGCTGTAGCAGAAAAAATAAATCCTGGGGGGTCAGGTAGCTCTTTGCTCTGTTTCCTTGCACCTTTTTCCCCAGCAGCCCCTTCCCCCTCTACTTACTGTCAGGTTCTGCTCTCGCTGAGCACATGGACGTGGAAGCAAAATTGAAGACAATAATCTTGAAATTAAACATGGCTGTAGCAATTTCCAGAGTACCCATGCACTTAGATTATCCAGAATTGATGTATGTTACCTTTTTTGAAGCTGCTGCAAGTTTTAGCACAGGTACTCCATAAATACACTTTTGAGCAGCAGTTTGGCACCAGCTGGTATGTAGTACAGTTTTTAAATTTTTAAAACACACACACACACACACACACACACACACACACACACACACACACACACACACACACACACACACACACACACCTCCCTGTGCCTCTACGAACCTGCCACCTGACTCATATGGATCACACACACACACACACACACACACCTCCCTGTGCCTCTACGAACCTGCCACCTGACTCATATGGATCACTTGGCAGTCCAAAACACACCATCATCATCCCTGTTATAATAACTGCTCCACACTCCCATGTGCCCGTGCGCCCACATGCCCATCACTATCTCCTTTAATCATTACAATCATGCAAAGCCCCCTCCTCACCCATCACACTTCTTTTTTTCCCCAGTCCTTAATCTAAGTTGTCTTCATCATCTTCCTCTTCTTCATCATCCTGGTCGCTCATCCTTGCTTTGTTGCCATTATTGTTGTCATCATCATCATAGTCATCTTCTCTGGGGATCTTGTCCCTGAATAGTCTGTGCCAGTCTCTGCTCTTCCATCTGTCCTCCACTATCCCCATTGTCTTCTCTCATCTTCATGTAGTACACTTGCTCACTTACTACCATTTTGACACAGTCCTCAACTGCGAGTTCCATGTGCCTGCACATGAACAGGTTTCTGGTCTTCCACAAGGTGTTCCTGAAGCAGGAGATGAACTGGTCAAAGTGGGCTCTTGGGGTCTCTTGCTGGGTCAGATGTCTGAACAGCACCGCCTCTCTGGTCTTGACCCCTGTCAACATCATGAGGAGTATGGCTACTTTTCTCCACACCTCCCTGACATATGTGAAGCCCCAGAGAAGGTGGTCAATTCTTTTCTTCTTCCACCAGCATGTTTCCTGGGGCAGGTCAGTGAGCCTCTCTGTCCTCTGTGTTGCAGTGCCCAGTGGACTACCTGCCAATTCAAGCTCCTGTGTTCCTTCTGCATGTCCTTGTGGAAAATACATTCCCACGTGGGTTGGCAGTTGTTGCCAGGGATTACATCCATGAATGACAGTCTTCTCTTGCCCTAACAGTCTCCTGGATTTTCCGATGGTTTTTCAGGGTCTCTGGGTTCTCATTGTTTAATTTGTATTTGTTCCAGAAGTTCTCCAAGACCCTGCAGAACCACAGTGGCTCCCAGGTCCATGGGAATTAGCTGGCAGCATTTACATCCCCCAGTATTGCACTAGGTGCCTGTAACTGGACATATGATTTTGTTTACCAGCAGGAGTTCCTGAAACAGTGGCGGTGGCAGAAAGTCAATCTGAGAGCTGCAGACTCTCTGGCAAACCCCACAAGTGGTGGTTAAAGGGGGGATCAACCACGGATTTCTTGGTCTTGTTTTCTTTTCTTATGTTTCTGCCATTTTTTTTCTTCAGAGCGAGATGGTTTTCCTTAAAGTAAGATGTACCTTCTCTCACAGGGCATCACCATATAGTCCTGTCCCAGGCTAGTTTTTCCAGATTTGTGGTATCAATGCCACACTTCTTAATGTTCATCTTCAGGGTGTCCTTCAAGCATTTCCTCTGGCCCCCACTTGTCCTTTATCCTTGGCTGAGTGTGGAGTATAACAGTTGTTTTGGTAAACATACATTAGGCATGCATACACAATGCCCTGTCCACCACAGATGATGTTGAATAATCAACCTTTCCTTACTAGTGGTGTTAGTGTTTCTGACAATTTGTGTGACAATCCTCCTACTTTTTGCCAAGGATCTTCTAGAGATAGCACTGGTGATGGCATTTCAGACTTTTCACATGGGTCCCTATAGGTCACCCAAACTTCACAGCCATAGAGAAGAGTTGGGATTACTATAGTCTTATATAGTACATATAGTACTTTGTTTGAATTCTGGCGTCATGATCATTATGTGTTCAATGATTCAGTCTTCTTCTGCTTGACTCAGCATTCATTTTTGGGCCTCTTCAGCCTAAAAAAGAGAAGGCTGAGAGGGGACTTGATAGCAGCTTACTGCTATATCAGGGGAATACATCAGGGGCTCAGTGAAGAACTGTTCACCAGGGCACCCTTGGGGGAAAAACCAGGAGTAATGGCCACAAACTCCTGGAAGACTGTTCAGGGTTAACTCTAGGAAAAACTTCTTCACAGTCAGGGTGTCCAGACTGTGCAATAAACTCCTTCCAGAGGTGATGCAGTTACCTACCTTGGAAATCTTTAAGAGGAGACTGGACAGTCACCTCGCTGGGGTCACCTGACAATCTATGAATCTATGATATGGAAAGAGCTCAGAGGAGGGCCACTCGTATGATCAGGGGTCAGCAGGGCAGGCCTTATGAGGAGAGGCTACGGGACCTGAACCTGTTTAGCCTCCACAAGAGAAGGTTAAGGGGGGACCTTGTGGCCTGCTACAAACTGGTCAGGGGGGATCAGCAGGTATTGGGGGAGTCCCTGTTCCCCTGTGCGCTGCCAGGAGTGACCAGGAATAACGGTCACAAGCTGGCGGAGGGTAAGTTTAGATTAGATATTAGGAGGCGCTACTTCACAGTCAGGGCGGCTAGAGCTTGGAACCAGCTTCCAGGGGAAGTGGTGCAGGCTCCTAGCCTGGGGATTTTTAAAAGGAAGTTAGATGAGCACCTTGCCGGGGTCATCTGACCCCGGTGCTCTTTCCTGCCAAGGCAGGGGGTCGGACTAGATGATCTACCTAGGTCCCTTCCAACTCTAGCTACTATGAAACTATGAAACTATGAATTATTCCCTTGAATATTCCCATCCGTCTGTTGGCTGAGAAGCCAATAAACCACTGAATAAAATACCAGCAGCACATCTAGCTTGATGCATTCTCTTTTGACCAGAGCCTGCTGACCCAATTGCTAGACTTTGTACTTGCACTTAGGACAGCATAGGCTGACAGGTTTCTTTTTCCAATTCAGGTCACTTTTGGGACCATGCAAATAAGATAGCAGATGCAATTTGTGACTTCCTACTACTTCTTTTTCTTCTGGGGAATGGAGAGCAGTCCATTGATTTTACAGCACGGGCTTTATATTAGCAATTGGAAGGGACTGAAATATATCTTTTAAATTTTTGATTAGGCAGAATGTTCTTCATTCACTAAGTTCTGTTGCTCCCTGCTTATTAACAGGGCTTTATTTTATATATCCTCTGTGAACCACTTGAACCTCCCCTGGATATTCAGCCTTTTAAAAATATCACCAAGCTTCCAGCAATGAAACCCCTCTAAGCGCATCAGCAGGGCTACAGCTGCACACTTACTAAATGTGCATAAAGTATAGCACCTTTTTAAACTTTGTGTTGATGAATACAAAATTCCTATCTTTATCTGTTGGTATTAACAATAAATGTAAAGCATAGGGTTGGAAGGGATTGATACATTTTTTAAATTGCAAATTTTTGGTAAAATTGAAATTAAAATATCAAAATCTGTAAATTTGATTAAAGTTTTGTTCACTTCTACCTTTCTTTAAATTGGCTAGTGAGGTTATTTTTTCAAATTTAGATTTCAGAATTTAGCAGTGTACAGTCACTAATTTAAAAGGTAACAGACATAGCTGGGCTTCTTGATCTCTTGTCATTTCTATAGGTTCAGTGTTTATGGCAGAAATATTCCAACTGTAAAAGCTCCTGAAATAAATTTTTGGTTGAACTCTTCACAGCAGCTAGAATCCTAATATAAAGGTTTAGAATATTTAAAGCAGTAAAATTTACTAAGATATTTTTTAAAATTAGGAGGCTGACTCATATTCTGTTTCTGGTAATAGCTATCACTTGAATGCTAAATCTGACAAAAAAACAGCAGTAAATTTTTTTTACCGGTCAAGTAGGGAATTTGAGATCTTAGGGCACTTGTAACACATGACAAAAATTGCCTATTTTTTTTGGTTTAATTGTGTCACACTGTACGCATGGAGGGTTGATGATTTAAATAAGGTGGCTACATTGTAAACTAAACCATAGCTGCATGTAGTTTAGTTTGCAAAGTAGCTATGTGTAACGCTGTAGCTTATGACAGCTTGCCCCCCTACCCCCCCTGCCGCGGGAAAGGCAGGCTGAAGGCAGGAGTAGTGAGAGGCCCGATTCTTTTTTCCCCTCCATGGAGCCTGCCCATGTCTCCTGCAGTGGGGGATGAGCTGCCAGTGGTCCAAGTGGCCCCTGAGCTGCAGAGGGCCCCAGTTCCCCCCTTTATGGTGGTGGTGCCCCTGAGGCCACTTAGGCAGGCGGCTAGCAGGAGGGTGCTACCCCAGCTCAGGGAACAGTTGGATTGGGATGGGGAATACCTGTGAGCTGGGGCAGCACCCACCTGCTAGCCACTTGCCCAGGTGGCCCTAAGGGGCACCACCACTGTGGAGTGGAGGTCCAGGGCACCCTGCAGTTCAGGGCCCCCCACCCACGGGATAGCCCAGCTGAAGGTCCAGGGCACCCAGCAGTTTACACCGCAGCTGTGGGAGAGGCAGGTAAGCTTCACGGGGAAAAAAGAAAAGATTAGGCCCCTCACCACTTTTTCCCCCCACCTCACTGAAGCCTGCCTGTGCAAGCTGCCACTGTGCTGTGCAGCCCCTGAGCTTCTTGGGGGGCCTGGTCCTTCCCTCTGCCATGGTGGCACCCCCTGGAGCCACCCAGGTGGGGTGCTGCCCCAACTCACAGGCAGCACTCTTCAGATCCAACTCTTCACAGCGCCCATGCAGAGAGCTGTGCCCGGCGGGGTTCCAGTGTACAGGCGCAGGGAATAGGTCCCAGCTGCTCCCTGAGCTGGAGCAGCTCCTGCCCACTACCAGCCCACCCAGGTGGCCCCAAGGGGTGCTGCTGCCTCAGAACGAAGGACTGGGGCCCTCCACAGCTCAGGGGCCGCTCAGCCCACTCGCAGCTCATGCCCTGCTGCAGGAGACACGGGTAGGCTCTGCAGGGGGAAAAAAAATGAATCAGGCCCCTCACCATAACAGTGATGGAAGCCCCTAAATTTAAAGAGTGTTTTTTTAATCACCACAATTAAAAACCACAGTTTCAATTTAGGGGACCAAACCCCTGTCATATGTACAAGCGGCCTTAGTATTTTATATAGTAACAGTTTTGCTTTTTGTTTCTGCATATGTGTCTTGTTTGGGTTAAGATAAAGTGATACATGCCTAGTGAATTATACCAGCTAATTAAGAACATATCACACTGATAACAATTGACAGTGTTTATTATCAAACCTGCTAAAAATATTTGCAATCCTGTCATCTGTATCAGCAAGATAACAAGTGACATTCTGTCTCATGTCTTTTCACAGGATCTGTTGTTCAGTGTGTGTGCTCTCAATATCATCTCCACCATTGTCTGTGCCCTGGCAACAGCCATGTGCTGCATGCAGATGGTTTCTTCTGATGTTCTGCAAATGGTAAGAGCAGTCCAATGACAATAGTTATATTTTTTTTCCCTCTGTATGTGTATCCCACATGCACATATCTGTTGTTTATCCACATGGGCTATGCCTAAAATATATGTGTTTGTAATGCACTATTAAAAATGGTTGATGCAGTTTAAAAGTTTATGTAATAGAGTTTATCAGGACTGTGTACGGAAGTGCATGTAATTGGTTACAACTTACAATAGCTGTATCTAGAGCCTTTCACTCTGATGCAGTACTGAATTTGGAAAATGAACTGGCTCAACAAATTATTTGTGAATAGTTAGAAAGTCCTTTTTACGCTGTAAATGAAATACAAACTGAACTGGTTACTGGAAAACAATTACATTCCAGATTAGGCTTCTGGCTGGTACAAAATATCCTCAGCTGGCATAATTGCCGAGTTAACCAAGTATGATTTGGGGAAATGAACTACCTTTACAGCTAAATGTATCAGTACTTGGTTACAGACTTAGTTATTTTCTGTAGAAGGTCCTTAGACATCATTAAGTAAGTTTAGCACAGGTGTGGATCAAAGGTGCACTGTAAAAGCAATTTATCAAATGACTATTCCCACCACAGTTGTGTGCATACATCTGCACAGTACCACTTCTGTAACCCTCTTGGATATCATAAACAGCATTGAGAGATGGCCCATTGTGTTTAAAACATTAATCAAAAGAAGATTTCTGTTCCATTGTGCACTTGGTGCAAAGCCATAGGCTCTCTTGATTTTTTTTTTTAAATTTTATTTCATAAATGAACTTAGCCACAAGGTGCCTGATACCAAAGATACTGATCACAAAGGAGTTTTTTCACCTTGCAGTAATGACAAGGTGAGCCCTAATGATCTCACATGATAAGAGCAGTCTGCCTAGTGTTACAATAATGTCAGACACCCAGGGTGTAGTCATGAATATGCAGTGAATTAACCCTTGATTGATTTATATTATAGCAGCATTTTTAATGGTAACAAAACCATACAGATGACAGTGAACCAAATAAACTATTGAAGTGTTTGTCTCTCTCTTTCTCCAAGCTATGATCAGCTTGAAAATTATTCATCTCCCTGCTCTCTGAACTGCAATCAATACTTCCCTTTTCTCATTGTTCCCCCATTTTCTGGCAGGCACATGCAAAAAATGATGAACTTGAATAGGAAATAAAGATTTATCTTCAATATTGTAATTATTCCTTTCATCCATTTTCTTTTTTCTCTTGTTCCTTATGTTCTTTCTCTTTCTCCATTCAGACCCATTTCTATGTTCTACACTTTTTTCTGGTTTGGCTCTTCCAGCTCTCTGTTTCCTAGCCATACTGTATCATTTTCCTCCCATGCCCTTACATGTCCCTTGTTATTTATTTATTTATTACATAAAATAAATCTAGCCCCCAGCATTTTCTCCTTCTTTCATGCTCATCACCCTCGTGTTCCATAAACAGCATTTCCCTTCCTTGTTTTTAGGTTCAGGAGTCCAATTCATTTCCTACTCTCTTGCTTGCAAGTCCACAATTCTTCTTGCCCCTTTACTTCTCCTACCTGTTGGCTTTGGTGGGTAAAATGTTTTAAATATTTTAGCACATTTTCATTCCACACTCTGCTGCTACTCTACAGTGAACCAGTTAGTTTCCTCCTATGCCAATAAGATGTATTTGTTTGAAACCTTTGGTAATGAAGCTCTAGGGAACAATCCTATCCTGGTGGAAAGTAGACTGTACAGCTCAACCAGTTTATCTCCTCTGTGATTCTGTGTGCTCATTTAGGCCAGGTACAGGCACACTTTTACCAGTATAAGCAATCGGAAAGCAGTATATATGCATAACAGAACAAAAGTTCAGCACTCAGGGCGTTTATAGACATGCTGTGGGGAGGGAGAGGGCTCTTTGATTAGAGTGGCTCTGAGAGCTGCTCTAATTAAAGCACCTGGAGCATCTTGTATGTCAGTGTCCCCACACTGAAAAATGGTGCCCAGGGCACTTTAACTAAAACTTGTCAAACAAGCTTTAATTAAAGCATCCCGCCGCCATTTTTCAACATGAGGACACTGATATACATAACACTGGAGTCTGCTGGAATGCAGTAATTACCACACTCCAGAAGACTCACTTAATCAAGTCTGCTCCAATGCATTGTAATTACAACACATTGGAGCAACCTCTCTGCACATGTATAGGCACCCTCATAGTCTGATTTAAAAATGGAGGAACCCAGTCTAATATTCGCCCGCTTGGCCACCCACCCCTCCAAAGAGCAATTGTGTGATCTGAACTATGCCACTTACAGAAAACTTCATAATTTAGATTGATTCTGCTTCAGGCTTTTTGAATGTCTGTACCAAGCCTAATTGTCTTCTGGCCCAGAAAGTTAGCTGGGTGAAAACTTCATAAGAACCAGTGCCTCACTTTTGCCCTCATGGCATCGTTTAAACAGATTGCAGTATTCATTTCTATCCAGTTTTGCTTATACAAATGTTGAACTTACATGCATTGTAATCACAAGGAACTCTATAGCTATTCTTGATGTGTCCCTTTTCCTTGTGGCATCTTCCCACAGTAATTGCAGAGATTCATATATAGAAACTTGCTGTGTTTTATTGCATGTATTATGTACATCTGATGTATTGATCTTGTAGTTAAAATGCGTTAGATTGGAGTTGTCTAGTAATTGTACATATACTTGTACCTACATCAGGTTAAATATGGATGTAGAAAAGTTTTCTAAATCTAGTGGACTTAGAAAAGTTTAAAGAAAAATACTTTCAAGTCTTAAAAATAGGTGTTCTAATTTTATTTCAGCAACCCCTTTCTTCAAATTCCAAGTCTAAAATATACCAGATTTTGAATCCTAATAAACTTGTCTGCCATCTGTACCTAGAGGTACGAAACTGAACTGGCAACTCTACAGACTTCATCAATAGGCGCATAAATAATCATTTTTCCATTTATGATCCTTAGAGAAACTCCTTTTTATTATTTCCTGGACCAGGGGTGTCAAACATATAGCCAACAGACCAAATCCAGGCTGGGGAGCCATATGATCCAGCCTGCATTCACTGGAAAGTGCCAGCCCAAGCTCCATGCACTTGCAAGCAGCATAGGGCGTTGGCCTGAGATACCACATACAGCCTACATCCTGAACCACCTGTGCCATGTGCAGTGCCTGTAGCACATACCCCAGCATGGTATGGCCAGCACAAACCCCTATGCTGGTCCCAGGGGCCACATGCAGAGTGAGCCCCAAGGCTGGTGCATGCGGCACATGGTGCATGGGGCTGGACTGGCCGTGTGCCAAGCAAGTGGCATGGGGAGGTTGTTCCAAGATCAGTTCTGGTCTGGCCCACAGACCAGCCCAGCAGCACTCACCTGGCCCGCAGGGTTGGATGAGTTTAACACCCCGACATAAGAGAACAATAGGGTGGAGAGAATAAACATGTGAAATCAAAAGCCTGACAAAATGTATAGTAATAATCCTTTCCTAGAATTTTTAATCTCTATTTTAGTCTCACATCATCTCCATTGGTTTTCTTGACGGCCTTTTTCAATTCAGCTCACCTGACACAGTCCATGATTTGTTTGCATTCTATGTTAGCATTCATCAAAGGATGCTAATTATTTTTCCTAACCCCCATTTAAATATACGTTAATTTATGATAATGTCACTTATGCCAGCACTGCTAGTCCATTCAGTGCTATTGCATCCCAGTAAGAAATGTATCAAAATATATATTTGTATAATTCTAATCAGCAATCCATTATTAGCATTCATAGTCCCGATAAAAACTCCTCTCTCCAAATTAATATTTCTTAAGTCCAATTTTTGCCAGCATTTTCCCAGTTGATCAGTATCTTGCTTTGGAAGAAACTGCACTGAAACCTTCAGGGATCAATTATCCTTTCATTATGCATATGGACACTGGCTAGTGTAATAGGGACCAATTCTTTCTTGTGGCTATCACAGCACAAATAGCAAATAATTCCCCAGAAGTAAATATAACAAATCTGGCCCTTAATTAGGATTCAATCTGGAAAAAAATAAAGATTTTTAAAAATACTGCTGGTGGCTGCCTTCAATCTGACTGGGGTGCCTGCTGCTGTTGTATCACTGACCAGTTAGGAGGCCAGTGGCTCAATTTTCAGTGCTGGCTGTTACCTGGCTAGTAAATAAACTGATTTCAAATCCACCAGCTTCCCCACAACATAAACAAAAGAGCTCCTTCAGATCCTTCTACTGTATGGTAATTGCTCTTTTCAAGAGCTATGCTAATCTTTGAATGAAGCAGCTTCATGGAACATGCATAGGAAATGTAGTTGAGATGTGTGTGAAGTTGTTTGAGTTAGGAATGCAGCTGAATTTTTTTGAATGAAACAGACAGCAGCTTCTAAATAAAATGTTCTGTTTAGTAATAATAGACCACTGATGATGATAAAGTAAGCAAAATTAGGCCCAACATTTTGGACCAAGAAAACCAATGTGTTTTGTTGTTTCACTTTGGTTTATGAATCAAATACAATTTGAAGAAGTAAGCTGGCCTACTTATAACATAATCTGCTGTTTGCTTTTGTATATTGTTTGGCTTAGTACCTGACAGCTGCATTAAAGCACAGAAGAATGCCGACTTCCTACATTTTCAGAGCAGTATGCAGGGATTTAGCCCAGTACAAAAGGTTAAAGAAATGTTCTTTGACTGGACTCCACAGCATACCGTGTATGGTCTGTAATGCTTGGTCTTAGAATTATACATTTAGATTATAATTTTATTCTTATTATATATAAAATGTATTCAGTTCTGAAATGTCACAGACATTCTCTTGATACAGTTCAGTGAAAGGTATTCAGTCACCTATTGTTTGCCTAAATTCAAGTTCACAAAAAAGGATCCTCTTCAAAGTTTGCTCTGTATTCTGGTACAAGTTTGCTGTGTATTTTGGTACAAGTGTATCAAAGACTTGATAAAATATCTTCCTAGTGGGATAATACCAAAGAGCAGTCTTGATTTACCAAAGGCTGTGGTGGGGAGAGACACTGGGTAGTGTAGAGAGTTCTCAGTATAATTAATAGACATCAGAAGACTGGGCCTTATCTAAAATACCAGGGAATTTTCAGATAAATAAGATTTGCATATTCCAGGTAGAACTGTATATATTATTTGTTGTTTTCATGATTTTCATACTCTGTATAAATAAATTAATGTTGTAGGAAGTTTTAGAAACCCCCCAGCACCCTCTCAGACTTCTTATTCCATTATATCCTGGCAGATGAGTTGTGCTGAGTACTCTTAACTGTTGCTGTCTTATCACTTATTAATATATCAACTATTGTCTCTCAAAATAAGTAGTACTTGTGTAGCTAATAAAGGATGAATAGCACCAACAACATATGGAGATAGACCACATAGATCTTTTGCCGAGAGTCCCGGACACAACTTTGCTAATCTTGTTCAATTCTGACTTGCAGATCTGCTGGGAAGATTGTGTTTTGTGGGGGGGGGGGGGTTTAAGCATATTGTAATTCTAAGTTCCATTATTTTTTATTTTTGCATTGGCAAATACCATATCTTGGGATGGAATTTTGTTCCTATGTTTACTTTCTACATACCTGAAACCAAAAATTACATTTAGCATTTGCTACTTACAAAAAAAGGGGAAAATATTATCCTTTTTTAAAAATTGCCCTTCCTCTCCACTCCGTGGGCATATTTTATCAAGTCTTTTTAAGAGGAAACACTTGCTTAGGTTTTTTCCCATGGTACCAAATGTCCTTTTTTGAAGAAGAGTGAATAAATATTCAGTGGCAGGTTTGCATTGTTTTGTTAAAACCCAATCCTATTTAATAAAATGCATGCAAGGAGAAAGAAAAGACAACAGCAGACAGCAAGAAAAAGCAGTTTCTGTCTGATTTCTGTATTTCAGCTGCTGGAAACCTGCAGGTACAGCATATGGAACAAATTAGCCACTCTGGCTTTAGTTTTTCCACCTGGACATGGAAAAATATTTTTTCTTGATTTCTTCTCCTATAGCATGGCTCATTTAGCAAGTGCACATGTTTTTTCTGTCTCCTCTCCTTTCCTCTTCCTCTCCTGTCCAATAGCAGGCTGCAAAGGAGCAGTTTTCAGCTTGCCAAGTTATTTGTGGTAAAGTGCTGCAAGGTTCAGTGACAGTAGAATGAGGTAGGGATCAACATTTACAAACAAGGAGTAGAAAAAACGTTGTGGTGTCCAGGACTAAAGAGAGGATAGTATTGTCATGCTCACTGTTATTGTCTAGTTTACTCTGAAGAGAAGAAATAATTCTACAGAAAACCACTAGTGTAGTAGTAAATCCCTGACATGTGCCTCTTGTTTTAGTATCGAATTTCATAGTGGTGATGCTGGTTCTGGATCAGATGGTGCCTAGTCTCTGGCCCCTGGGCCAGATCCAGCCCGTGGAGTGTGTCATCTGGCGGTCCCCTTGGGTCTTAGAATTTGGCAGCTTGGGAGTGGTAGCAACAATTACTGCCCCCTGCTGCCAAATTTCTGGACCTGTAGGGAGCCCTGCGGGACAGATAACACACGAAATGGGCTAATGGCAGGCAGCCCAGACCTGACGCAGGCACACAGAGGCTGACTAGAGGTAGTGTGGGCCCCAGGGAGGTGGTACAGGGCTCCCAAACTGCCAGTGCTAAGCTGAAGAAGGTGAAACTGAGAGGAGCAGCACGGGGCCCCAATCCAATTGACAGAGTGGGGCTAAGGGAGGTGGTCTGGAGCCCAGTCCTGGTGTACAGGCCCTTATCTAGTGTACAGGCACAGTCCTGGTGTTCAGTGCCACTTGTCCAGTCCACAACACCCAAAGGTTAAACGCCACTGTTCTAGATGATGGGAAAGTAATGCTAATTTGAGCTGAATGCCATGCTCCTCCTAGAAACCCATTATCCCATCTTCATATTTTATCCCATCTGTACAGCTCTTCCTCATCAAACTTAACCAGCCAAGATAGGTTTATGGTGATCCATGTTATGAACACT
This sequence comes from Crocodylus porosus, assembly GCF_001723895.1. Classification (NCBI taxonomy): domain Eukaryota; kingdom Metazoa; phylum Chordata; order Crocodylia; family Crocodylidae; genus Crocodylus; species Crocodylus porosus. The sequence goes on along the minus strand of NW_017728911.1, from coordinate 12,253,852 downwards.
CACTTGGCCTTTAATTAGTATCATTTGAATCGGCTACTAAAACATTTTTGTCACGTAATTAGAAACAGAAAAATACCTAATCTGCCTCTATTGGTTAAAGGCGAATTCATTGTGAAGTGGTCCTCAGAATCCACTCTTTGGTTCCTTCCAACAGCAATTTTATATAACCTAGTTTTAGGTTAAATTTACACTTCAGTGCCTTTCTGCATGCTGCACATAGTAAGATTGCATCCAAGGATGGGGCTCATCAAAATAGGTATGTACAAGCCTCTGCTGTACACAGAGTATAAATCACATTAAATTATACAAAATTTTTGTAATTTGACAAAACATCTGTTAATGACCTGGCTGAAATAGCTACCAGCAAATAACTTTACTTTGTGGCTTAAGGCAGATTTGAATTCTCATCTTGACTGATGGGTGACTACTGCATAAATCCATGTGATTATCTTGTAGAATTAAGCATGATGGTTTTAGCAAAATAACATTGGTTTGTAACCATACTGAAGTACGAGTTGCATCCACTCCAGACTTTCTTCAAGTCCAAGTACATCAATATATTCTCTCTCATATAAGTACTAACAATATCAATCAGTGTGCATTCACCCTTTATCACCACCACTATTATTAACAGTTCATCCTGTTAGCTCACATGATATCTAAAGCATGTTATTTTGTAAAGCAAGTTAATGATGACATACACAATCTGTAGCATTTAATTGTTGTTTTCATCAGCTATAATGATAATTCAGTGTGCATCTCATTAGGTTAACTTAGTTTAGCAGACTCTGCATTACCTAACTGAACGTGGCAAATCGTTTAACAAATTCTTAATGTTCTGTTGCATTCAAGTTTATATAGTGCAGTCACACCAGGCTAAGCTATGAGCCTGTACCTCTTGTTAATGGCAAAACTCCATTAACTTCTGGAAATACAAGGTACAGCATAGCTTTTGTTCGGTGCTTAAAGAGATGTGCAAAGAAAGCAAGGTTCTGCAATAGCCAGTGGGTCCATCTACACGAGACACTTAGTGTGCATTAGCTTAATAACACTACACAGTAGCACGGAGGTTAAAAAGTGCTAATAGCCTACTGTGCACTGTTATTAGGCTAATGCACAATAAGTGTCAAAAAATAACTGTGCACCAGTGCTACTGCACAGTAATTCTAGCTGTTGTGCATTTAGTTAGTACTTTATTAAGCAAATAATAAACTAAATGTCCAGTATCTAAGGTGAATTAATGAATGTGTAGATATGCCCATTGTTGAAACACTGTCCTGTGTGCCAGTCTTGAACCAGTACCCTACTGGAATTCTAGGGTTCTTAGGCACTTCCAGATTCACATATATAACCCTCATGCCTCTATGTTTTTGATTCAAAGTACGTAATTTGTTCTTCTTATAATGAAATAGTTTGTAAGTGTGTCTTGTGAATCAGGTAAGGTTGTTGTTGGATTAAAGCAGTAATTCTCTGAATTATTAGAACAATGTCTGAATTGTAACGAAAACAAAATATTTGTTACCTAATTTAAAATGACATATTACTTAAGTGTTTTAATTGTAATATTCTTGGCTATTTTGCATAATAGTGCTATTATTTAACTTACCAAACTTTAAGTGTAAATTAACTTAAAAAAATGTTGTTAAAAGAAACTGATGCTGTCAGTTATGGTAGCGTAAATCCAGATTTTACTCCTTCACCACATTTTTCAGGATTTCTGTGAATGTTTCTGAGAGCAGCGCTTACACTCTTTGGCTAAGGACAAAAGTTACACACAAACCGGTAGAATTGATTGGAAACTGGTTTAACCTGGTTCAGTGCACATAAACTGCTTTCAAAATGGCTGAAACCAGTTTAAGATAAACCTGGATGGATGTAGTATCAGACTTATCTGATGTAGGTTAAATCAGTTTATTGAATTTCCATCCCAGATCCCCTCCAGATTCAAGTTAACTCACAGTCCCCTAGCATCCCAGGATGCTTTGCACCTCCCCTTCAAACCCCACCTTGCAGGAAGGTGGGCTAGCTTTGGCCCAAGCTGTCTGCTACAGCCCAGCAGTTAGGTGTGCTCTAGCGCCCCCCAGATTCTGGCCTGGGCCACTGCATTTCCAGAAACACAAGTGAATGTCTGTTTACTAGCTTATTGGTTCAATCTACACAACTTAGATCGGGGTGGCCAAAGTTACCCTGGGAGCCACATCTAATTTTCCACGGAAGTTCAAGAGCAGAGGAAGGAGGGGTGCTGAGCGAATCAGAGTGGAGCGGGGGGTGCAGGGAACTCCAACGTCCCCACAGAGAGCGTGCCCCAGGACAAGCAGCACAGTTGCAGTCCCCACCCCAAGAGCGCAGAGCCTAAGCTGGCAGCCCCAGGAGAAGTGGTTGGGCTTCAGGCAATTTTTTGGTGAGCCGCATATACAGTGCTGGCAAGCCACATGTGGCTCCTGAGCTGCAGTTTGGCCACCTCTCGCTCAGACCAACTGGCAAAGATTAAATCAATTCAGCCTTGGCCTTTTTGCCTGTCTGTACTTAGCCCTTAGGAGAAGTTACAATAGAAAGTGACTTGGTACCAGCTACTTAAGCTTTTGGCAGACATTATATTTGTCACATGATCAATGTATACATCATGCAGTAATTAGAAATGTGCCACACATGCAAGAAATTTATCACATGATAAAATGGCAAACCTGATGCAAAGATGTTCCACATTTGATCCTTATGGCTAGTTTATATCACATTTTAATTTGACATGTGGGCATCTAGGAACCTTAATACAGCTAATAAATTAAGACTATATTAAATTCTGTTTTTATGCTGCTTCTTTTTATTGTGTTGGCTCCTAGAAGTGTGATAGCTGCTGGCATATCAATTCCCACTTCTCTAGCTAAATTGTTATTTTGTTAACTGTGCTATTTTAATTTCTGGTCTCCATTAGATAAGTCATTTTTCTTCATGTGTCATTCTGGAATGCTGTGTAGTATTGTTGGATATTAATTAAACATTTACTTCATTCCGTCATAGGTGACAATGTTGTCCTGATAGACAAATTAATACCACTACACAGTATGGTTTGGGTAATTACATGGGGCCATTTGTAAAGTGCATTGCCTGCTGTTGAATAAAAGATTGCTAGCACGTCCTTTTAAAACACAAAGTTTTTAAGAAAGTTCTCTTCTTACGTGAAGAACAAAAACAGAAAAAAAGAAGTCAGAATTTCCTTTGTGTTGATCACTAAATGTCAGGTTAAAACCAGCTAAATGTGTGTTCCAGTATATAAAAATAATAATTTTTCTGTTCTAAAAAAACTATTCTATTTTATTGTCACCTCTACATTTAGCTAGTGTTGCTGTTATGTCATTTGAAACCTGCTTATGGGCCTGTAGTGTATATTTAGTGCTTCATTTCTTAGATTAAGAAAATATTCCCTTTTTAATTGTATATACTGCACAAGCACTCTCTAGTAGTATAAATCTGCTAAAGCTGTCAAGGCAGTTACTAACCTTTTACAAAGGTTACAGTTTTCAGAAAGATATCTAATTAAACATTTATAGAATAGCAATGAACTTGTGACATTGTGCACTGAGGCCTAATGCTAGTCAATTTCTTAAGTGCATATGATAAAGAAGAGGTTAACTGCTATATGGATTAGTGTTTACAGTGTTAGGTTTCTACATAATCATAAATTTTAAAATGCTTCACTAAGCAAATACAGTATTATAACTGTAAATGAAGTCCCAATATTTTGAATTAGAAATAGGAGGAAAAGAATATATAAGCAAAGGCACTGTTACAGCAAGTATTCTAGCTATATAAGGCACACTGGGTTTTTTGGTAGCTCTTTGGTCTGTCCTGGTATGCTTATAGAACTTCCAAAATGGTAGCTTTGTAGTTATGCAGTTCTTTAAAAATCTGTACTTAAGTCATACCCTAAACTACAGACATTTAGCTCCCACCACTACCAAAAGTAAGCTTTGCAGACTACTATATACAGGAAACAGGCAAATTTGGTTTGTTACTTTGTTTTGTTAGTAATTTCCCACCATTTTTATGAGAAATATAACATCTGTCCCTTCTTTTTTAAGGTAGCAATCAGAATTCATTATAGACTGTGTTTTTAACTCTGCCATAAATTAAAACAGAGAGAAATTGTTTTGCCAGTATTTCACATAAGCGGACATTGAAAAGGCATGCCGTTAAGTGGCTGCAAGGCCAAAATGCATAAATATCAGCTGTAGTCCTGAACACATTGCTTGTGGCCATATTCAGCACAAAATTTACTGTGATTATTTGTGGCATCAGTTATAGGTATCACCAAGTTGAGCATTAGTGAAGCTAGTATTAGAAGTGCTCCTTTCACCAGAAGTGCTCTTTTTGAAAGAGCATCTCTGCCCAGGGTAAATTTGTTATGAAGAATAAGAAATGTAAATTGGCAGTGGCATAAAGGAAGACTCAGACAAAGACCTCTGCAAACTTAGGACCTTCAGCAATAGGTTCTAAGTTGTTCGAGCATTTTGTGGCATGAATACAACATTTTTCTCTTACTTTTTAGCCCTCTGATGTTAAGGGACCAACATTAGCAGACAAAAATGTGGTTAAGAAACTCACTTTTCTTTAAAGTTTTTTTTTTTTTGTCATTAAATCCCCTGCTTCTTCCATCAAAAGTCTTTGAAAAGTTTGTCACTTCAATGATAAGATAGTGGATTGTGCAGATCACTCATTAGATCTCATTGTGCCTTACCTGCCTGCAGGCTTGGAGTAGATTCAAAGGGAAAACAGCTGTCCCATTTTTTAAAACATAGCTTTTATTTTTTGAATAAGAGGTGATCCAGGAGTAGAAATGTAACATTCATTAGTTTGTAACATTTTTAGAACTAATGCTAAAGATTGTAAATGCATTTCCATAAAGCAAACATTGCTCTGCTCTTTTGCTCTCTTGGGCTTTGGGTTTTTGTTTCATCTTTCACATATTCTAGAAATTATAGACAGATAAGAAATACCTATCCCTTTTTCTAAAATCCAGAATATTCCCTAGTCTTAGGTGGGGTATTACATTATTCACAGATCTACATGTGCAGTTAGTCACAGCTAAATGTACTGTGCATTAAGCTAATGTGGTGCAAGTGATTTTTGGCAGGTGTCTACATGTGCAGACACTTGGTACTAAATCTAGTGCCAAGTTCCTCCAGTCCTGCTGTATGCCCCTGTGACCACCAGGGGGGCTCCAGTCTCTGGCCCTAGCTGCTGGTACTTGGCAGGCATCTTTAGAAGCCAACACCCCAACACATAGAGGCCCTCTTGCCACTCCCTCCCCAACTCACAGAGGCCCTTCCCCAAAACACAGAGCCCTTCCACCACCCTCCTCACCCACCAACAATAAAAAACCCTCTTCCCAAAGTGAAAACTATTTACAACAGTCTCAGTCACTGAGTCCCAGAGTGATATGCTGTGGAGTGGGGCTGCCTAGGAGGCAGACCCTGGGAGCAGGCATCCAGAACCCCAGCCTTGGCCAGTTCCCCTACAGCTCTGGGGGCTGTGGCAACAATAGCAGGTGGTGGGCTTGTCCGTGGGTGATGCCAGACAGCACTCCTCAATGACAAGCAGCTCCCCCTCTGCCTACACAAATCCAGGAACAGCATCTCCCTGCAGTGCCGTGCCTGGCACTTATTGGTGTCTGGGCACATGGCCTCGGGATGATTGGCAGGGCTGGGCCCAGGTGGGGAACCCGGGGTGGGGGTTGAACCAGAGGCTCTGGTGGGAGGGAGGTGCCAGAGAATCTTCTCCCATGGCCAGGATGGGGCCTGCTGCTGGGTAGCACGTAGGACCAAGGGGCCCTGTGGAGCCATGCACAGGGGCTGGGCAGTGGGGGGCATGGAAGCAACAACCAGGGACTAGGAGGGTGAACAGGGTCCAGCGTCTGTGGTCTCCACTGCCCGGTCCCGGAGGGCCACCTGCTGCCGGAGCAGCTCAACACACTCCTACCCCAGTGCCTCCATCTGTACCCAGTACCCCCACTGCGCCTGGTCCCATGCCTTCTCCTGGACAGTGTCCCAGGGAATATCCTTCACATGCCAGGCCTGCGCCTGTACCTCCCACTCCTCTGCCACCCACCAGCCACTGGAGCAGGATATTTCTATCTAGCGTGCACCGCTGACAAGCTGGCACATCTGCCTGGGAAGAGACAGAAGCCTTTTGTAAGAGTTTGCAACATTTCAGAGATAAGATGTTCTGCTCTAGGGGCTGTTTACCACCTGGTCTCAGGTTGGAGGTCGGCCATGTACTGCTGCCCACGGAGCATGGGAAGTCTGGCTGGGCAGGCCTGGGCCAAGCCTCCTGTCCCCACTTGTTCCCTTGGGACCAGCAGGCTGCTGGGTGCTGGCTGCAGGAAGCCTGCCTCCCCCACCCCCTTCCCAGGGCAGGCCAGGCCAGGCTGCTGGCAGCACCTGCTGCCTCAGTTCCAAACCCCACTGCCCCCTCTCTCTGCCTGCAAGCCAACTGCTCTGCATGGGATCCATCCATTCCATGGCACCTGGGCTCAGGGCCACCTGGGGTGAGGGGCTGGCCATGCCTGTACCCTCGCCCCTGGGGGCCACTCTGGGTAGGTGCCCTGGGGCTGCCCCCCCTGCACTGCTGTGCCCCAAGCATAGCCCTGCTGCATGTGCCTCAGATGGTGCACAAAGAGGTGTTTGTGCAGGCTGAGGGGTAATCCAAGCTAATCTTCCTGGTGCCCTGGGCACACCTGCACATGTGGTTTGGGACCCTGAGCTATGATGCTGCAGGGGAAGAGCCTGGGCTGCCCTGCAACCTCTGCTGCCACCTAGAGGGCTACCTATAGCAGCACTGCACATCCCTGTCCCAACTGCTAATGAGGACATTGCCACCAGTATCAATGCCTTTCTTGGCCCAGCTGAGGAGCCACAGGCACTGCTGAATAAGGTTCTGAACTGTGTCCCACTTCTCTGCATGCTGGGGGGTTAGAACTCAGAGCGTGGGAGTGTGGGTGGGGAGGGGGGACAGGTGCTAGGACCAGGGGCAGAAGCAGGAGCAGGGAGGGCCCTCCTCCTAGTGTGGGACTTACCGCATGTTCGGGGCTGGCAAGGCTGGTGGCTTGGTACAAGCCCTCCCCATCAGCAATAATGTCCCACTGCACCTGGTGTTCTCAGCCCATGGTGTGTGGTGGGCCACAGGCTGGCCAGGGACCCTCCCTGGGGAGGAACTGACGCTTCTGGTGGCCAGTGGTGTCATGGCTGGCTACTCCTCATGGTACAGGAGAAGCGTAGCAGAGGCACCCAGCCCGGAGCCTTGGGGCTGGGCTCAGGCTGGCCCCCTAAAGGCTGGAAAGACCTGATACTAAAGTTAGTGCTAGGTCATGTCTACACATGTGTTACTGCACTTTAATAAACTGCAGTATCAAATTTAGTTGTGACTAGCCATTTTTACTGCACAGTAAGAGTGTGTACATGTAGATGCACACCCATACTGCACAATAAATCAGGCTAAGGTGCAGTAAAGCGTCTTGTTTAGGTGTGCCCATTATCACCTATCTTCCAAATTCTGCTATACCATACTATGTTGCTGTGATACCATGATGCAGTATGAGCAGTCATTTTATTTGAGAACCTAAGATGCTTTATGATATTAAAAGTATGTGACAGTTATTTCCATGCTGGGAACATTCTCACCAAATATGAATAAAGGTATTTTTTCTGCTCTATATATTCCTCTGCTGTTTGTTATATCACCATAGTAGATTTAGTTTCAGTGGGAGGATGCCAGGACAACTAATTAGCAGCTTACATTACTTTAACTGCTACCTATCTGGAAAAAGAAGCTGTCTTAACCAAATAGGGGGAATGTGCTCTAAGGGAATTTTCTTATCTAGTCTTTCTCCATATCTTTATGTAATTACATTTACTTTCCATATCATGTTTAATGTGTTCTCTGTGCAGCTTTGAAATAAGGCCTTTGGAGCATATAGAAAGTTCATTATAATAATTTCAGCCCCTGTAAATAATTTCTGTAATTTCTTGGGGGTTTCAAATATAATATTTTAATTGTATATAATTAAATATTGGTACCTTATCTATGGTAAAAGCTCTTTGTTATCATTTGTCTCCTTTAATTAACTCCCCTTCTCATTTTCCCTGTTTTAAAAGTAAGATCAATGTTTCTTGGGGGGAATTTTAGATTATATGTAATTTTTGTTATTGGAAAGGAAGCAGCAGGGCTGTTTTCCACTGCTGATTTACTCCGAAATGTTAGGATACCATAACTGTTTTGATAAGGAAAATGCTTACCCAGATGGAGTATCAGAACTGTTACATCTATTCCAGTGCCTATTGATAGCCACATTCACAGCATGCTAGCAAGGCCTCTAGTTCTGCTGCTCAAAAATATCTTCTTGGGTGTGGATTGCTATACCTTCCCTGGAATACTGTTCAGTTTAATTCTTTTTAAAACTTAACTGCAGGAAGCCTGTGGGTGGCTATACATGAGCAGAGGGGATGATCTGATGCACTGTAATTCCAATGCATTGGAGCAGATTCGATTAATAGAGTCTGTAGGAGCATGGCAATTATTGCATTCCAGCAGCCTCCCGTATCTCATGTATCAATGTCCCTGTGCATCAAAATGACATGAGGAGCATTTTATCTAAAGCACCCCCACTGCCATTTTGAACCATGGGGATGCTGATACGCAAGGTGTTCCAGGCACTTTACTTAAAGCCTTTCTTGGAGCTGCTCTAGTTAAAGCTGCATCATCCCCCACCCCCTGACAATGTATATAAACACCCTGTGGCTCCAAATTAAATTAAAAAAATGAAAACTGTTACTCTTCTAGAAACTTTATAAGGATTTTTATTCAAGAGTTTGAATCAAGAATATAATTTAGGGAAGAATGGTTTTTCCTCCTATTGTTATGTTTTGAGGCACCTTTGCATTGTATAATATTTCCCAGGGGGGAAACTCAAACTAGTTTAATGAGCTTTTTTCCCTGTGACTATTTATGGTTTAGAATAATTGGGTAGGTGCTTTTGGGTAGGAGGACAATTCCCATTGGTTTTGAACCTTCTCTGAATCATAGAAAGGGTTGGAAGGGACCTCAGGAGGTCATCTAGTCCAATCCCCTGTTCAAAGTAGGACCATCTCCAACTAGATCTTGAATTTCCTAGACAGACAAAGCTACAAATTCTGAAAGACAAAAAATGGAAGCCATTCTATTTGTTGAATTTTCCAAACATAAAGACTTGATTTCCTGTTATGTTATTTATTTAAAATGTATTAGTGGTGGGTTTTTTATTTTAATAATGCAACAAGACAATAATATAAGCTGGTGCGTTCACTTGTTCCAAAACAAGGCAGAAGTGTGCCTTCAGCATGACTTCTCAGCTCAGTAATTTCAAAAGGCAAGAGCTAAAGCCCCAGTCATCTACCAAACCAACAAGGCTGGGAACAGACATTCAAAAAACCTGAGCCTGAATTGATTCAATCTTTGTAGGGTAGTCTAACCTAGCTAGGCTGAACTGGTTTGTAACTGGACAGACATTCTTGCTGGACTGAAGAAATTCAGGCACATGCCTGCAGTGGCTCAGGCTACAAGCCGGGAGGTGCTAGAGCAGCCTTTCCTTCCTTCCACAGTGCTGAGCTGAGGGGTCGCATGGCTAGGCCCTAGTAGGACCTCTGATTAGGGAGGTCTGCCTGCATCATCCCAGGCTTTTCCCTGCTAGCTGCTCAAGGGGCAGGAGTGTTGCCAGCCCCCAGGCCCTGCTAGCATTCCGATGCAAGGAGGAGGAGCTGGGGGGAGAGTGCAGTGCATGCATCTGTTGATGATACAGAGCTTTTCAATCTCCCTTCCTGCTTCTTTATACTGTCTGCAGCAAACTGACAGGCAAACAAGCCAGCAGGGTGTGGATAACAGTGTTTATCACCTCATCAGCAAAACAATAGCCTCTCTTCATTAGTTCAAACTCTTCTTAAACAGCTTAACGACTAACCTGTTGATTAGTAGGCCTGTGCAAAGCAGCAAGTATTGACTTTGGATTCAGATTCAGCCATTTCCGGGGCACAGTGATTCAATTCAGCCAAATAGCATCTGAAAATTCAGCACCGCTTTGGAGATTTTCCATAGTCGAAACAGGCAGCAGTCCTCACCACGCTGGACACAGCTGCCTCCAGCTGGTAAGTCTGTTGTGGTAGACAGAGGGGGGAGGGAAGGGGCGTGGTGTGTGGGGCAAATAAATGCTCCCACAGCAAGGGAGGGATTGGGGCTGGGAGAAGCTGCCCAGCCGGGGTGGGGACTGGGGGGAGGCGCGGCATGTGGGCGCAGCAGCACTGAGAGTGGGGGCTATGATCTGCTGCCTCTTTCCCCATTTTGTCCAGACCAAGCCGTGCCTGTATCATGCTCCCCTTGACCAGGCTGTGCAAGTAGAGCAGGGCATAGCCCCCGCTCTCAGTGCTGCTGTGTCCACATCCCACACCCCACTCCCCAAGTCCTGTACCCCCCCACACCCTGGCTGGGCAGCTCATCCCAGCCCCAATCCCTCCCTCACTGTGGGAGCATTGATCTGTCCCCTCCCCATGATCCTTCACTCCCCTTTATGCCCACCACAACAGACTTACCAGCTGGAGGCAGCTATGTCCAGTGTGGTGAGGGCTGCTGCCTGTTTGGTCTGTGGCCAAATCTCCAAAGCAGTGCTGAATCTTTTCTGAATCAATTCAGAGGCTTTCAATTCAATTTGGACCTTTTAATTGGTCTCCTGATTCGATTCAAATTCAGAGGTTCAGCCGCCGAATCAGGTTGAATCTTCTCTGAATTGAATCGGCTACTGAAGCTTCACATAGCCCTAATGATTAGCTCCAAAAAGCCCTAAGCAGTCACTTTTCTGTCTGCCTATCCCAGTGAAACTGGAGACGCACACAAACACCTCTTGGCATTAGCTTGCATACCATAAGCGCTGTGTGAGGAGGAAGGGAGGATTCCTGCTTGAGCAGCGAGATGGAGGTAGGGCAGGGTGAAGTCTGGGAGCAGTCTCTGCCAGAGCTCCAGCCAGACAGCAGAGGGGAGGATCCAGCCCTGCTGTGGAACAGAGAGCCCTGCCCAGCCCAGAGAGCATGCCAGGATGCTGGAGGGGTCTGGCTTATTTTAAACCAGCAAAGCATCTGGGACAGACATTGCATAAACCGGTTTGAGCCAAATCAGTTAAGTCTGATACTATATTCAATCAGGTTTATCTCAAACCAGTTTCAGCCATTTTCAAACTGTTTACATGCACTGAACATCTGTTCTGTTACAGGTTTAAACCAGTTTCTGATCACTTAAACCAGTTTATGTGTAATGTCTGTCCCTAGCTCAAAAGTGATATGTCAGAGAGACTCACCCAAAGGACAAAGAATACTTCTGTGTGTTTTAACGGGTTGTTGATGTTCTGCTTTCCACACAGAACATATAAAACAGGGTTAGAAAGGCCAGGTTCCATTTGATGTTCATAACAGTCCCCACAGTATCATGACATAGTATCAACCTGTTAACAGGCTCATTAGGCTACAGTTTTTCTGTATTATTATTGAATGTGCTTCTTCATATTATTGTTTTGTTAAGTTCTTTTCCTGTTAAGGACCTTGATGAATACCTTACATCATTGTTACTTTTTATAGTTCAATGCAGTTGCATTTTATCTCTGTTTTGACATGTGTTTATGGGACAAGATTCCATCTTGTACACAGAAAGCCTGTTTGAATGTTATCAGCCATGAATATTACAGTCTACCTCACCCTCCATAAAATATATGGAGGGCATTACTTGTCTTTAAACTGAAAAATGCAATAATGATTATTTTTTAAAAAAAGTACAACCCTTCAGTTTTCAATTTGATACATTCCAAACTAGCTATTAAAATGTGCAAATAGTTGTTTAAACAGGCAAAACCAGTGTCCGCTATTTCTGAACAGTGCTCTTATGCCATTCGTTATCTCATGCTCTTACAAAGAAAATTAACTTATAAAGTAAACTCCTGTTTTTGGTTGTGGCATTGCATATTCTGAAATGTTTGTTCTCCTTCTGGAAATAAGCAATTTTTCCACTGAACATTTATGAATATATTGGTTGGCTTCTGAGACCTTCAGTTCTTGTTTTACTTCCACCAACTTCTTCCTCCTTCTTTTAGAATGGATTCTAACATCCTTGCTCAGCCTTGAATAACACTTTACTCCCAGAAGTAGCCCTCTTGATGGCACTAGGGATTTTCATGTCAAGTTTAACTATTATCTGTTTTTATTGCTACCATCTGAAGAAACCATTGGCCTCTTTTCTTCCTTTTCAGTTTCTGCCACAGAGGTCACTTTCCACCAACCCAGACTGCATGACTCCACATGGAACTATCCTGCATCAAACCCTGGATTTTGATGAGTTCATACCACCAATACCACCCCCGCCCTACTACCCTCCTGAATATACCTGCACTCCCCTGATAGAAGCACAGAGGTATTTCTTTGTCCCTGACCTTGTTACCTTATCACTGTTCTGGACCCACAGAAATCTGAATTATACTACACAAGCCACCCAGTAATGTTCTTCCTTCATAGTAGATGTCTCTTCCCGGGATGTGAGGCATAGATGTACACATTTCATAAGTGTGCTAGGTCACATTTTCCAATGTTTCTTTGTTTCTATAAGCACCAGTGTACAAAGATGGAGAAGGGAACTCAGAGAAAACAAGGATAACATGGTATAATCATAAAACAGGAATTCAGATTTGCAGGTAACCCCACCATAACTGTTTCTGTTATACACAAAAGTTAAATGTAAGACTTAATCTTCTCAGGAAATTGCCTGTAATTTAATGTTCTTGCAGTGGAACATATGAGAGATATTGATGCTGATAGACTAGATTTGTCCACAAATCAAATACAGTTTTTAAACAATCTAGTGAATTATGGCTTTGTTTCACTCGTTTGATGAATCTCTTCAGTGGGTTCTATTCCACAGCATGCGCACATTGTTAGCATGATACAGTAGTGAAAGAAATCCATTTTCAAGATGGAGTGTGATGAGTATGAAGGAGATTATATGATGTGGTGCCTGTGACAGTGGGAGACTGGACTTTCTGACTCAGGAGGTCCCTTCCAGTCATGTGTTTATATGTACCTATGAATGCTTTGTTGTATGTTGGCCCTGAATTTAAAGAGATGCTTTTTTCTCCACCATTGTGGGAGCCGTTAGTTTTCCAGATAAATTCCATGCATTTCCTGATAACTTAACATTTGTTTTTAACAGAAGTCTCCATTTGGACTTTCCTCATTCCCCCTTCAGTGCTTTATATGAAGTCAGCATTAATAGCCCAGGAATACTATATCCAACTGAGCTACCCCCTCCATATGAGGCAGTGATTGGACAAACACCGGCTAGTCAGGTAAGGAAAACTGGAAGGGAATAGTGATACATTCTCTTTCCCAAGTGTTTTAATAGCAGCTAAAAGAATTTAGGAGATAATAAATAGTTCCTTGCACACACAGTGCAAATAAAATGTAATTTGAATTGTGCACATGGATAGTTTTCAGTCTACTGTCCTTAACTTAGAAAGGATTTTTTTCCTTTCCCAGTACGTGTGACTTTCACTTGTAACATTGCATTATCCTAACTTGTATTTGTATGCCTGAGAAGTAGCATTTCATTTAGTGTCATTCATTATGCACACATATGCGTGTGCACACACACACAAAAAACTTTGCTCTGAGAAGGTGATGACTGCATTGCCCACTTTTCTTTAATGTGCCCTAGCTGTGAGACCAGTACAGTAGAAAATGAGATCTGCTATTTAAGAAAGTAATAAGATCTGTTACAAAATGCAACACTGCATGTGCGTCTATGCCATGCAAACCCATTAGATGCACAGTTAATGTCCTGGGATCTGTGCTTAGCTGAATACAATTTTCTTCATAAAATTTGATGTAGAACTTTGAATTGTAATCCTGCAAATGCTGCAGAGAACCCTAAATCACATAAGAAAAAATCTTTAAAAAAACCCAAAACACTTTCAATTGCCAGTTGGCGTCAGCTTTCAAATTATATTCTGGACAAGCATTGGCATATTCTTTGATGGCAAGGATTTTTGTCAATGAAATGCCCAGGTCTTGGCAGAAAGACTTATGTCCTATGTCAAAACTAACACTCTGCCAGTTGTAACATGTAACATTCCAGGAACAGACTCCAAGCTGGCAACAGACTATTTGGAACAGGTTCCTGAATCTGTTACATTAAGTGGTAAGGAAGTATACATACACAGCAATATAATGAATGGAAAGAAATAGGGACATGTGTTCTGTAAGATAGCCACAAGTAGAATCTATGCTCCTTTGTAATTTTGCTGTTGCTTCAGCTTTTGGATGTTATTATTTTCAGTAGCTCCTGATGTATTATAGCAATAAGAATATTCTGTAGAGTCCTTAACAATTCCATTATGAGCTTTATCAAAAGATCCAGAACATCTCACGCTTAAAGTTTTCAGTTTTATATTCTACCTTTTATTCCCTACCATGCAATTCCAAACCCAGTCAGGCTATCACCATTACAGTGTGATCAGCTGCCAGAGTATAACAACAGCTTCATGCCTATATTTAATTGCTTCAAGAATCTTTAATTTCCTCCTGGATTCAATAAAATCCCAAGGAAGGCTGATGAATGGAGTACACTGACTATGCCTCATTCAGATTTATTTGTGCATTTGCAGAGCTGTAAGTGGACAGATGGTTCACATAAGTACCTATCTATACAATGGCTGACTGAGGAGGCTGTATGAGAGAACAAATCACTTGAGATATTTCTGACTCAGGGGAAACAGTGTATTGTGAAACATTAGATTAAAAAGCATACCTGCTCTCCCTGTGCAGGGAAGGTTATCAAGGCAACTAAGTGCCCAGAGAAAGCAGACAATGGTAGGATCCATGGCACCAGGCAGAAAGATAATATGGGTGAAAAGAACCACACTACAATCCCTAACTCATAAAGCAGCCTCTGCCTTACATAATTCACTTCTACCTTAGAGAAGGCAGCAACAGTCCAAATGTTGTGCCTCTGATTTACTCCCCTGCAGTAGAATGAGTCAGTTTAAACTGTTTGGAAGTGAAGTTCTTTGCTGCAGAGCAAAGTTGAAGTGTCCACACTGTCTCCTTTATAAAATGCTACTTACTGAAATTCAGTCCTGCATTCTTTGCAGCAATGCAAATATATCTGAAGGCCCTGGAGTGTTTCATGATGTTCTTATATTTGTGTCTTGTCTCTAAATTTAAAAAATGGCAAAGCCAATTTAAAACGTATTCAGTAAAAAGGGAAAATTTGTTCTGAGATGAGTATTTTTAAGCCACACAAATGGAGGTTATGCAAATAGAGTCTCCATATATTAAAATAGAAAGAGGCCAGCGCATTACTCCCTGCAGTCTGACAATTATTGCAGATTGCAGTTTGCACAGAAATAGCTACCACAGCAGCATGCCAGCACCCATGGATGATAAAAAGAAACTCAATTTATCTGGGTAGAAGATTAAAGTAGCAAAACGAAACCCCAGTTCATAGGCCAAGTTGCTCAAAAGCCTTTTCTGAGAGATGAGTCAGTGTTAATGCACTGTCCAATCATCTCTGGACACCTCAGTTTCAATATTGGCTCTGGGCTCAAGTGAGTATGGGAATGGTGACTTTAAATTATTAAGTAACAATGATTATTAAAATCTCCTACTGGGTTCTTTATGCACTGTGTCCCTGACCCATTCTTGTCAGGTGAGCTCAGGACCAAGATGACAACAGATGTTGAAGAGCAGAAGTGAAGTGCATGGGCAGAGGCGAAACTTGTATAGCACTTCTGTGCTCCATATAGTTCTGTTAAAAGCAGTGGCCCAAATTTGCGCTCCTTTTGGATCCAAAGTCAATAAAAATTCAAAGTCTGTGAGGGTATGTAGGAATAGCAAAGGGTTGTCATAGAAAATGAGCCAAGAGTACAGCACAATACAAATTGAATTGACCAAATGTATAAATCCCTCAAAGGCAGACATTCCAATGGAAATAATGGCAGAGATTTAGATACAGTAGGACTGATGAGACCCATTAAATAGCAATAATCATAAAGCCTTTTACTGAACACAAGACATGATTTTTGTTCATTTTTGCATGGATTAAGGTCTATAGAATTTTATCAAATTATTTCAAATTAGATTTTCCATTCCTATCCAAGAAACATTTAAATGCTTGCACTAACTTTAGAGATTGCTTCTAATACGATTTGGAGTTGTTTATCCAAGCTGACTGGTGAGACTATAATTCATTCCATTACATTGAAAACGGTGCTTTTCACACTGCTTTTCCAAGGACAATATCTGTTAGGATATGGAGACAGAGAAGAATTGAGGGACCCAATCTCTGGGTGAATTATGCCAGCAAATGTCTTGTAAGTCTTCATAGAATCATAGGAAATTAGGGTTGGAAGGGACCTCAGGAGGTCATCTAGTCCAACCCCTACTTTTGAATACAAGACATTGTTCCTCAGAGAGACCTGACGAAGAATGTCATACAACAGGCTTATAAGTGGGGTGCCACTGTTGTCAGGGACACAACAGCATATATACAAGAAGCCAAGAGACAGCTTTCCAGCAGTTTTACCGACTCCTGAACGAAACCACAGCACAACACCAGAGTAGACTAAAACTCTTAACAAAGTTCCCTTTTGAAACACAGAAGAGGCTCCCAGCCCATTCCCTGCACAGTTCCACGATCACCATCTCTCCGCAATTGCGGAGCTGCAGCTGGGTGGGATCTCCCCAGCCCCTGCTCCACAATCACAATTGGGGAACGGGGGCTGGGAGCTCCCTACTTGTGGGGTACAGTTCCCACCTGGACTCCAGTGCACCAGCATCAAGGAAGCTCCAAGGGGCGGAAAGCAATATCCTGGCCACTGCTGGTTGGCTGACTGGGAGCAAGTTTGCTCCTGGTTGGCCATTTACATGGGCCATATGGCACAGTAAGTAATTAAGAGTATTTACAGGTAGCAAATTTACTTGCAATTACTTCACAGTAACCATCTGCACGTGTAAATGGTGACTCCTACTGTGCAGTAATTTGCTCTAATCTTGAGTAAAACATCTCGTGTAGATGCACCCTCTGAATCCTAACTCTACCTTCCAGTGTGTCTGCTACTTCCCCCAGCTTAGTGTCATTTGCAACCTTGTGGAGGTGCACTCCATCCCATTGTTCACTCATTGATGAAGGTATTGAACTAAACCAGCCCCCACTTCAGCAAAAGAACAAAAAGGCTACTTAAAAGTATGCTTATGTTGTGCTAAAATGTGCTGCAGTTTCAAAAGTAAAATGCATCAATTCTGGATGAACTAAGTCTGTGGGTACCCATAGTAATTTGCCTATACACCAATTACTACAGGCACATTGATTTTGAAGTCTTTTTTTTCAAATTTGTCTCTCATTCCCATGTTCTCAGGGAAAGCAGAGTCTGAAGCGGGAAGAAGCTGGTGGGGAGTGGGCAGAGGGCAAGGGGGCCACCTGGCCCTTCCAGGTGTATTTTCCCTGCTGTAGCAGTGGGAGGAGGACAAATTCAAGGCAAGCCTCCAATAATTAGATTGTGTACCTGAAAAATTATAACAAATTTATAAATTTTCCAAGTATACAATCTAATTACTGGGGGGTTGTCTTATAATCAGGGCTGTCTTATGGTCAAGTAAATACAGTAACAACAAGGAGTACAACATCCAAGTTTCATTCACCTGCAACTCTGCTAATGCTATATATGCCATCACCTGTTTACAGTACACCGTTCCTATCTACAGTGGACAGACAGGGCAATTTCTTTGTGTAAGAATGAATGAACACTGTTATAACATTGGCTGCAGAAAGACACTAAAGCCTGTGGCAGAACACTTCAATTTTCCTGGGTACTCGTGGTTGACCTCAGGAGTGCTGTTTTCAGGCAGAAAAATTAAAAAACAAACAACAACAGAAATGGTTTGAAGGGGAAATTATGGAAAAAGACATCATCCACAAACTGGACTGTGTCAAGTATAGTTTAAAGAAAGACTATGGATTTTTATTTCATTACCTGCATTAGCTTTTGTGACCCTCTTTGTTCCTATGAGTTTACTGCTTCCTTGCTTTTCTCTCCTTTTCTCCTTCTCTGTCTCTCCCCACCTCTCCTGCCCTCCCTTCTCTCTGCCCCTCCCTGCTCCTTTGTCTTTTGTATTCTAATTTCTCTCTCCTTATATTCTGCTTCTGCACATCCTGGCTAGGGGCAGACATTCAAAAAGCCTGAGCCTGAATTGATTCACTCTTTCCAGGTTAGTCTGTGCCTCACAGCTTAAACTGATTAATAACTAAAGAGATATTCTCTGTTAAATCAAGAAATGCAGCCACATGCCTACAGTGGCTCAAGCCAGAAGCTGGGGGACACCAGAGCATGCCTGCTAGCTACTGCCAAAGGGTAGGGAAGAGAGACGCCCTCTAAAGTCCTCACCCCTTCCTGCTGGAGCAAAGAGGGCATGGCCAGGCATTAGCCAGGGCTAGCTCAACACATTTGATGCCAGCCACCAGCAGTGGGGAGAGGGGATGGGAGGCTGCCAGTCTAAGGAGTGGGGATGGGGAAAAAGTCCTTTCTCTAAAGCAAGCAAGTATTGAACACAGCAATTTGCAAAGCATACAACAGGGAACCATCAAAAATCTTTGCCTAAGTTAGGATACAGCCCAACATAACACAGCATACACAACTTAGTCTGATTTAAAATGTAAACCTGGAAGACAAGAATTAGTTTTACTAATCCTGAGGGTGCAGTTCTTGGTGCAGCTGCCTAGAGCCTGCGCTGTGCCAGGGTGCCCTGTAGCTGGTCTGCACTGTCACCACTGCCACTCTGGGCAGCCCAGAGGCAGCGGTGACAGACATGCAGGGCAGCCTGGTGTGGTGCAAGCTCCAGGGGGCTGCAGCAAGAACCGCCCAGCGGCGGTGAGGGATAGGGGCTGCTTTTTGCTGCACCAAGCAACAGTTTTTGCCTAGTGTCGCTGCTGCTCAGCCCAAACGGGTGAGCCCAAAGGAGGTGTGGGACTCATGGGGTCAGGGTTGTGTGGTGCAGGGTCCCCAGTGGTACTGCATAGCTGGGGGCAATGGTGGTGGTAGCCAGAAGGATCTGCCACCGTATGGGCTGCCTAGAAAGGCAGTCCTGCCATGGAACCACTGCAGCCCCACTGCATGCCCTGGAGGCTGCAAGATGTGCCAAGCAGGTGGTGTGGAGCAGGCACAGGGCAGGAATGGGGTTGTGCACTGCTTGTGGTGGAGCGTGGGCTTTGGGCTCCAGGCTGTTGCAGGGCAGGGGCAATGGCAGGTGCTGACTGGCTCAGGGAGTTGCACACGGGGAGCTCCCATGCATACCTCACATACTCTCAAAACCTCCCCCACAAACCCTGCAGCCACACACTCCTCTACACACAAGCAAGCACCCCACAAACACCTTACCCAGCCATACCTCCACATCTCTCACATATACCCACGTACCTCTGGGGGGAGCCACACTCCTACATGCACACACCCCACCACATTCACCCCACCACCCTCCCCTTTCACACACCCCACAGCCCCCCACAAACTCCAAAGTCACACACATATCCACACAGCCTCACAAACCCCCATCTTAACCCACCCACATCCACACATATCTCCACACCCTCTCCCACATACACACATCCATACACCCGCAGCCCCTACAAACCTCATACCCCCACAGCCACACCCACCCATACCCTCCCACACTTCCCCCAATATACAAGACTAAGACTTCATTTTGAGCTATTATGAAATCATCTCTATACACACAGCACAAATGCACGCAACTGAGGAGAAAAATATATATTTAAAACAAATTTAAAATATGTTATTGTGGATGTTTGATTTTAATATTTTTGATATGTAATTTGTTGTTTTTTTCTCGTTCCAAGATGTCAAAGCCCCTTCCCAAAAGGAATATTTCTGGGGGCAGAGGGAGGGACTACCAGTGGCAAAGTTCAGGGGTTATGGGGTAGGACTTCCAGTCCCAAGATGTTGACCAGGAAGCAGGGCACTTGTCAAGTAGTAGGGCTGCCCTTACAGTTCTTGATAGCTCACCAAAACTCGTTAGATGCCCCTCCAGCTGAAATAATTGCCTGCCCCGATCTGTATTCTGCACAGAGGTCAGCATTAGCAGCCAATCCGATGCACCAGTGGAAATATTGATTTTAACCTGCTTGCCATGGCTGAACTATATCAGGTTTCTAGAATATGCTCCGTACAAGCTCCATCCTGACTACATGTCATAATACAAGAGAAATGTTCAACAGGCTGGAGATGAGCACTGGTACGAAAAATCTAGTGTCTGAATCCAAGAAGGTGCTTTGAACAAGAAGTTAGAAATAGCTTACCAATCTGATACCGCACACTTTTTTTCTGTGATTAGGGGCTAACCAGGAAAAGACCTCATCTTTATATCGCTGCTATCTATGAAATCGTATCACAGGCCCTTTCAGAAAAAGGGATCTAGTGAATGACAGGCCTTTTTGTCGGTATTCTCAAAGTTTTTTCTTAGAATTGCCTTTCTAGCATCTGTAATTAGCACTGCATACACCTACATGCAATATAATGGTATTTTTTAGCCCAGAAGTTCAAAGTCAGTACCTACTCTTTGTCTAGCTCAGATTTATTTTGATCAGAGTAACAGCCTTATCCAAGCATGCAAGTCATTTTACAGATACAATACAAACTGCAGTGTACTGCACTGAGTAGAATTTATAAGGCCATTAAACATTTTTGCATGGACATTCAGTGGATTTTTTTATAAATGATCTACAACACGAACAAATCCTACTTAGAAAGCCTTTAAAGCGTAAAAAGGATTTCTCCAGTAATATAAGGATTGAAAACCAACGCAAATAATAGTTATGTAATTTTAGACATAATATTCTTTCTACTTCAACTTAAATATTGTGTTTAATTTATGAAGGACGTTTGAGGATCATCTGTTGCTTCTGAGAGAATATCTCATAGACTCACAGATTTTTCTTTAACATCTATAATTTATGTTGCCAAGAGTTTATATCCAGGAGAAAGTTCTCTTGGTTCCTGTGCTTTCAAAACAGCCATTTAAAAAGCAAGTTTTTGTAACCTGCAAGTTCTGTATTATTTTGTGTCCTCATCTGATGACTGGGCCATGTTGGGTGTTGCAAAACTCTTAGTGCTGCTACTGATGGATGCTGTCATTTTAGAATAAGCAGTAAAATCCTTGATTTCTAGGCCTGATTTAAAGTTAAACATGAATATAAATGCTCTGCTGGATTGGGACCTTAGAGGTGAAGGCTCAAGGGTCACTCCCTATGGGTGATAGTTTTGAGCCATCATATTAATACTCATCCTCACACAGCAAATGAGATCTTCTATTTCTATATGCAGAGAAGATAGGATTTTGAGGATAAAACATAAGCAGATCATACCAAGAGCACACCCTATCATTTTAACTGTTGGTTTATTCTGCATCATCCCAGCACATCAGCTATCTGCTCTACTATTTCTGGTACCATTTTTCATGTAGATGCTTTTATTCACAAAACCTTTTCTTTAAAAGAAAAATCACTTTTTAAAGTCAAACTGTACAGCAGAACCCTTTGCCTCTTGCTTCCTTCTGCGTAAGATATATATTATAATTTAAAACGCACATGGAATGAAAGCTCTTTTCTTAATAGCTTTAGTGTAGTAATGTCACATTCAATTTTAGAGAGCGCCAAATACAAATTAAGCCCTTGACACAAGAGCTTGCTCACAGGTGATTGATGATTATTTCCAGGCCCTGTCACCTATTGTAATGAACTTCTGCTAGTTAAATTCAGCCATACAGAAGCAGAAGTAATGCTTTCTGCTAAGATGACATCCATCTTGTGCCCTCCAGACCTTGTCTTTGTGCATATTTTGGTATTCTTGTTTTATTTATAAGTACTATACTTTTATTCAGCATTCTTTTTCAACAGCCGTTTCTCACAGAAATGTTCAAATCTGAGGGATTAGAAATAAGCAAGAACTGATCCAAAGCTACTGATTTTAGTAGGCTCTGGGTCAAGTCTTTAATGAGTTGTCTAGATTTGGTAAATGTTCCTCTTTAGTATGATTTCTCTGCACTTCAGTCCCTCCTAACAATTTTGCAGAGAAACCTCTGGCAGGAATTTACCTGAATCAGGAGTGATAAACCCTGTATCAAGCCTTAAGTAAATTGATAGCTTTTTAATCCTACCTCTCCTTGGTCATTTAGAAGTAAATCAGGTTTTTCACTGCATATTCTTTTGCAGGCTTCTGCCCACAATCTGTTTTCAGGGAAAAATGTTCCTCCCTTATTACCATGAAGCACTGCAATTTATACAGTGCCTTCAGCTGGCTTGCATGAAACTGGAGAAGTTTGTTAGCACAGACAGAATATAATTACCTGGACTGGAGTTTGCCTAAACACCTGTGCGGACATAAATGGCTGATCATTAACTTCTGACTTCTGAGCAACATTTGAGCTGTTTTATTTATTTATTTATTTATTTATTTATTTATTTCAGGACTGGTTTCTGAGCCAGGGAAAGGTAGAGGTAAAGATATTAGACTTAAAGTGATGCAAGTCCTGGTGTTCAGGGCAGAGGGGCAGAAGGAAATAAATTAAGGAGAAGCAGGAAATGCTAGTCAGTGTCCATCCAAAAATGAAAAGCTGAAACTCAAGATTCCCTATCATGTGCCTTGCTTAGCTCTGTCATGCTACTGTTGCTTAGCTCTGTCTGCTGTTATTGCATCGTTTGATATTATCCTTGGCAAGAAACAGCATCTTATCTGAGAATGTAGATCTAAGGTCCGGAGTTGGTTCTGTTCTCCCACAAATCCCACACCAGCGTTGATTTGTCTAATTCTCAAGAACTAGACACATTTCCCACATAAATCCGCACCACTTCAGCAAAAGAACGAGATGTCAGAATGGTCTCCCTTCTGCAGCTGTCAAAGGCTGCAGAGCACCCCCTGTCAGCCACCTTAGCACACCTAATAGGGATGCTGGCATTGATGGAGGTAGAGGATGAACAGCTCAGGATAACACCAGGTGTCAATGTCACAGCCAACATTGATCAGGAAGTATGCTCTGCATTTGTACTTTTAAGGCCTGTCTGTGGGTTTCTTACCACGTTTATGGGGACATAATGCTATGTCCCTGTCATAAACTCAACTATAAAGGCAAGCAGAATAGGGAAAATACAGGCTACTAAGGAAAGAGACTTGGTGTAATAGGGCCATTAGTTTTAAGCAGTGCAGTCATTTAGCTTTATAATGTTAGCCAGAACCCAAGATAAATCTGGCTTGTAGATTCTGGAAAATCCAACAATTGCTCTTTGCTTGTTCCTTTACCCTGCATCTACTGCTGACCCAAAGTCATTGTAAATTATTTTCTATTGATTTTAACAGCAACTTATACAAATGGCTGTTTCACATTACTAGATGGAGGTGTTGGATCTACAGCAGTGTACTTCAGCTCTGTGCTTGTTAGGCAAGTAGTCTGCAGATTGATGCACTGTTCTATTAAATAATTTCAGGTGACTGGGACAGATCTACAAGCGTCCGAATCTAGCCTGGGGGAGAGAAACACGACAGCAGGCTTCAGCACACAAGGTGAGCTTACTGTTGTTGTTCTTTACTTTTGGAGGTGGGGTCATCGTTTTAAAAGATGCTTTTTCTTTTTTATTAGAAAGAGAAAGAGGAGGGACTTCATCTTGCTTTATCTTAGTCACTCCCCATCCTTCTTGTTCACAAAGTGGTGGAGCTAGAATGGCAGGTCAGGCATCAAAGGAGGGCAGTTTCTCTTAAGCTGACTCCAAACTTCTGTGGGACCATACTTCAATGGGAAGTGTTTTGAGTCAAGGACAGCGATATTTGTTTCTCTCAAAAACATTTTGCACACTTGCAGCCATCCAATAATGATAATGATCATAATAAACAACTGCAGATGTCCTAGAGGTGATACAGTTTTGAACATCCACATCTTTCCTACTGCTGGTTACAGATCCGTTTGCATGTATAAAGTCTCCAGAAGGTTGGCCAGAACCCAAGGGTACATCCCAATGAGCAGGAATGTGTGCTTCCCTAGGGACAAATAGCAGCAGCACAAATATGTGCTGCTGCTAGTTGTTCCCAGGAAAAGATCCTGCACATGTGCTCTGGTGCAAGGCAAGTTACTCCAGGTGGGGTAGGGGAGGCTGGGGCCAGCAGCCTTATCTGGAATTCTGGGGGCCTCCTTGGGCAGCTGGCCAGGGTCTGGTTTTGAGTGGCACAAGTGTTTTTTTACATGGTTGTTTTTTCTGGTGCACTTTTTTTTACATCAGGATCTCCTGGTATCAAAAAAAACTGCCGCGTTGCAAATTAGCAGTGCTCTGAATGCATGCATGTGCAGCATGTGTGGTTTGCAGCACCACAAATCACACATGCACGGTCATCTGGACACACCCCGAGTGTTTTTTGTAAAGATGGGTCTCTTGAATGGGGATGCTGATGAGTAGCAGGAAAGAAGCAATTAATTTATTGAAACGGTTTACTAGAACAGATTTTCTATAATTAGCAGAATTGACAGTGAAAACTTTTTCAGTGGTCATGATCAGGAATTCTAGTTTTCTGTGGGGAAAAAAACAAAAAAATTCACCATTTAAACAGCAAAAATCTATGTTTTTCTGTGACCTACCAAAAGCCACAGTGGCATCCTGCAGAGAGTAGTGCAATTTCTGCTCTCTCTCATTTTTTTCTGTGGTTTTTGCTAGGGCTGTGCAAAATGGCACTGTTCCATTTTGACTTCAGTTTTGAGGTTTGGACAGAACAGTATTTTCTTTCGAATTTCATTTTGAGTCGAAACAGCTATTTTTTTGCTTCTTAGTTTTTTTCTTATAGTTTTGCTTCATCAAAATAGTGAGGCTGTTTCAACATTGTTTCAATGTTTTGCCTGACCATCAGGCTGGGGAAAGGAACTCAGCCCAGCTGGGCTGAGTTCCCAACCCCAGCCCCATGCTTGGGCTGGGGAAATGAACTCAGCCTAACCATCGCACTAGATTGGGCTGGGGATGGGCTGACTTCCCATCCCCAGCCTGATTGTAGGGCTGGGAAGGGGAACTGAGTGATTGGGCTCAGTTCCTTTCCCCAGCCCGATCACAGCGCTTGGGAGGGGAACTGAGTCTGGGCTCACTTCCCTTCCCCTGTGCTGTGATTGGCTTCCCACAGCCCGGCGGTGGGAGACAGGGAGAGCCAGGGCTGCGCTCCCGGCTGCTGCTGGAAGCACAGCCCTGGTTCTCCCCTGTCTCCCACCACCTCACTGCTGGCTGCTTCAAAAGTTGAAATGTTTGAAACTTTCAAAATGTTTTGACTAGCCTCGTTTTGTTTCAAGGCTGTTTCAAAGCCCTTTGATTTGATTTGATTTTGCTGTTTCGAGCTTGAAATGAGTCGAAACAGTTTCTAATCAAAACAGCCGACGAAATTTCACACAGCCCTAGTTTTTGCCTCTCAGTCAATCAGCAGTGCTCTTCCCTTAGCCCTATTGCTTATTGGCTGAGAGGCAAAAATTGTAGCAAAAATAAGAGAGCAGAAATGGTGCCACTCACTGCAAGACACTGCCATGCTTTTGGTAGATCCATGTTTTTTCCACAGTTTTCCATGGCAAATGGAAATCTAGAATCCCTGGTTATGATCTGTGATTTATCTTAAGTGACCAAATTATTACTTGAGGCTTATGCAAAACTATGTAGGGGGTTGTTTTAATCTGTTTTTTGGGAGAAAGGTCTCCGTTTCATAGCCAGTACCATCAACCTGCGTCTAGGTAAAACTGAGCACCCTTTTTGAGTTTCAGTGTAAAGTCTGAATTTGTAGCATGCTTTCTATTCTATCCTCCTAAGCAGAACTGGAACACACCACAGATCAGTGTAGTACTACCCATGATGTGCCTGTTCTGTGAATAACCATCAATCTTTTGAGCTGTCAGTCTAGAAATAGACATCACCAAAGGAATTAGATCAGCTCTGTTGGGATTTGCGCTGGTATAGCTGATCCACTTTGTTGGGTAAAATGCATCACCCATTGTCCCACCCATTGATCTTGTGGGACAATGGGTGGCATGTTCCCCACTTCCAAGCTATCTCTGGGGTTTCTGAAGATTTCTGGGGAACACATCTCTGCAAGCAGATAACTCCACTGCTTCCCAGGATCCTGGCGACATGTCTGTGGAAGCAGGAAGCCTCCAACCAGCCCTGGAACTGCACCAGAGGGTCCTGGCTTTCTCTACTTCCAGAGACATGTCTGCTCCAGGATCCCTGGGATATGCCTTTAGAAGTGGGCAAAGGTGGAGTTATCTATTTGCAGGGGCATGTTCCCAGAAATTTCCAGAGCAAGTATCTAGAATTGGTGAACCATAACATTCCCGGTATCCAGACATGCACCACAGATTGCTGGGGCACATCTCTGGTAGCAAGGAATGCTAGGCAGGTGCTTTCTGAGCTTGAGGGGCCTGATTCTGTCAAGAATTCCCAGGGCATGCAAGACTGGGCCCCTCAAGCCCAACAAGTACCTGCCCACAGTGGCAGGAGAATGCTGCTGGGTCCTGGCTACCCACACTCTCCCACCATGAAACAAGTAGATGTTTACTGCAATAAAGTGACATAATTGATTACTACCTTTTTTGCAGTCACACCGTGGTGGAACAAAAGGTTTAGACATCTATATGCTGTCACTTCGTGCTGTCCTGAAATTTTTTAGGCAGTACAAAGACAACAGCTGTTTCTACACCTAGTCCCTCACCTTTCTCTAGCACTAAGCATTCTTTAAACAGAACTGCTTGCTTTGACATTTTTGTGTGATGCTGACAATGGAAGGAGACCAGTTACTAAGTATGTTCTTCTTATAAAGAATTTTCAAATATTTTCATAGCCAATGCTTTATTTTTGTTGAAACTGAATAAATTGGGTCACTGTAATGACCAGATGTCTGTATTTTCTTACTGCTTTTTATTCAAATTGTATATGATGTTCCAGTTAAGGTGGCCTCAGTGATTCATTCATACACTTATTTCCAAGAGGGTAAGTTCTCTCAGTGGTATTCTGTTTCCCTTTCCATGCCTAAATGGCACATTCTAGCTGTGTACATAAGTGTTTTGAGCATTTATTCCTGCACTATCTATATTTTATGATTCCCACTTTTTTTTGTACCAAGCAAACAGTGAGAAAGTGTAAAGACAGTCTAAGGCCATTGAGTTATGCTGGCAAGTGGGTCCAAACAGCTCTATCCAGGATATACAGATTAGGGCTGTGAGAGGCTTCAGACCGTGCTTCAGATCTGGAGAAGCTTTGGACACTTTGGTATCTGAAGCAGCATGTCCACATCGAAGCACTGGCTTCGTTAGGCTTTCCAAAGCAATTTGGAAAAGCTTCAGTACCACCTTGGAAATCCGGCCATAGGGTATAATGGGGAAAAAATGAAATATGTATAACTTTGTTGTTTTTTGTCTCATTTGGATGAAACATGCAGGGATTGTAGTCTCTGCTGACAGCACAAAGCCTGCCAAGTTTTGAGAAGATTGGTGCAGGGGTTTGGGGGAAATTGCATCCCAAATTCCTGAAAGCAAAAGTGATGTCGTGTATGTGTTATATCACAGGGGGGTGAAAACTGCAGAGGTGGTGGCCCTGGCTGAGGCCACAATGCCTGCCAAGTTTCAAGAAGATTGGTGCAGGGGTTTGGGGGGGAACTGCACCTCAAGCTCCAGACAAGCAAAACTCATGACATGGGTGGCACTGTGTGTGTTAAGGTGCAGCAGGATGAAAGATGCAGGGATGGTAGCCCCTTCTGTGGCCACGAAGCCTGCCAGCTATCGAGGAGATAGGTGCAGGGCTTCTGGGCTCTGGGGCCTGCATCTCTGGCTGCTGACATGCAAAACTCATGACGTGTGCTTGTGCAACTGACTGTCTCTGTCTTGGGGCATGCGAGCAGGTCTGGCTGCTAAGCTACTGTATTAGCAGTTACCAATCAATCACCAGTTCAATGCACAGTACCTAGCTGATTAAGCCAGTTAATTACCATCAATAACACCTACAAAAGCAGAGACTAAGGAGAGGCAATAATGAATAATCAACTGCCCCAAGACAGAGACAGTCAGTTGCACAAGCACCCATGTCACAAGTTTTGTCTGTCAGCAGCTAGTGGGTACAGTTCCCCCCAAACCCCTGCACTGATCTTCTTGAAACTTGGCATACTTCATGGTCTCAGCAGGGGTACCATCCCTGCAGGTTTTCATCCAAATGAGACAAAAACCAACAAAGTTATAGATATTTTATTGATTCCCCATTATATCCTATGGCCAGATCTCCGAGGCAGCTCCAAAGCTTCAGAGCTGTTTCAGCCGAATTGAAACAGAAACCCGGTCCGGAGCTCTGGATCGGATCACTGGCATCCAAAGTGGCTGGATCCAAAGCCAGATTGGATTGCTGCCGACTCGCACAGGCCTAATACAGACTGTAGAAGAGCTTACTCATAAAATTTACATTATGTGATATTTCTTTTTGAGTTGTCAGTAAAACTAAATCTCAGAAAGGAAACTCCAGAGTCAATTTGGACACAAGTTTGTAAAGCCTGTGCTCTGTGGAAGGAGCAGAATGTGGCCTACGTGCAGATGTGTATTAATATCCTAAAGTATGTAAATAAAAAACTGATGTAAAATGTTGCAAAGACTCTTTTTGCATAGGCTGTAAAAAGCGTTTGGAGACACCATGATGTATTAACAAGCAAGATGTTTTTAAAAATCTTCTAAATAAGTACTTATTTATAGGACTTAAAAGTTTCAGAGGAGCCATTACAGTTCAAGCAGTAAATATTCTCCATTTTTAAAGTAGAAATAAGTATTTACATAATTGATTATAATGTCTCCTTTGGCAATCTTACATTTGCGTGGCAAAAATGTTAATTATCTCCCACAGGCCTAGAGGAAAATATTAAATTTCCTTCAGTAATTTTGGATAGGCTAAAAAGTCCTTGATAAAACTAGCCTGAGCAATATTTGTCTTCATATTTTGATATTTTAGCACTTTCCACTGTTTGCCAGATCCAGAAAACATAGAGATATTTTATTTAATATTTTTAAACTTGCTAGAAGATGCTGTATTTTTTCCCCTGGATTCAAATGTGAGTGAGCATATGTTTGTTGTATCAGTATAGCTAGCAACAATTATTTCACAATAAGGAACAGAAAATTCTACTGAAAAGACTAAGACAACTTAAGTAATGTATATTCTGTATATACTTTTAGATGACATAGTAACTCTTGAGTTATAGCTTACTATGGAAAAAATATTGGCTGCGTTCTGAAATCAAGAAAGAGAAAATATCAGGGCTGTGTGAAGCTTCGGTTGCTGATTCAATTCCTCGGAGATTCAGCTCGATTCAGCAGCCAAATCTCCAAATCCAAATTGAATTGGGAGACCCTTTAATCTCCCCAAATCAAATCTGAAGCCTCGGAATCGATTTGGAGAGATACAGAAAGATTTGATGATTTGGCCGTAGACACAGCTTTAAATGTTTTTTCTAAATACCTCAAGGTACCAGGCGGCTTGTGAATGCTGAGATGCTGGGGCGGATGGAGCATCCAACCCCCCGCACGTGCTCGGTAGCAGACCCGGAAGTGGAACCAGAAGCACTTCCGGTCTACTTCCAAGTCCGCCAGGGAGCGTACGGAGGACCCTGCCCCCAGCTTGGTGACTGGTGCCTCTTGGGTCTGGGGAGGTACCCAGGGTCTCTCCGTGGCCAATTGCCGAGCCAAGTGGGGGTGGGCGGAGGGTGTCCATCTGCCCCACCCTCTCAGCTTTCATGAATTCATGAGCCACACCTGGTACCTCGAGGTATGTAGAAAAAACATTTAAAGCTGTGTCTATGGCCAAATCGCTGATTCTCCAAATCAGCATCGAATCTTCAGATTCAGATTTGGCCAAATTGATTTGGGACAGTGATCCAAATCAATGAATCTAATCACTGTCCCTGATTTGGGCTGAATCTGAATCAGATATGGCCTGTTTCACACACCCTTGGAAAATATCTTGTCACAGGCATAGTTATGTTTTTCCCAGCAAAAGGGTTTCTTTTCCTTGCTATTTGAAATAAATTCTGGCAACAAAGCAGAGGAAAATATAGCTTTGTGCAGACACATTTTCATATAGTTCCAGGAAAAAGTGCATAACAGTCTGGATTAGGGGTTTTGATGGTGATTTGTTTCTGCACAGAATGCCAAGCTTCTGTCTGAAGCATCAAGACAAAAAAAATCTCTGATGCCTTCTGTATTTTATATGATAGAGCTGTGGCACAAGGGTGGATTCTCCTCTGGAAAGCTCGTTGATGTGTATTTCAGCTGTGTGATGCCTGTCTGCAAGGTGCTAGGTGCAAAGCTAGTACTGATAGGTATAAATCTTTGATCAGAGCCTTGGTTTCTGATTATCTGTGTAAAGTGTTGTTCATACCCCTTCACAATCTCTCATGTTAAATCTTTAAGAAAC
Organism: Crocodylus porosus; assembly: GCF_001723895.1. NCBI lineage: Eukaryota > Metazoa > Chordata > Crocodylia > Crocodylidae > Crocodylus > Crocodylus porosus. The sequence continues at coordinate 12,223,279 of NW_017728911.1, read as the reverse complement.
CAATAGAAAAAGGGCTGCTTTCCTGCTATGGTAGGAGAATATAGTATGGTACTGCCTTTTGAGGATGTTTATGAGCTGAAGACAATAGATAAGAACAGCCCAAAGCATTTTTTTTTGGCAGATACTAATGCCAGGAGGTTGACACCAGTTTTTCTTTCCCTGTCATTTGGCCATCTATAATATACTAAGCCTTCTTATTAGCATCTTTATTATTAAGATATTGATTTAGTTTAATGAGTTGAACGATGAGATCATTATCTCTTTGGGAGGAGAACTGCCTTCATTTTGTGTCTTGTATAGCGCTGGCATATTGCTGGCTTATAAAAGAATGAATGCTAATAACATGCAGCACTGCAATATGCTAATACTCCAAATTCCTTGTTTTGCAGTTTCTGTTGACAGTGCCTCTCTGATGGTCTCTGAGGTGGCTGATATCCCAGATCATAGCTATTCCTCAGAAGATCTGTGCTCTCTGGAGGTTCAGGGTTCTCTCCGCTCTGCAGACTTTTCACCCTACAGCACAAGGTGCAAAGGAGCTACAAACAGGAGCTGCACCAGTTTGGATCACAGTATTCACAGGACTAACTCACAATGTTCCCCTGATGAGGATGGCAGTTCCCATAGCAGAGGCTCTATGGACCGGCCTCAAGGCCAGGATTATGAGAACTGTGCTCATGGCAAACCCTCAGACTGCTCCTCAGAGAACTACAGCCCTTCAGAAAGAGAATCCCAGAGCTCCATTAGAGAAAACAAAGCCACGCCACCCTTGAAACAAATGAAAATGTGTTGTGGGGTCTTTAGCCAGCCTGCTGCTGTACACTCTCAGTCCTCTCCCTGTTCTGTGCCTGCACATGCTTCATGGCAGTCTGGCTGCCCCGAGAGAACTGCCCAACAGCATCGCATTAGAAAATACAGAATTTCAAATATAGTCCGATCTACTAGTGATCCTGTTTCTTGTTCATCCAGCACAGAAGGTGAGTGTGGTCCAGGAAAAAAAAAACCCAGTGTGGGACCAAACAGGTAGATGTCCTGCAGTTGCATGTTATAAGAAGCTTTCTGAGGCAGGGTGATTCACACACACAGGTTTTAATTGCTTATACATTTAGGAATTTTAGAAAGAACAAATGCAAGGTAAAAATTACTGGGTGCAATTAATAATAGTCTTCTAAATTTTACTGGCATATAATGGACAGTTGTCTTTACCTGTCTGATACTGTCACAGTAATCACCAAATCTAAGAGTTGAATGGATGCTTGGGTATAACTGGGTGGCTGTGAATAGTAAGTAGCATATGGCAGGCTATGCCCTAGTTCTCCTTCCCTGAGGCAACACTGTTTTTAATAGGAATAATGTGTCTCTCTAAAAGCAGCAAGTATTGTGCAACTGTGTAGTGGTAAAAGTTAGAGGAATGGGGAGCTCAAGTGCTGCGGAGAATGGCAAGGCAGTGAGTAAGGCAAACAGCCTTTCTCAGATTAACCTCTTCTGATATAAGCCCCCAAGGGATGGAGAGGTGTTTGTTAGCAAGATTCAGGGCCTTCATAAAAATCAGTTTATTACTTTGAAAGAGAATATTTGTTACAGCAGGGAATAAATTGGCTGAAGGATAACAGAGAAAGTATAAGTGTCTACGTCTGTTTGAAAGGCACAGGCATCATCGAAGGCGATAACCTGGATGTACACTATATTGTTAAATCCCTGTTGTTTTCCTGCCAAGTAGAGTTTGGCAGAGGACCTGATTTGATTAGTCTCTTCTGTGTGTTCCTACAGCTGCCCACTGGCAGATATGCCCACATATGCCATGACAGATGCTCCAGCTTCATTCTTAAAGCATCTCCCAAATATATGCATCATCTGCTCTAGAAATCAGGGGTTGCTGAACTCTCATTAGGCTAGAGAAATTCATCTTGTGTGATTTCCAAACCTCTTGAACCTCATGGGTCTGAAAATTGGACTCAGACATTATTGAGTTTGTATTCTGCTTAGCAGGGACTGTAAATGAAAATTTTGAAGACAGCAGGATAAATATGTGTGTGGAGGAATTTTACCATACAGGAAGCTCTCTTATGCTCATCTACCTCATAGGAGGTTCTGTAATTATCAACAGCTCATTTTTTAAAATTAAATCCCCCTTGAAGAAACACGGGAGTTGAAATGAAAAGAAAGGTGAGTAACTGCACAGTGATCAACAGGCTCGTATTCAAAAATCTCTCTTCTTCAGGTTTCCATTCCTAGTCATAACATTGACCCCATCCTGTCACTTCCTGATAAAGAGCTTGTTGAACATTAGTTGAAAATCACATTAAACAAATACATTTCTAATGACTTGTAGCAGCCCGAGCTTCATCTGGCCTGGTCTGGGTCTTTTGTAATGGATGGTGCAGGTGCATTAGGGAATTGTAGACTTTATCAGTGAATATTGAGATGCTAATCTGATGCTTTAGGCTGAACAATGTGCGCCTTGGTCAAGTTGGTGTATTTTCTTTACATAGGGGAGAGACAGGCTGTTGTTATATGTTACAATTTGCATAAGCTAACTCTAAGGAAAGTTAGGCAGTATTACAGTTAGCATGTGCTGTGAGCAGTTATACTTTAAGGTTTAATACCTTAACATGCCTAGCTCTAATGCCCTAGAGGGCACCCTGCTCACCTGCACCCACCCCCACCCTTTCCTGGAGATGTCCAGCTCTCCCTGGTGCTTTGTCAACCCAAGAAAATAGAGTTCTGTACGATAAATCATCCATGTAGGCGGAGGCACCTGGGAGTAGTGCATCCTGGGGTACGGGTGGTCTGCAGGGTGCTGGTATTGGCCCCATGGAGCAGACCGATGTTACTGCAACACAAGCTGCCTCACACTAGCTGGAGATAATTTTCACCTGAAGCAGTGTAACTCTGAGAGGCTTAGTGGGCACTTAGCTCATCCTGTTATGCATGGACATTCCTGTCCGAAGAGCATGTAACCCATGGCAAAGGTAACATCTAACGACAACTGCAGATCTAGGGTCTTTATAAAGGGAACTGAAATTTGGGAAATCTATTGGGGATTGGGGCATGGGAGCAAGACATAAGCAGCCAGGGAAGAAGTGAATGTGGGAAAAGCCCAGTGATTTTAGGGTTAGGGGACACAGGATCAGCAAGGCTGCTGCTATAGCAGATGCAGAGCCTAGAATCATAGGGGGTTAGAGTCATTAGGGCTAGAAGGGACCTCATGGGGTCATCTAGTCCAAACCCTGCTCGAAGCAGGACCATCCCCAACTGGATCATCCCAGCCAAAGCTTTGTCTGGCTGCATCTTAAAAGTCCCCAAAGATGGAGATTCCACAACCTCTCTGGGTGACCTGGTCCGGTGCTTTACTACCCTCCCAGGGAGAAAGTTTTTCGTAATATCAAACCTAAACTTTCCTTGCTGCAACTTGAGACCATTGCTCCTTGTTCTGTCATCTGCCACCACTGAGAACAGTGAGAACGGGATCACTGTTCTCAATATTCCTCAGGAGAGAGAGAAATGATGGAGAAATTATGATATCATGAAGGAGAAAAATCTAAGAAAAATCTTAGAGCTGCTACTTCTCTCCTCAGGATATCTGCCAGGCGTTCTATAATCATAACCCTTGATGTTGAATGTCTGTGATGCTACTACAATTGCATAGCAACTAGTTTCCAGCCTCAAATGTCACAGCGTAGTAGCCATGGTGACTCAACAGCCATTACATTCAATGTGTTAATAATCTGCGAATTTCACTATTTCCAAGGAAGTTTAAGCCTTTATGGACTTTTGTGTCAAAATCCATAGAACCGTGTCCCCAAACAAGCTTAGGTATGGTAGCCATTATGGGCTGTTTGGGCAGTAGTCTCTCATTTGCCCCCTGATGCTGAAAGTCAGATTTCTTTTAGTAGGGAAGCTACTGTTGCAGACAGAGGCATGATAAACCACATGCCTTTGGTGTAGTGGGTGCCTTTATATTCTGCCAGGCTCTGAGCAATACCTAATTCTGTATCCAAGTAAAGGTTATACACCAGCTACAATGATGGCCTCTTGCTAGTATGAGCTGCATCTATGTTAACTGTGCTATGTTAACTCCCAAAAAATCAGTTGTAGAGTAGACAAGGTCAAAGTAACCCCATCCTTTGCTGCCATTTACAATAGTGACAGCTGCAGCAAAGAGTAGGGTAGTTTTTACCGCCCATTTTGCTTTATCACCGGTGCATCATGCATTACCAATACAGTAAAGGTTGCAAGATAACCTTAGGATAAAAACCTTGAAAAACCTCTCCTCTTCACTGGAGAGCCATATGCCAAGTGTCACAGGACACAGGCACAAGGGGGATATGGTAAGGACAAAGTAGCAGCCCTCACTTTTAATTTCCTTAGGACTTTCCCAAGCCCAGGAAACTGGTTTTATTTTTTTCTTTGTTAAAATTAAACACTGTGCCAGGAAGGGCAGGGTCATGGGGCCATGGCCAGCACATGGGGTCGGTCCAGTGACCTGCAGGCTGGATCATACAGTTTCATGGGTTGGATCCAGCCAGGAGGCCATATGTTTGAAATGCCTGCTTTAAATCAAAAAGACTGAGGTGGCAAAAATTGTGTGGCATCATTGTGTTGGCATCCTAGATGCCCATATTAAAAGGCAGGGTACCACTGGATGTGCTTGCACATGCTGTTGGAACACTCTGTAGTTAAGTGATGCTCTGGTAAGAGAGAGTTCAGGAAAAGATGGAGCGATCATTCTTCAGGACACACCTAGTACCTAACCCCAGCGGTACAGGCAGCTTTGCCTGCATCAGGCAGAATTTGGAAACAGTTGGTGCGACTGTTAAACAGCACTCGGCTCTTGCTGACTCCTGCTACCTACAGGATCTTCTGGGTCTGCTGAGGAAATGCAGTAGGGCTTGCTTCCCAGGGGAGTTGTGCCCTCACAACACTTGTAATTAGCCTGATATTTAAGGTATGGGCTTTCATAAATGCATATGAGAGGACTACAAACAATAGGGGAGAAACTTTGGAACTGAAAGTCAGACTAAAGACTATTTCTGTACATACTTGGTCCCTGTTTATCAATTGTGTTTGTTTTACATGCATCTGAACAATAATGTAATTCATGCCACTTATTTTTGGGGGGGAAAGGAAAGGGGAGGTGGAGGGGAAGAAGAGACAGTAAAACTTATTGCTGATGCAAAGACAGACTATGCATTTTCCTCCTTTCCTTTCAACAGCAGGTCACAGATTTTTTTTTTCTCCTCCTTGCTCTGATTAAAGGTGATAATTGTGCCTGTGCTCCTACATGGAGCCAGCATCAGGAAGCAGGATTACCTCAGGCTGCAGTAGAGACAGGTGAGGATCAGTATCCTAAAGTAGGATTATATGATTGCTTTTCTGTTATATAAATAAGCCAAGCCTCCAAGTGAGCACTGTGGTTGAGCCACTGTGAATCTTTTCTCCCCAATCTCTGTTAATAACAGCATGCATAAATTATGTATAATATTTGACATCACCATTTCCATGGCAGTGCTCCCTTTCCCTGATCCAGATGCTCCCAGTCTGGTTATAGTGCTCAACCTGGGGCATAAGAAACTATTTTTTTCTTTTACTCTAGTGCTTCATTATAGTTCTCCCACAGCATCACAGGAGGTCCCTGATAGAAATTATAATGCAGCAGAACCACATGGCTGGTTGTTGTTTTTTTTCAAAGTAGTCTGAGTAAAAGCCAATGCTGAAGTGGAATGGAGACCCAGAACTCTATTTTAGCCTTGCTGTGGCTTCTGCTCTATATTCCCAAACCTTTGACTCATTTTTCACTTTGAAATACAATTATTTTGGCCATCACAAGTCTTAGGCTTTCCTCAGACTGACCAGGACTGCTGTGAACCTTATTGTACAGCTACAACTTAAATCTTATCAATTGCATGGGGCAGATGTGTGTAAACGAGTTTGTCTCAGTCCTGTCTTTAATGGATATATGTCCCCACGCACAATATCAATTGAAACTGTAGTTAGCAGGACTAGCAGAAAGGCATGTAACCTTCCTCCATCCCCAGTGTGGTCCCTCTTGGCTCTGGTGAAGAATACTTGTCTTGACACTGTTGTATCAGTAAACGGCAAACCTGTCCCCAGTAATGCTGATGTGTAATGTTTTATGTTGCCTTGGATTGGTGTTTTTGAGGGTGTAACAGAAGTATGATAATATTCAAGCTAAACTCTAGGAGAGAATATAGATTTGAGTTGACACCTGTCTCTTCTCTGGCTGGTTTTTTTTAAAGATACATTTTCCCCCCTTTATTTTTAGTTCCTGTTTCTAGTTCTCATATGGCTGCCTCTGCTTGCCAGGACTCTACAAGTCGTTTCTTATCAACTGGAAAATTTAGCGATCCGAGAAAAGCTGATCTACCGTTAAAGCCAAAGGCCTTACAGACCATCTCCAAAGAACGACCACATTCATTAGTGGATCTTAAGGCCTATAAAGACACAAAAATTTTAGTGGCTAAGTTTTTGGAACATTCAAATTGTAATCTCCCCCCAGAAGTACGACACGTTGTGAACAGCATTAGATCTGTAATTAAATCAGATGAAAGACACATGGAAGAAGCCATCTTCAGTGCCAACATTATAGACCAGGTAAGGTCCATTATGGTTTTTTATGCCTTTATTTAACTATAATAAACACATAACCTAACTGATTAAGTCATGCAGAATACTTTTACTAGCATACTTGGCTTTGGGTTGGGGTTTTTTTAATGGCAGGCCAAGTTTTTTTTTTGTAGTGAACAAAACATGTTTGAAGATGGTCTTTTGCTTCACTAATGATATTCAAAGAAATATGGAGGGAACGCCCACCTATTTATAACTTTATCCACCCCAAATATAACCTTGGGTGGGAGTGGATATTTGCAGAGGGGTGGCTGTCTGTATACAGACTACAAAAATTGAGGGAATTGACTCAAATACTGAATTCTTACAGCTCTTAGAATGAAGGAGTAAGGGATCTTTACGCATTTGACTGTGGAATAAAGTTGGGCCAAAATGCTTGGAAGGGGTCATAGAAACAAAGGGACTGAACGGTGAGAGCTATGTAGTGCAGTTTGTAATCTCCCAGATGAACTGCATGTTTTTTAACAGCCAGACTTTGAAGTCCTTGATTTCAATGGGGCTTTACCTGAATAAAGCTGCAGGACTGGCTGTTTATTAGTTTTTTTGTGTTACAAAAATATCAGCTATACAAAGGAGGGTATTCCCCTCAAAGTAATAGAGACAGGTAGAACACAGACACACGCTAACCCACATTTAGTAAGATCCTAAGATTCTTATGGGTGGAGGGATGGCATGGGTACATGGGAGCAGCATGGATATGTGGGAGCAGCTGCCTATTCTAGATGTCGTCTCTGTAGCATTTGCCTGCTCTTTATTGCACCCTCTCCAGGAGCATGTCAGTACCTTGCATCCTTAAAAATGGATGGTGATAGCTAAACAGCATTGTGAGAGAAACTGATGTGCAGTAGAAAATGCACGGTATTGACAGCAAGATGGTCTTTTGCTAGCTGCCAAGCAGAACAAAGTGGAATACTGGTTCACAGTAGAATGCTGCCTGGAAAGCAGTAATATCCTGAGATGCTTAGAATTAATTGCACAATGATGCTGTACCATTAACATATTTATTGCTTTCTAACATTATAGATCGTTAACTCCCAAAGGTTAGAAAGCTGAAATCAGTGTACTAGGTTTTTAATGCAGAACTATAACTTCTCACAAAGTGACCTACCAAAGATGAATTAGTGTTTTATACAGATAGTAAAAACAAAAACCAATAATGCAATTTTTATCAAGTGCAGGCTTTTGAGATCCACGAAGACAGATGGCTGCTTCAAAAAAAAAAAGCCATTTTATTGAAGTTTTCTAGTCACCAAACGGTACTTCTCACTAAAAGCCCAAGCAGTGCCGTGAATCTGCTCATGTTGCTCATCAGCCTTTTCTCGGAAGTTGACTACTTCAGAGCTACATGTGTAAATGGAAGTGGCAAGCTGATTACCAAAGGGCATTTTCTGTACCATGTCTATGTAGTTCACCAACTGAGAAAACACATTACTCAGATGAATTTAGTTAGTGGTTGGGGAAAGTAATACCACCCCTTTCTCCCCCTTGCTTCCCCCAGCTTCTAATACACATACAGGGTACGAGCTGGCAGAAGGGCTGGCCGGGGCACAAGGGTGCTCTAGTACAGGTCTAGCTGGCAGGTATTCCCTGCACTGAAGCACTCTCATGTTTCAGCCAGCCAGGTCAGCATCTACACATGCATTGTGGTACACTAAAAAACTGCAGCAGGGTAGTACTTGTATTTACTATAGAGTTTATTAGTTTACTATGGCCTAATAGGGCCACACGTGTAGACACTGAAATGTTTACTTTTTAGCTAATTGGGCAGCTCAAGGTAAATGTCTCATGTAGACAAGCCCATGTAGTGGTAATTCAGGCAAACTCCTTCCTCACTCACTCCTCTTCTCCTAATCCCAACCATATCAATGATCTTGGACCATGCTACACTTGCTATGGTCAGAATTACAGGAAGAATCTGTCTGGTAGAAAAGCTTGAGGTCATCCCTGGTTAGACCCAGGCTTGACAAATGGAGTTACATTTATTGGCATCTTAGGAGGAAGAGGTGGGGAAATGTTTTCTGTTCCTACCTCCAATATGCTGACCTATACCTTGCAATGGAAGAAAGCAGCAAGGTCCCAGCAGCAAAAGCACAGTCCCTTCTACTGGATATAGGCTGGTATCCTCTGTGGGCCAACCTTTTGAGGGTAATATAAGAGCACATCTAGTCCCTAGTAGTCCCTCTATTACGTAAAATTTAATAAAACAGTGAGTATAAAATTACTACATTACACAAATGACAATCTCTAAACAGAAACAGTTCTTGTCCTCTCTGCTCTCTCTATTCTTTAACCAGGTCATGACAAGTTCTCAGCAGAATGTGAATACCTCTAGAAAGCGGCTTCAAGAAGAGCTTCACCTGCAAAGCTGTGGTGCTTTGAGTTCTCCAGTTGCCTTCTTACGTAGGTCTCATATCACTCGCAGTTTAGAGAGGGACAGGCCTCACACTTTAATCGGAGTTTGCCGAGAAACTATTCTTTGATAACAGCTGACAGGTATGTGAAGGAAGGCTTATGCCAGCGAAAGAGAAGTCTGGGAAGGACATGGGGAAATGCAAATAGTGGGTGGCTTAAAAAGGAAAACAACTTCTTTTTTGGATTCCACTTTTTATCGAACAGCAGAAGGACCTCCATGTTTTTTCTGAATGTAAATGTAACCCCTGCATTTTACACAATTTATTATTAAACTTGTAAGAACTGTTTTCCCAAGCAGAAAAATGTTTATTTGACTGTTCTGGTAGAGATACTGCTGCAGCTATGCAGTATTTCTAGAAAACCACCACCAAACTACAAGAGACCTGTTGTACAACGTACAAGTTGTATTTATTTAATGTACCTCACAGTGTTTTAACTACAATCAGTGTTTTAATAAAAAGTATTTCTGGACTTTGCTTCCGTAAAACCTGATTTGGGTAGAAATATAGATTTGTTTGTATTAATACAGGTGTGAAAGGTGCTTCCCCTGGTCCCTTCTTTCTATGCCCAGTTGTACAGGCTCTCGCTTGCCAGGCAGATTGTTCTGCCCTGTTATAGCTGTTTTTTCCTCTAAATGCCTTGCCCTTTATCAAATTCTAGTAAAGGCTGCAGCATGATTTATTTCTGCTTTGTTCTGAATGCTCATGAGTTTATTGATGGTGTGGGAGATGCTGTTGCAGTTTCACTACAAATGATTTTTCACAAGGGAGGAAGCCTCTGTAATGCTGAATTCCCTGACCAGCTGACTTTCATAACCTTTTGTAAACAAGCAACTACTGACCCGAAACTAGATGTGCTTTTGCCATCCAACAGGGCCTTTATCTTTCTCTGACTTCTTTATTCCGTTTATTAGCATGGAGCATTTTATTACTAAAACCTCCTCCCTGCGGTTTTGCACTTTTGAGGAATTAAATATTGCTCTCAAAAGGCCTCAACCAGAACCCATGTCAATTCCTTTCCAGTTTGATTATTGTTCTGAAGATGCTCGAAGATGCTCTTGCCTGAAAGTGTCTTTCTTAAAGAACACAGTAGTGCAGACTGCAACTCTTAGTGTTCACTGGCAACAGGAAAGGATTTAAATACGGTGTTTTCATAAGGAATCCAGCATCATTTGAAATGTCTTTAAATTCTTTTGGTAGCAGTGTTTGTCAAGAGTGTTAGTTTCCATTAGAAACACTGCTCTGGGATTTAATCATTCCGTTATTTTCATTTGTCATTCTGAACTTGGCGTACATCCTGTGGAAAAGTCACAAAGGAGTGTAGGTAGAGATAGGGAGGTTTAATTTTTCAGCCATCAGTATTTTAAGTAATAACTATGTCAACTGTGTTGGTGTGAAGCTACAGTGCCATCCAGTGGCAGAAGGTATGCTGTAATGGCAAGGACCCATTCACATTTATTTTTTAATATAATGTAGATTATTCACCACAACCTAATTCTTACTTCAAGGCAGGAGGATGAATTCTGTTAGAGATCAATTATCTCCGTTCTTTGCAACTGCACTTAGATGAAGAATTAAACAGGGATAGTTCTGACAGGCTTTTAAATTCTGTAAACTTATCAACAGAACAAACAAAATGAGCAAGTTTTCTTTATTACTCCAGATTTATTAGTGATATTAGATTAATTCTTTCCTAAGGTCAGTTGCATGCAACATGTTACTCCTTGACGTACAGTAATCCTAAAGTTTTTTAGTTACTGCATGGTAAGGCTTCTTAAGTCACAGTGTATTTTCTTCTTGGCCAAAAAATCTAGACAAAATGTTACATCAATTAACACTGATCTCATAACAAGTACAGCTTAACTTTACTACTACTTAGGTTAGCTATGCACATTCTAATACTGTGGATGGTGCTAGTTCCTCAGCTGCCAGAAACAATTTACATTCAGAACAAATTGCCTCAGGAATAAGAATGTTTGTATAAAAGACAATGACAGGTAAGCATGGCTTTCCCAGTTTGAGCTAATGGAATCCAAAAGGTAATTAAAAAAGAAGGATAAAATGAACAAAAACACACATGCACAAACTAGAACAAGTTAAGTTCTAGAGAGGGTGTCCTGTTAAATTAAACATTAAAAATAAATATGTATCTAAATAAATATTTTGATTTTTATCTTGTGGCAATTCTTTATTTCACATACAAGACACTCTTTCCTTTTGTTACACATTTATATTCACACCTTGCCAAACTCGCAGTTATAGGTTACACTTGTCATAATGAAACCAAGTACTACAGCTGTTTTCTTTCCATTAGAATCTAATAGCTTTAATTGCACACATTCCTATTCACTGAAATTTCTGAAACACCATCTAGCTCAGTCCAGTTTTTAAGTTATGTAATACCAGAAGTGTTGGACCACTCTACGGCGTTGAGATTTGTTTTAATTCGTTTTGACCATTACTTTAATTGCTTAATTTTGTAGTCAGTTTCCTGAAGTCTCACTCAGCAAATGTTCACATTCACCACGTTATCAAACATGACAGACAAACATACGTCACACCACATAAAGGTTACAAATAAATATGTTTAAGTTTCAATGAGAAAAGGGTTTAGAAGATGTTGCAAAATACTTAAATGTTTTACAAAGATTTTGTCAGTGATTATTGTCCTTGGTAAAGATGGTCATCACTTTTTGGCAAAGAAATAAAAAGAAAAGAAAGAAGGCAGAGAAGCCTGTCCCTTCAGTTTGCAGAATCTTCAGGTCCTGTTTCAAAACCTTTCACTCCTAGAAAATACAAAATTCTCTCCAGCTGTGAAGCCTTCGACTTTGTTGGAATCAGTTCTTTTGTTGAGAGAGCTTCGTGCTAGATATACAGGGGTGTCTCTTGTCCAGTTAGAAGCCTGAACATTGCAGCTGGCATAGTCTTCATATGAATCTGTCAATTGATGTACACAATATTTAATAATAGCACTGTTAAAATTCAGGTAGGGTGTCTGTGTATGTGTTCGTGTTCTTTAAATGACACAGTATCAAGCTTGGCCAAAGACAGTAAATAGTACCTGTTGCCAATTTTTTCCTATCACCACAGCCCAGATAAAGGAAAAGAAAACATTTCCCCTGCTTGCTCCAATACTGACTGGCATTAAATTTTCATTTCTTTGCCACCACTCACTCCTTACACACGTAGTTTCTTCAAAGCAGAATGTAAACTGTTAAGCATTCAGCTTGGACTGTGCCACCCACGATGTTCACATGTGTTCAGAACAAGTACCCCCACTCCTACTAAATCAGGGATTTACAGGGAGTGCCACTTGCATTCAGAAAAGCAAGCATGGTTGGAATTTAACAGAAATAATGAAAGATACCAAGTAGCCAAAGGATGCAGCTGCTCCATATATATATATTAATTTACAGTGCAACACATGCCTTGGAAATATGAAGGGTGGGAGGTAGCTAAAGGTTTTATTACTGACACTTGTTTCTAGCACCTGCAACAAACACAGCATGGCTTTAATAAACCACCTAAAACCTGGGGCAAAATAATCAACTTGCCACCTTGGATTTTATAGTAGGAGCCATGTAATGCTCCAGTAGCAACATGACGTTAGCTTGAACTCCAATCCCACCTCCGTGAATATTTTGGGCAAACAGCCAGCCCAGGGGTTGACAGTGTTTTTGGGCAGAGTGCCAAAAACACCTCAACCCAGACTTTTTAAATGTTGGCGTGCCAGGGGCAGATGGCGGGGAAGCTGCGAGGGGCCCGATCCTTGTTGTGGCAGCACAGACCGAGCCCCTTCCCCACCATCCGCCCCGAGGCATGCGTGTCAAGTGAAATGCAGGCACTGGCACATGTGTTAGGGGTTGCCAACCCCTGAGCTAGCCGATACCTTACTGAACATGATATAAAATGACACTGATGTAAATGCCACATGACTGCTTCCATCCCAAGATATTTGTTTGTGATCATCTTCTGTGTTGGTCCCTAATTTTGCCAAATGTGCCAATGAATGGTGACAGATGTTCCAGTCTACAAAACAATTCCCAAACAAAGCAAGAGAGATGCAACAAGAATGCAAGGATGAAAATATGCATCACCATGAATCTTTCAACTCTTTGAATATTTATGTAGCTTGTCACTGAAACATCTGAGGTGGAAATGGGGACATTTTTCATAGGTCTTGGCTATGATGTACCACAGAAGTCTTCACTTCTCTGGAATATGTGCCATGAAACTTCAGAATCACTCATCTTTCTTGAAAATTAATGGTAAAAATCTACATAAGGTGGCCCCAATTGCTTTAAAATCTATGGTTGTTTCTCCAGCACTGATTTATAGACTTGGATCTTTCATGCAGTTCTAACACTACATTGATTTCAACAGCAGGAACACAAATCTATAGATCTTTTCACTCACCTCTTTCAGTGCTTTGATAAACTATCTTATGTGAGTACATTCTTACCTCTCCCACCGAGTTAGACAAGGCTTGTACTATCTTCTCGTGAGCAGTGGCCACAACACTTTGCCCATTGATCTCAATAATACGATGTCCTACTCTGACCCCTCCCCTCTCAGCTATTCCACCTCTCATCAAGCTGCAGATCTGTCAGGAAAAATCAAGCAGAATTGAATTGCATTAAATAAGAAACTAGCAGTGACTGTGTTGAGGGGTAAACAATAAAAGTTAATGTCACTGAAAGGTGTTTTGTAGTGACTCCAAGAAGTGTGCTAATTCACAAATACTGGGGATTTGCTTTCGGCTGCATGCTTTTTTTTTCCAAATTACTTTGATTTTGCACTTCATTTCGGAGGACTTAGACAGTGTATAGCTCGCCCAATTCAGTCAGTCAGTCAAATATAACAATATCTGACCCAGAACCACAGACAGGAAGTTTCAGGGAATATTAGAGCAAGAATAACTGAACTGACTGACATATAAATCTTAACGTGTTTTAAGAAGCTGCTGTGGCCTCAAAGCAAAAAACCAAACAACTCCACAAACGCTCATTCCAAGTACAACCTTTCCCTTAGATTTCTGGGTGCACAACCACCTAATTCTCCCAATGAGACACCATTCAGAGATGCCTCCAGAGAAATGTAGCTAAGAAATAAATGAGAAAGGAAAAAACAACAAAGAAAAACGAAGAACCAGTTGCTGAAATGACATTGTGTTGGACGTGTTTCCTGAGACAGAGAGAAAGATAACACTGCTGCGTAAGTAAGAGCCACTTGTAGCATGTGATACCAGGGTTGTTATGGGAATCACTCTCTGGGTACACTACATCTTTAATGCGGCTATATAAAACTAAAGCTTAGCAGTGCAGCAGCTCCTGTGGGGCGATTCCTAAGTGAAGGGGACGTGACTTACCCCAGATTAGTAATGCCAGCACCTGAAGAGTTTCCTGAACAGGTGGGCATCAAGCCTGCAGGAAAAAAAAGTTGAACTGTCCCCTAAAGGCTTCTGCCTATCCATAGAATTGAATGAGCCTGGCCCTCAGGCACACAAGCTCCCAGCGAGCATCCTTTAGTAGTTATCTGGTCCCTGAACAACACTGGCAGCCACACAGAGGAGGCTGATGTAAAACCAGAATTAGACCTGCCTCCTTACTGGCATGCAGGCTCTGCCGGTACTAAACAGCGGGTGGCTTTGTGGAGCTGGGCACAGCCATTGGCCTTTTGAAACTGAAACAAGATTTTTTTTGTCAGTTTTCTGAAGGGCCCTCCCACCCAGCCAGCTGTTGGGAGCATGTTCAGCCAGTACCATAAACCGAGGACATCCAGTTTCCACTCTCCCACTTCGCAAAGCAACTGCAAAAGACCATAACAATCTGTCCTAAGTGATTTGCAGAAAATATTTACTGCAAATTAACACATCAGGAGATGAGCTAGTGATGATATGTAATTGCCACTGGGACTCTTCTCTTTCATGCTCATTTGCTGTGATGTACTTGTGACTGAAACTGTCAGCTGTGGCTGCAGTTATTCCCAGGTAGCTGTCTACACGCTTCCCACCACACAGTGACAAGGTTTTGTAAATACACAGGCTGCTGTGACTGTCCCATAAGAGCGGATGGTCAGTTTACCCAGGGCGATTTGCTCTGCACATGGGGCCTCTCAGTGAGAATACTGAGGCAGTAGAAATACAAGTTGGGATGTTTACATGGCGCTCTCCTGCAATAGTTTTTCTCTTTAACCCAAACACCCCCCCACACTGTCCCCTCAGTTGATATCTACCTTTCTGCCCAGCCTCCTTTCACTGAATCCCTAACAGATGACCTCTGGCAATTACATACACCATGGTTACACATAAACTCTAGTTTAAAGGAGAATTAACACAGCAGCAACAACTGCCCCTCTGATTTCTGTAAAGCAATATTGTATTCTTTGCCCCGTCTCCCTGCAGTCAGTGAGGTTGCTCAGATTATGGCTATGGCTGGCCCTAGCCCATACGCACAAATATAAACGGTAATTTGACCTGATGCAGCAAAACCTTAAAGAGATTTACAGCATAGTGCTTAGTCCTTATTACATCTCCAAATTGCAATCTAGTAGCAAAGGCTGCTAGTCATGGGAGCTCTGGGTGTTGAAACCTGCCTGTGGTTTACAAATTAAATAATTAATTCTTAATTTAATATTGCAGGAAAAGAATCCCACACAGAGGCACAAATAAAGCCAGCTGGTGAAGCACTCAAGGAGGCAGCCCTCTGACTTGCTGAAACCCAGCCTGGCGGTGCTGAATGCATGTGGGAGGAACAGCTCACTGTTCTGGGCTTGTTGCCAGTACAGCAGCAAGCTCCAGCTTATACACGTGATCTGAGTGCCACTGCACAGAGAAACAGCTCTTGACCAGTAGTAGTAGGAAATTGAGCTGCTGTATCACTAGCTTGAGGATTAGCAACCCTTGAGCTTTACCCTGCACCCCACTACCTCCTGGGATGGTTCAGCTAGCTCAAGCTTAAAGCCCTGGAACAGGCTGTCCATGGTGGTTATGGCATTTCTATCCTTGGAAGTTTTTAAGATCAGGTTAGATCACTGGTACTCAACCTCCAGCCTGTGGGCCAGACCCAGCCTGTAAGACTGTGGCATCCAGCACAGGGGATTCCTCATGAGTCCAGAAATTTATTAATTGCCATGCCCCTCCTGCCAAATTTGCAGACCCTCTGGGGAGCCCTGTGGGCCAGATGACCCTGCCTGCTAGATTGCACCATGCTGGGGTCACACCCAGATCCAGTGCATGAGATTGGGAAGATACCTGTTGTCCCTTCAGCACCAGAATCAGCACGCAGGTTTGGGCAGGTGTGTGGCAAGACTGCACCCGCACACCAACTCCGTGCTGGCCCGCAGACCAGCCCCATACCACTCATCATCCCACAGGGCCAGAAGGGTAGGCACCACTAAATTAAACAACCCCTTGACTGGGATGATTTAGTCAGGGACAACCCTGTTTAAATGTTGACTGGTGTCAGTGTTAACAAGCTTTAGTGCAACGAGCTTTAGTTTAAGCACCCCCACTGCCACTTTTAAGCACTGGGATGCTGGTCCCCTGGATGAGTCTCCCACAGCTCCGTCCTGCTCCCTGCCCCGGCCCTGAGGTCCCATTCACTGCCCCACTCCCTCCCTCACCATGGGGGCCTCGATCTGCCCCCCCTTATGCTCCTTGTCCTCCACAGAGTTACCTGCAAGGCACTGCTCTCCACACTGCCCAGCTGCATTCCTGTAAATTGGTTATCAGATTGTTACTGGTCAATATGCCTGGTGAATAATTGACTATCGGTACTGGCCAAGAAAATCTTTATCGGTGTACGCCTACCTGGATTATCTGCGCACCTGAAACTCTTTAACACCTTGAGGTCTTAACACCCGAAACTAGGGGTCTTGTTATACGTTATACTCTGAACCACACAAATGTTGATGGGTGTTAGTGCTAGCTAGAGCTTGGAGCAGTTGCACTGCAGGCCAGCAGGAGCCTGGAGGACTGAAAGGTAAGAATGCCCCTGGCCTGTTCAGGGCTTCCCCCTGCCCTCCCCTCTCCACCGCCCGCTCTCCTGTTTCCTCCCTGCCTCCTCCCTCCAGCACCCCAGGACATTACTTACTTGTGGCTGCCTGTGCTGTCTGTCCTAGGGAAGTAGGCAGGGAAGGATTAAGCAGGGGCAGGGGAGCAGTTAGCAGGGATCTGGGGTGCTGGAAGGGCAGCGGACAAATCTGGACCAGTGAGGGAGGGGACATGGCTACCTTAGAGTAAGATGAGCTGGGTAGCACAGACCAGAGATAATCCTGCCCTGGAGTAGCGTAATGTTGAGCCATGTAACAAGTGCTCCAAACCAGTTTTAGCTGTTAATGTGCAGACAATCCAACAGCTCCAGGAGTTGCCCAATATTACCATGTAACAAGGCCCTTCCCCCAATCAGCATAAAGTGTAACAGAGCCCGGAGACCTAGCTCACACATGCTAATTCCATGTCCAGTTTCTGATGCATAATCAAATTCCCTTCAA
The DNA here is from genome assembly GCF_001723895.1 of Crocodylus porosus. NCBI lineage: Eukaryota > Metazoa > Chordata > Crocodylia > Crocodylidae > Crocodylus > Crocodylus porosus. The sequence goes on along the minus strand of NW_017728911.1, from coordinate 12,205,730 downwards.
AATGCAACAATAATCCTCATGTCCTGCTCTCAAAGGCAAGTCTTCTCCACTGTACAGTGTAGGCTCAAGGACACTGGTTTATTTGTAAAAGCCAAAATGCAGCTTTTAATATGCAAAAAAAATAAAAATAAAATGCAATTTGGAATGACAACAAGGAAGCAGCTTTTACTGCCAGACAGAAATGTTTAGACATGGCCTGAAAAAGTCACTACATCAGAACCACCAATTACTTATTCTATATTAAGGGTGACTTTTGAGGTGCGTTGGCCCCATTGATTCCACCCCTGAGTGTCATGTGCTCCAAGATTAGATTTCTTTTAAATAGTAGCCTCTGCCAGGGCCAATACCTATGCCTATGCCCTATGTACCTTCTGCTTCCTATGGCAGGGGGTAAATGGCTACAACTGGCACTCATTCCTTTGCAGTAAGAATCCCCAGAGAAATGACTGCTCAGCAGAGACAAAAGGGGGGTCTTGGCATATGTGAAAAATCCATAATTGTTCTTTCTTCTTTGAGAGATTATACACCCCGATTCCACTCTTAGAGAGAGATACCAAAAGCAGGACAGGATTTGGGGACCATTATAAGTTCAGTTTGGCCTTAACCTATGTGTCAAAACTGCTACTGCCCAGAAGCCCCAGGCTGAGGTGCAGTCAGCAAGCAAGGTAATGGTTTCTTGCAGTGGACACAGCCTTTTTCCTCAGAAAGTCTGAGGGTTATGATTGAATAGGCTGCCATCTCTCTCTCTGTACTGTGTCCCTTAATATATGTACAGAATTATCCATACCACTGTTAAAGAGGTCACTGTCTTCTTGGGGGAGATGCTTAGTAGTCATCTGGACTTCATTCGTCTCAGGATACCTGCAGCCTGAGAAATTTTCACTCAGCGACGGGCGGCTATGGTATTAAATGAGTCAAGGGTCACCTACTATGCTGTCCCATGATGCTTTGTCAACTTTTTCAGCTCTCCAGCAAACCTGCAAAGCCTACTCCAAAGCAAGAGGGAACTAAATCAAAAGAAATGGAGTGGATTGGGAGCTCCTATATTTTATGTCCCCTGAAGTGGGGAGCAAGAGGCTGCACGAGGTTTGAATGCATCCCCAACAGATACAGCTATTTAAAAATAATCCAATGCTGCACGCATCCAAGAGTGGAAACTGGACAGTCACTCAGCAATAATGTTGCCTTTTGTGTCAAGGTTTCTGATTTATTTGTACTTCCCACCCTCCTGAGAAGGTCACCTCAGAACCAATGCAGCCAAAGTGATCACCATTAAAAAATTACATTGACCAGCAGTGGTCTCTAAGGTGTGACAGTCATTCCTATTTATTTCTAAACAGAAAAAGTAACAGCAATACTTTTGATAAAATGGGGTAAAAATTGCTGGAAATTTTGCCATTTTCTAAAGTGACCACTTTGCAGAAGAGTTATTTATTTTATCATTATTATTATTATTATTATGCAACTTAATCTGGAAGAAATGATAAATACTGAACAGAACGCCATAATGACAAGTTTGGCAGTTACTATCCTAATTGTAACCTCACAACAAGGGTTATCATCAATTGTTGATCTTTGACTATTTGCTCAGTGCTAAATATAAGCACAATAAGACCTGGTGCATGACTCAGTGTAAGATCTAATTCAGATGCAGATAATATACAGTAGTGGGTCATAGACAAGGCGGAAAGCAGTGGATATATCTGAGTTGAAAGGCTTTGTATGAATGCTGAACATCCTTTCCGTACAATACTTACAGTTTCTATATAAATCTCTCTCCCTGAATACAATATCACTAACCCTTCTCAATATAAGCAACATAAGAGAGAGAAAAATGCCTCTCATTCCTTGCTTGTGAAAGGAACTTCCTCCAACCTGCTGAAAGACATTTTCATGTGTACTGTGACCAGCAGTTAATTCCTGCCTTCCAACATCCAGGCTGCAATTAGAGTTTAGCATTCTGCTAATTAGAGCTTAGCCTTGTGCTGTTCAGCTGCATCTTCACAGTTAAAGGGCGCAGCAGAGCTATGCACAGAAGTGTAACTTTGCTTTCATTCCCACAGACCGTATGACTTTGCAGGTAGTTTACCTACTAATCACAGATTGCAAAATCTTCCGGATGGCATTTTTATTTAGCCCAGCTCTCTTGCATAACATTTTTTCATTTTATTCCCAGGATTAAAAATAAAAGTTTTCTGCCTACCATTAGGGATTTGTACATAGTAATCAGACATGAAAAAGCCAGTATGCTCTGAAAGAACCTTGTAAATTCATTTTACTCAATAGAAAGAAAAAAAAACAGTAAACAACACATTGAACTAAAGTATGAGCTTTCAAAAGCAAATGGAAATGTGATCTGCCAGCCTAGTGGCACAAAGGCAATAATAATAGCCTGCATTTCTATCGCATCTTCTATCAGACACGCTGAGATGGTTCAAGCAGGTAACAGAATATGGGCACATATTTCAGACAGTATAAAACTGAAAACTAAAACAATATTGGCATGTTCTCCCTAAAACAGTTACTCTGTGTTCAGTGACATTCTGCATAGCAGCTGGAGTATGTCCCTGGATCAGGTATTGTGTACACGTTTGTGCGTTCAAGAAATAACTTGTTTTACACCCCACATGTAGGAGCTTGTTTGATGCGGCACAAATAGCAGTGGCACACACTTGTGCCACTGCTTTGTGCCCCAGGGCATCCCTCTGCACACATACTCTACCCCGTGCCAAACTGTCCTGGGTGAGGTAGGGGAGGCTGGCCCCAGCAGCTTTACCTGGTGTTCTGGGGGCCTCCTGGGGCAGCAGTGGCACCAATCCGGCTGCATGGAGCCTGGCCAGCAGCCAGAGCGTGGCACTGAACAGTCAGGCTCCATTTCTGGCAGCATATACTGTTGCTGCATGCATCGCACAACTTTTTGTGCTGTTTATTTTTTAATACTGGGACATCCTGGTATCACATTTTGGCACCGTGCTGCAAATTCACAGCACAGCACACACTTGCACGTTTGCTGAGTGCAGTTTGTGGTGCCACAACCAGGTTTGCAGTGCTGCAAACAGCACATGCATGCTCACCTGGACATGCCCTATAATAGCTTACCTGGAACAGCAACCTCTTGTCAGTGCTTAGTATCAAAACACAAAAAGAGCCAGAAGAGCTACTGAAATATGGATTATTATCTCTTAGGGCTCTCATGTCTTCACCTGATAGCAAAAGGATCAGCACAATGGATACATAAACAAAAAGAATGGAGAAAGCCATAACACCATGGTGATCTGCTCCCTTGTTCTGCAGCTCTTTGTCCATTGTTGGGAGTTACAAAAAAAAAATAAAAAAGCTATAAAAACATAACTATAAAAAGGCTATAAAAACACTGTCCATTGGCAATGGGAGTTACAAAAAAAAAAGCTATAAAAAACATAACTATAAAAGGTACTCACTGGGAGGAGAAAGAACCAAACCAAACTTGGCCTCACAGGCTCCGTCCACATGAGTATGGACCTTTGTTTCCCCAGGGACAAGAAGCAATGGCACACCTTATAGCACTGCTAGTTGTCCCTGGGGGAATGCCTGCGCCATGTGCCCTCTGGTGCATGGCAGGTTACTCTGGATGGGGCAGGGAAGGCTGGGGCCAGCACTGGGCTGGCCCCACAGCTTTACCTAGGGTCCTGGGGGCCTCCTGGGTTGCATTAGTGACAATCCTGCTCATTGGAGCCTGGCTGGAAGCTGAGTGGGTCTCTGGCTGGCCAGGCTCCCATTTTGGGCAGTGCTCACTGTCTTTGTGTGCGCTGCCCCACTTTTTTTTTGTGTGGGTTTTTTTGACCCTGGGATCTCCTGGGGTCACAGCATGGAAAACATTACCGAATGTGTGGTATCTGGGACCACATACCGCACAGCCGTGTTCACTGGGACATGGCCATACTGCAAAGAACACAAGCAAAATGCCCTATGACCTCCAAAATTTAGATACAGATCAGTATGACTTTATTACACATCTCCTAAGACAATAAACAATTAGAGAAGGCTCCAATTCTTGGCTTATTAAGCTTCAATTAGGAGCTAAATATTTCTGCTTTTGGCCTAGGGTGCCAAAAGTGTCACAGTGCCAGACTGAGAAAAAATAAGTTTGGGCAAGGCATACTAAGCCAGGATGTTTGGCTTGCTATATTGCTTGAACATGGTGACAGTCACAGAGATTATAAAATAAAGCATGATTGATCTGGATCTAACTCTCGTGAGGAAGAAACTATATCCTATTTTCTGGGTGGACAGAAAAAAGGCACTGAACATACAGGTTTAGCTTCTTCATTTGTAACAGATTTTCAGTGCGTTAGAAGACAAGCAGTAATATATCGTAAAGAAAATCCTAACAGTTTAATAGTCAGTTTTATTGCAGTTTGGCTACTGGGTAGCAAACAGACAGTAATGTATTATGTGCCAGTAATCACATATTTAGAATTGATAAAATGATAAATTGATTTGATAGAAATTGATAAAATGTTCTGTCATAACCACTTAGTTTGAACAAATTGATAAAATGTAATAAATAACCTGATTATCTACATATTTTGTACTGAAATAATTCTGCTCATCTGCTACCATGTATAATTCCCACAGATTATATTTGGAAATACTACACTTTAAACATAAATTTAAATTTAAGGGTGTGTAGGGAATTCTCTAATGGATAAGCATATGATGGAAGAAAGTAAAATATTCATTGCTTGCTAAGTTTCACGCATTTTTACTGTATTTTGAAAACAAAATACAAATGTTCATTCTACTTGTAAAGAGCTTTGAGGTCTAGTATGGAAAGCAATTAATATATTAAGCACACTGAATGGATCCAGACGATGCCGAGACAAGAAATTTAAAACCTGTCAACACATCTCCACCACCCTCACAATAACTACACCCCACAACATGACCATCACCATTCCTGGATCTTACACCTGCACCTCCAGAAATGTAATATATCTCACCCAGTGTACTAAATGCCCTGATGGAAAATATGTAGGAGAAAGCAAACAACAGCTGTGCACCAGAATGAATGCACACCGAAAATCTATCAAAGACAAGAGTACTCAACTATCTGTGGGAGCACACTTCTCACAAGGAAACCACTCTCTCTCCAATCTCTCAGTTCTAATCCTCAAAGGGAATTTACAAAACACCTTTTGTAGATGAGTCTATGAGCTTCACTTCATCAACCTACTGGGTATAAAAAACCATGGACTAAATATAGACATTGGATTTATGGCACATTATAACCCGCCTGTCATCTGATAACCCCAGGTAACTCACCTGCACTTTACTAGCTACATTCTTTCATCACCAGTTCAACATTCCTCCTTTCTCCCCTCCCTTTCTGTCTTACACCTACTGTCTTCCACCCTTCTGAGCCTCACTGCCAGGCATTTGCATTTTCACAGACCTTCATTTTGTATTTTGGCTTCTATTCTACACAGAAGAGCTCACAATTAACCAGCAGACTCTCAATATGCCTGAAGAAGGGCGTTTGTGCCCAAAAGCATGTAAAGAACAATTTTTCCAACTATTTAGTTGGTCTAATAAAAGATATCACATTTACCCAAATAACCTTGTCTGCTTATGCCCTGAGACCGGGATGGCTACAACCAACAAACATCTTAAGACACTAATGGTCACATACAATCTCATGTAATTCACAAACCAAAATAATATCCTCTTGGGGGGGACACTTTTTTCATTTAAAAAATCATCAACATTTTTAAACAAGGGCTCCCAAACTATTGAAAAGGCCAGCCATATCCTAAAGCCTCTCACAGGCATGTTCACCTCTTCTTCACTCATGACTGTACAGTAGAAATAAGCAAAGTTTTGCAGCTGCCTACTTTTCAGTCCCCATCAGACCTCTACACATCCGCCTGATGTGCTTTAAGAGCAAAAACTAGCTCAAATAACCTTTTTATATGTTCCGGTAGTTTCTAGACTATTCAGGAGTCTAATGGCTTTACATCCTGCACAAAGGAGATAGGATTGAATGAACATAAATGCAGCTAAGCTGTCATCTGATGTAGCATGTAAATAACCAGCAGATGCATGCATAACCAGATAATGGCATAGAACCAGAAGGCATTTAATTATACCTGTTTTGGCAGATTATCCCTTTTCTGAGCTAATGCTGAACTAACAAGAAAATGTGCCTCAAAATGTTATTTTTTGAGCTCAGTCATATTCTGTTACCACAAAATCTAGCAATTAGAAAACCATGCTCCTTAAAACAGAGTCAAACAGAACAGAACTGCATCATTAGAATTATGTTTTAAAATACCAGTTGAACTCCACAGTATCCATTGTACTTGGCCTACACATCCTAACTGGGGTGTCATCACAACTGAAATGTGTTGTGGGACTTCTTTATCTGCTGTTGCTGAGAGAGAACCCCTCCACCCCCCCTTCCCAAGGAATTTGGTATATTTCCTTTTGCTTCAACTAAAAAAAAAAAAAAAGTGATCATCCATTGACTGGCAAATTGTAAATGTCCACTAGGTGGGGGTAAAATGCCATGAATGGAAAAAGCTGTGAATCACAATAGTTCAGTTATTGAAAATAATAATCAACCTGGACTCAAGTGGATGGGAAAAGAATGGGTAGAAAGAAATTGCCCGTTCCCTCCAGATCTATGCTTCAGGCCACATTATCTTTTTAGACCTGTCTCCATGGGGATCAGGGAGACGATGCATCTGCATCCATCTTTACCTATATCCACCCCTGCCCTTCCAGGGGAGGGACAGAAGTTACATGTAAACTGGTTTAAGTCATCGGAAACTGGTTTAAACCTGTAACAGAACAGAAGCTCAGTGCACATAAATCAGTTTCAAAATGGCTGAAACTGGTTTAACATAAACCTGGTTGAATGTAGTATCAAGCTTAACTGATTTGGGTCAAATTAATTTATGAAACTTCTGTCCCAGACCCCTTCCTGGTTCAAGTTAAATCACAGTCCCCCAGCATCCCAGCATGCTTTGCAGCCCTGGGCTGGGCTGTCTGCTCCAGCAGAGAAGGGGGGAGGGGGAGGCAGGGACTGCCCCTCCCCCCCCCCAGGCAAACCCCAGCTGGAGTCTGGGGCCAGGGAGAGGGGGTTAAAATCCACCTTCCCCCAAGTACAGAGCTGCTCTGCTGTTAAACTTACTGAAACTTACTGCTGGCTGTGACAAATCCCAGAGGCACCTGATAGCAGGAAGAAGTGATTAATAACCCTGCAGAGGCCTCCTGCTGTGATTCTGAACTGCAAATCGTAGAAACCTTGGGGGCATCAGGGAGAGGAAACGAACACACAGCTCATGCTGGCTACATGACAGAGAGGTGTGCTCAGGTGCCCCCCCTCAGAGTCTGACCTAAGCCACTGCAGGTATGTGGCTACATTTGCTGAATCAAAAGTAACTAACTGTGTGTCCAGTTGGTTCTCAGTTTAATCTGTGCATTTTAGACTAACCTGCAAAGACTGAATCAATTCACCCTTGGGGGTTTTGACCACCTGTACTTAGCCCCAAACACCAATTCCAGGCTGCACTGAGAGGCCTCCAGAACTCTGAACCCCCCGCCAGGAAGCAGCAATGCAGGGGAGACCCATGCACCAGGTGTCCCTCTTCATGCAGACCCAGGGCCTCATTTTTTATTCGGAAATTCTTTTTCACTTTAATCACCATGACAGCTAGACACCTGAGTTTCAAAAACTGTAGGCTGGAAAACCACTCCCTGTCTTCACAGCCTTTTTCCTTCCAGAGGTCTCAGAGGTCTGATAATGGTATGGGTTAGTTTCCCCTTTTCTTGTTTTATATAAGTGTCTCTCTCTGGGTTTTTGTTTTATTGTTGCTTTAAAATTACCCCATTCCCCTCCAAGCCCCAGAGTAGTATTTTTATCATGCACAATCCTTATGTTGATCACAACGCTTTCATTATTTTATACAATGGTTTGAGCACCTCACCTTGAAAAACTGAGTCATCATATTAATCCATTTTACACCAAGATTTGGGCTATTTCAGCATTAAAAGTACAGGGTACAGAAGGATAAGGTCAAGGTGGTAATCAGACTATACAAATACAATCATGACAATTTGGTTTTAATTTTTTTTAATGATGAAAGCCTAATGTGCATCAAACAAGAGTTTTTTGGGTTGCTAAAAGATCATGTGCACAGGGAAGCAAGTGTAAAATAAGTTGGGTGTGAATTTAAAACACACTCTCTGTTTCAACAGTCTTATTCTGCACTAAAATTATCTTTCTGTAGTTCATCTTAACCCATTTCTAGTAACTTGCAGAAGATGTACTCAATGCATATTAGCTACTCTACAGAGTTATTCCAAGCATGTGTAGACAAGCCTTAACTTGCTTATTCATGCAGAACAGAACCTTTGTGACTGCCACAAATTTTTGTTACTTTTCTTGTATTGTCCCTCTCTGCTGCTCAACCTGACCTGCAAGGAGGACAGCTTTACTAATACCAAAGGGCCAGCAGTCACTGATCCAAGGAACAGGACCATGCCCCCCTGCTACAGAGGAAAGTAACCTCTGGATAGAGGGGCAAGACCCTCTAACTGGGAACTTCTGGCATGCAGTCCCAGCAGAAGTGCTTGTGCACTTCAGTAAAAATCCCCAACCTTGGCTCCAGCCAGCACGCAGTGCTTCTGGGGGAGGTAGAAAAAACCCTGACACCCACAGCAACAGGAGGAGGAAAAATTCCTTCCTGGCCCCACATGGTAACCAGACAAGCCCAGAAGCATGGAAAAACAAGACACCCTCCCCTCTGCACTTCAAGCTGCAGCTACAAACACAACTCTATACATCACACCATGATTGGAGAGCCAGAACTCCCTTTTCCAATCTCCTATTGTAGCAAAACCCCCAGTTTTTGGGTTTTGTTTTTATTTAACAATGGATTCCATCCCCCTCCCCAACCATTTCTGACTTTTTCTCTCCACCTCTATTCCCTATAGGTAAGTATAAGTAAGCTAAGATGTAGGATAACTTTAACATTTTATTTTAGGTAGTAAGTTTTATTTTTCTCTCCCCTCTTTGCAAATAAGTGCCCTGCTATTTTGATATAGATATTGACTGTTTTACAAGTGATAATTATTGTGTTTGTATTGATTTTTACGGTTCTGTATTACTGTTTTACTGATACTATATGATTTAGGCCTACATATGTAAATTAGCATAAGTCATGTCAAGTTTCCACCTTGTGTCCCCTGATGTCATAACCTATGACTCAGACCTACCTCTCCTATGTAACTTGGTTCCTGGATGAATGGGGATGACTGATGGTGCTTGAAAGTCAATGGCAGTAGGTCTAAAAATAGCTCCCTCTGAATGGCCGAACCATCAACACCAATACCTGGACCAAGGACCCAGCCATTGGAACCACCCTCAGCATTCAAGAAACAAACGAGAGGCAACCCACCATTGTGCCAAGGCTGCACATGCTCAGTAAGAACACCTGGAACCCCCTGGAACAGGACTGACATTGCCTGGACAGGCCCTGCCACAGGAGATCAGAGGTAGTCTGCCCCATAAAAGGGATAGTGAAGACTGAGTCCTTGGGATGCTCTCTCCATCTGCACCAGCGCCATGCCACCGAACCTATCCATCCAGAGGCCCTGCTGGCAACCCCGCTCTGGGCAACACCTACTGGACAAGGACCCCTTTCCAGCCTGGATAGGTAGCTATCACCCCCCACCCCCTCTTCAGCCAAGGACTCGGACTCCGCTTCTCTTCCCTACCTGGACTCCAGCCCTTCCACTCAGTCTCTTTCTCCTGCTGCCATTGTGAGTGCTTGTGTGTGTGTGAACCAATAACTTCATGGGGCTGTGTAGTGTGTTGTCTGTTTAATAAACCTGTTATTTGGACCCCTGAGTTGGGTTTGCTTTATTACAGTCCGGCCTTGCTCCAATCTCTGCTCCTCGCCCCTCTAATTTGTGTCTCATTTCTCCCTCTCTTGCTTCTGGCTCACCGCCACCTCCAACACCTGTCCTGAGCTCCTCTCTGCCTCCAAGCCCCCTGTTTCTTTGCCACTGTCTTATCCCCGCTGCCTTTTCCCCTGAGCTCCCTCTGTTTCTTTCCTGGCCGTCTCTTCCTTGCCACCACTTATCTGCCCCCTCCCCCAATATCTCAGCTGTCTGCCTCAGTTTCCAGCCCCAAGCTCCCAGGTTTCTGTCTCTCTCTCTCTTTCCTGGCTGTCTCCTCCTTGCCACCAGGCTTTAATTTTTCTCTTGCACCAGTGACCTCGAGTAACCCTGGGGCCACTTCATCTTAAGTCCCTCAGCCAGCTTCTTTCTAGTCCACCGGTTCTAATTCTGGTTCTGGCAACTTTCACTCCCTACACTTTAACTCTCTTTCTCACCTTAACCTCCCCCCAAGTATCCCAGGTACCCCAAGCACACACATACATACCGTACCATCCAAGTTAGGAACTTACTTATGTGTATGTGGGGTGTGTGTGTGTGTATGCATATATATATGTCATTGTGTGCATGATATATGAATTGGTGATCTGTGTATGTGTACTGAGTGTGCGGCTATGGACAACTGATTTTTGTCTAACTTTTGGGGTGTATAGTGTATGTGCTTGAATTGGTGATAGGTATGCATGTGCCGAGGCTAGTTTGGATGCGTATGTGCCTGAGTTGGTAATGTGTGTGTGTGCGTGTGTGTGTATGCACCTACTTGATTTGTTTGTTTGTATATGTACAATTGTGTCACACCCTCCTGCCTAACAGCGCAATATTGAGATCCTGAGAGTTGGCCTGACCCCACACGGCAACACTATCACTTCTGTAAATTCATCCCAGGTCCTTTTATCTTTCATAAGAAACCCTGTTGTGGATTTCTGCTTCAACCTCTTTAAAGAGAGAGGCCTTTGCTTTAAGGCACTGCTTAAGTTCCATTGGGCACAACTTTAAAACTTTTCATCCATACTTCTACACATGAAGCATTTGCCATGTACTTTATATCTAAAATGGGAAATCTTTACAGACATTACAAGCTGTGAAGAGCCAGGAATGGGGCTTACACTTGTGACTTCAGGACAGACTGACTTCAGCACTGGCACTAACTGCCCTGCATCCATTACATGAGAGGCTCGCTACTTCCATAACTGCAACCTTGCTTCTCTCTTTTCACAGGCTGCTCCTTCTGCTAGACCAGTGATTCTCAGTCAAGGTGCCACAGCACCCTGAGGTGTGGCAAACTTCCCTCAGGAGTACTGTAATGCGGGTGTTGCTGCTGTGGCAGCAGCCAAGTAAAACTATCCTATGCACACTCCTGCATGTGGGATAGTTCCACCAGAGCATCTGTTTCAAGAAGGACCACAGAAGGGGCTGGATTGGGAAGAGCTACACGGTACAAGGGAGCCCCTGCCTACTTTAAGCTGATTGCAGCTCTAATGCAGGAGGATTGTGCACATATGCCACAGCCCTTCCTGCAATGGCTGTGCAGCAGACACCTAGGTCAGTTTAACCTGGACAGCAGAACTCGGTTGTGAAGCACTGAGATGAGTTAAGGCAGTACCAACAGGGGGTCCCAACTGGGGGCTCCCCCACATTTTAAAAAAGCAGTGAAGGGCTGCCCTGACCCTGAAAAGTTTGAGAACTACTGTGTTAGGCAGACAGATACCAAGGATAGCCAATGTCCTGAGTTTGACTACATGCTTCAAGACAAGAGATATACATACATGCTTTTATTTCCCCAACACATTCTGCACCCGGTTAACCAGGAAGCCCACCATATTCAAAGTGCACAATGAGCACACAAAACTAACTTTGTAATGTGTTTCAAAGCTCTATTAAAGCCATAAACACTAAAAGTATAGACTTACAATTCCATTCTGTACGCTGAAGCCCAGCTGATATTTCAGGTCTGGTCGTTTTATGAGGACAGTAGTGACAGGAGGACAGCTGACAATGTTCAGCTTCACTTGTGTCTGGTTCTTAAGACCCTGGAAAAATATCCCAAAAGTTAACATTTCCAGAAATGGCTCTTCATGTGTGCTCTCCCAGTTGGAAGTGGATGGACCAGCTAAATCCCAGTCCCTGAAGGAACATTTATCCTTTTGATTAGGAGTGAGACCTGGAACTCTTTCCAAGCTACTAATACAGACAGTCATTCCAAAACCTTAACAATAACAATTGGATCTTCAATCCAAGGACTTTGCAGCCCTTCATAAAAGTTAGAGGATAAAGTTTCAGTAGTCCTGGAAGACTGTATTTTTTTCTCAACTTTAGAGAAGGGATTAGTATCAGGCCTCCCCTGCTTTCAAGACATTATCTGAACATTTTAACAATATTAAATGTTTATTGATGTTAAATGTTTAACAATGTTAAATGAATTATTAACAACTGTTCAACTCCTACAGTGTTTGCAATGGGATTCTTTGGGGGAAAGGGAAGAATGGGGGAAGCTGTGCTGAGAACAAACTAACATATTTTAAGAACCACATTCAATATACTTTGGCTGGTCCTAGCACTGGTGAATCCATGCTAGTAACTGTGAGAAACGATAATATATATGGCTCTGTAACAAGTGGGTGTCCCGGGGTTGGTCCCAAACGTAGGCCCACCCACTGGCCCACCTACCTCACCTGTCATGCTTTGATATTAATGATTACTGGATGTTAATCAGGTGGGAAGCTACCCATTTCCTGCCCTGGTGACAAGGGCCTATATATGACTGTGACCTTCTGTTATCGTGTCCCACACCTCACAGATGCTCCATGGCCTAACACCTGGCTTTATGACGATTCATATAAACACTGGGCTCCAAGCCCCATTCTCAGGCTCCGAGCTTCTCCCACTGGGACTAGGGCTCCAAGCCCCATTCCACTACATACACTAATAAATTACCCTAATCCCTTCATCTGGGAGCTCCCCTTTTAGCTCCCCTTTTAGACTCCCTCCCCTGGAGCCTTATTCCCAGGTCCTTAATACAACCTCAGGCTGCACTGAGAGCCTGGGCGCTGCCACAGGTCCCTCCACCTGGCTTGGGCCCTGCCTCAGTGCTTGCAGTGAGCCTGGGCTCCTCTTGTCCAGATCTTAGCCACCAGGGATGTGGGGGCTGGGGTTAGAAGGTGCCCCATACTTGCCTTTCACTGGGACAGTAAATGGCCTGGCATTTCTGTGGGACTGTCCCACCACAGAGTCACACCAGGCCACCCGTACCCAGCAGGGTGCAGTTTTCAGTCATGCCCAGGACCATGGGGTCTCCTCCTTCCCCATAGCTCCTGCCCTTACCTCTGAGTTGTACTGAGCAGTAGCTCAGCCAGTGCTGCCTCTCCGGCTCCTGGCAGCAGACTGCTGCCCCTGTCATTCAGGGCCTTGCCCTTATATACAACAGCTACGCCCTGTTTCCTAATCAGGCAGCCTCACCTAATTGGGGCGGCGAGCAGCTGCAGACTGCCTTGCTGCTGCTGCTCAGGCCCCTGCAAGTAACAGCACCTTGTGCTCCGTTACCAGCTCCCAGACTTTCTCCGTGGAATCTTCATGGGGCTAACGGGAAGACACTGCCCCACTTGACCAACCCTGAAGCCTGGCAGCTCCTCTTTCTAAGTCATCCCACGTCCACCCCTTCCCTCTGCATGGACTCCAGCAGACAGATTTCCATGTAGTTTGGAGTAGATGGGGAAAGGTGGTGGTATACAAGTAGCCAAGCTCCATTCCCCCAAGAAACTGTAACCATGTGGTTCACTCTATACAGAACTGTGGGGCATGATTTGACTCTATGGATTTTGTAAATGACTCTTGCAGATATGCTCCTTTCCTTAGCCTTCACAGGTCAATATTAAAACCTGTTCTAGAAAAGATATAAAACGTCTAACTCAACCTCATACAGGTAAAATACAAATTACTGACAAGTGCCAGAGATTTGCAGGGCACTTTACAAACAGGCAATGTCACGTCTGCAGGGATTTAATCTCAGGCATGAAAACGTTAAGGGTTGGATACCTTTATGATTCCCTGGCATGTTGCAAGAGGAAGACCAACTAAACTGGTCCCATTAATGGACATAATCTGGTCTCCAATGCTTAGTTTGCCTGAACGAGCTGCAGGACCTCCATTCATCATGTTAGCCAGGATAACTGTGGGCAGAATGGATCCCCATCCAGATTCCACAATGACCACCCCAAGAATTTCTCCCTTCTGCTTTTCTAGCTGGAGCTGCAATGAAAAGTCATACAAATTATTGTTTTGTTTTAATTACATTTCATCTGAATTTTCAACACTACTGTTTCAGTTGTTAAACAATTAAGAATCACTACTTGCAAAGAAAAAAATTAATTTTCTTATGAACAATGACTTTTGCTTCAAAAGGCACAGCTGATTTAATTTTTTTAAGGAACATGTGTAATTATGTGTATTATATATGTAAACAGATGTATGATATATCAAACAGGTGTATGATATCTATAAACAGGCTTTCAATTTAAGAGTCTCATTTAAAGAAATACTGGATAACACCATTTTCTCTCCAAGTGAATAATGCAGCAATTCAACCACATGTAGTATGTAATTTGCTATACTGCATAAGTCAGCCTTGTAAATAAAGAAGAGATGGGATAGAGCAGGGATCGGCAACCCATGGCATGTGTGCCATTGTGTGGTACACAAAGGCATTTTGCTTGGCACCTGCACTTTGGGGCAGACAGCAGGGCAGCTGTGAGGGCCCTGACCCTTGCTGTGGCAATGTAGCCTGGGTCCCTTCCCCATCGTACATCTCAAGGTACATGTACACCTACTTCCAACAGCAAGCTGGGCCAGGACTCCGCAGATCCCCATACAGCTTCTTGCAGCCTCTCCACCACCTGCTGCGAGTAGCCCAGGCTCTGTAGCAGGTGGCAGGACCCAGAGCCCAGGCTGGCAGTGGCAAGCAGCTGGGAGCCTGCAAGTGGCTGTACCAAGGTCTGCAGAGCCCTGGCTCGGCTCATTGCTGGGGGCAGGTGCACATGTGCCTTGGAGTGGATGGTGGGGAAAGAGCCGTGGCTGCACTGCCTCAACAAGGATTGGGACCCTCATGGCTTTCCTGCTGTCCACTCCTAGCATGCCAACACCTTACAAGTCGAGGTTGCAGATGTTTTTGGTAATCTGCCCAAAAACATTGCTGACCCATGGGATTGAGAATTTCTGTTCTGTAGCATCCAAGAAGACAAGCAGACTTCCATAAAGGTTATTCCTCAAAGTATTAAAATGCAACCAATGTATAACAGCTGCAACATGAACACATAGCCCATCCTTATTCTTCTTGTTAGTTTACATGATTCTGTAAATGCTACTACTCCTATTTTCAAAAGGGTAAATTGTAGCAGAAGAGTTATGAGCACACAAAATGAAACCATTTTAGAGTCAATAAGGAGTTTTGCTTTTTCTACCCATCAGAAGATGGGCCTAAATCCCACCAGTGGTGGAGCCAATGACAATTTTGCCACTACTGTGGGAACGGGATTTGGGTGCAATAGCTGAAGTACTATTAGGTTTTTCTGAAGTAAAGGCAAAATAGGAAATGCAATCCATTATCATAAAAGCAAGTAAGTATAACTAGGTGAGCTTGGTGAGCTGGTACTGAGTCAGAGGAAGTTTATCTTCAGCAGTATCACGAACAATAAAATTCTGTTAATCAGATTTCAGAGGGTATTTTTACTGCTGGTCTATTGGAGAAAGGGATATTCTGCTCAATGGCTCAGCTAAATCAGATTGGTGGTCTTCACCCATCTTAACCAATAAAATTTACCAGCCAAGACAGAAGAGGTGCCTCTTAAAAAGGTGCTATTTTTATTTTACAGTTACCTTTCAATACAAATCCTCACTCTGCAGCTATCCATATAAGAGCTTAACATTTACTAGTAAACTAGAGTTTGCTGAGTTTAAATTAATGGAATTTGGAATAAGTCTGATGTAATTGAAGCAAAAATTGAAACAGTATCTGTCCTGGTTATGATCATCTCACTGCAGAGCCAGAAGCCTCATGGCACCATTCTGTCATGGTCTCTCTAAACAAAGTGACAGTAAGGACCAGCCTGTAACAGTTAACCACTGGGCTGGAATGACAGAGTAGGAAACTGAAACCTCAGGAAGAGCTTTAGTGTCTCTTCAGAAAGTCCAACTCTTTCCTGCAGTTGCTCAGGCTGTGCTAGCCTCTTACCATTATCCCACCTACTCCCTGGGTGGAATGTACTCTGGAGATGTACGAAAAGAACAGTTCCTGTTTTCCCCACATACAAGGACCTCACTCTAGTGTGAGAGGACAGAAATGGAGGAAGGTTCTTCATACTTCGTGCTGCTCTGGACACCCCCCAAGAGCCAAGCGTTTGGATCCTGTCCCATAATTCTAGTATGCACCTCTTGATTAAGAAGTATTATTAGAGTGCCAGATAAACACTCTTGCACTCCAACCTTTGCTGGCAACACTTACGTTTTGGAATAAAACTGTCTTGTATGCATGCCTTGAAAAGTTTAAATGTTTTTATGGAGAACTAGAATGGGCATTAAAAGCGCACTGCCTCAATACAGCAAAGTACATGTGGTGCATCTTCTAAGATGAAAAATGTCAGCTCATTTCCTAGAGATATACAGTATCAACCAGCAATATAAAATATATTAACACCTGGTGACTGTTTCTATTGTTACATCAGTACCCCCTTGACACCCTGAGCCTGATGCAAAGTCACCTAAGATGTAAATATCAATGGAAGCAGAGTGCCCCAAAATAAAAGAAGAACAATTTTAAAAGCTCAAAAAATCATTTTCCTGATTTTATTAGCAAAATGCCAATAATAAAATTTGATGTCCATTACAAATGTACTGTTAAAAGGTGACATCATATCTCTGTTCTATATTTACAGAAAGAAAAAAAAAGGAAAACTGGATCAATGTGGAATGAAAATCATAGACTGGCTTTACCTCTTTGCAGTTCTCTGAATTGGAGAAGTGTATAAGATCATCATTATACATTTCTTGGGTATTGATGATGTCACTATATTCTTTCTGGCTGAGATCCTCTGGGTTAATTCCATTAGCTCTCAGGAACTCCTGGTAGGCCACACTGAAAGCCTGACCAATTGACTGAGCTATCAGCTGTGCCTGTGTGATACAATAAGATACAATTAAAGAGTCTGAGCAACACTCAGAGAAGTAATGCTACCCAAAGAAATAACAGAGCTAGCCTTCCTTTGGGTGCACTAACAATAATAGACAAATACTTAATCTGTTATAAAGCCTATTACATGAAAATGCATCCTTTATCATTGAAAACAAATGACAACTCAATTTGATGGGATATTGTAGCTGCAATGGTCTAAGAAATATGTGAGGCAAGGATTTGTGTGGGTGATACCTTTTATTGCACCAATTGCATGATTGGGAGATGCTTAGACAAGCTTTTGAATGCCGGGTACTCTTCTGAAGAGTAAACTGAAAAAGCAGTGTCCTAAGCCTATCCCAACCATGCAGTCAGTCCAAGAAAAGATATCGCCCACAAAATCCTTGAAACTCAGTTGGATAAATTCTTGATGTCCTTTCAGGAAGAAAGCTGCTACTAACTGCATGCCGCTTTTACAAAGGTTTCTATAAGCTCAGTGGTGCCCAGCCTTCCCCCTGCACCTCATGGGCTGGATGGACAGTGCTCAGTTCATCCATGGGCTGGATCCAGTGTGTGAGATGGTGAGACTGTGCTTGATCCAGCTGCATGCAGGGGTCAGAGAGCAGCCCAGCCTCACTTGGGTCCCAGCGGGGGAGGAGGTGTGGTTCAACCCCAGCCAGCCATGTTTGGGAGGGGAGGGAAAGGGTGTGTGGCCCCAGTCTGGCAGCACGGGGAAAGGCAGCATGGCCCAGACCCAATGAGGGGAGGAGGCATAGCCTGGCCATACAGGGGAGGAAAGTGGGTAGTGCCATGGCAAGGAAATCTGGTACCTGGGCAAGCCCACAGCAGCAGCAGCCCACCTTCACCCTGTGCACAGATCTGGGGGGCACACCCTCCCAGTGCATGCCCTCCCCCTGTCCCCACACCTCCCAAAACAAGCCACTCATAGCTCCATACCATGCCTCACGCTGGCTAGCACCCCTTTGTTTTGGCACCCTGAGTAGCTTGGTAACAGGGGAGGACAGCAGTATTACTTGCCCCTACTCCCCCACCATCAAATTTCCCAACTCATGAGGAGTCCCAGGGGCCAGATGCAATAGTTCTGCAGGCCACATATGACCTATGGGCCAGGGGTTGAGCACCCCTGCTATAGATGAAAGGTTTTCAGGCTTTATCATAGCATGGTAAGCATGTTAACACAAATATTGTTGCATGTTCTGAGCACTCTGTATGCTCTTATCACAGTGCACAGTCCCCTGCGACACAGAATGGAGCAGTCTGTACTTGTATGTGTGAGCATAGTACAGTCTCTTTCTTTGTGATTATCATTCAGGCCTCACATGGTGAAGACAGATGCACAGTCAGGTTTATTGCTCTGTCACTGGTATATTCTCTACAGTTATATCACTGCATGTGCTGCCTCTGGAGTCCACTTCCTTTTATTTTACTGATTTGTACTGCCTCATAGCTCCATCAAACCCTTACTTAACCCAGAACAGGGCTGTTCAACCAGTGTTAAATTGGGGCTTAATTGGGGCTCCCGGGCTCCTGCCTGGCCACTGCCACCCCTGCATTTCTCTGGCTGCAGAAGCAGTCAGGGGCATGGGTGACTGGAGCCACCTTAGTTGGAAGGGCACATGCCCCCCCAATGACCAGTTAGCAGTTGGAGGGGAGGACATGGTCAATTGCACCGACTGGGGAGGAGTCTCCCTGTGGCCAACTGCACCGACCGGGGGGGGCCCCGATTGTGCTCACTGGAGGGAGGGGTAAAATTTACCAAAAGCAGCTGCAGCA
Organism: Crocodylus porosus; assembly: GCF_001723895.1. NCBI lineage: Eukaryota > Metazoa > Chordata > Crocodylia > Crocodylidae > Crocodylus > Crocodylus porosus. The sequence goes on along the minus strand of NW_017728911.1, from coordinate 12,186,832 downwards.
CTCCCAGAAGTGGCCATGGGGCTTCCAGAAATGGCCGTGATCTACATCCTGCACTCACACACCCTAGCCAGCACTCACGGGGGGGCATCAGCACTCCTGCCTGCCCTCCCGCCTGTCACATGGCCTGACAGGTGGTGCACCAGTACTCTCAGGGGGTGCACATGGACCCCTGTGCACCCCCTATGCATCGCCACTGCTGAGGGGCTCTGGATGCCCTCTCCCTCCAGCTTCCCCTTCCCTGCACCAGAGAGAAGGAGGTGCAGCATAATAGTCTGCAGTACTGAGGGAGCCTGCAGCCTGGGGCACCTGAGAGGCAGGATGCAGTGAAGAAGCCTGTGAGGGGGGACCTAGGTGAGGTGGGGTGGGGCACTCAGGCACTTGATGCAGCAGAGGAGGAGAAGTCCCATGTACACTGTGCAGTCAGAGAGGATGGGGAACTGGGGCACACAGTGCAGCAGGGGGACATTCAGTGCAGCAGGGAGGACATGCTTTGTGTGGGCCCTAGGGCATGCAGCCCTCAGCTGCCAAGAAGCTCGATATCCCTGATCCAGACCAGTACCTACCCTACGTGCCAGCATGAACAGTTTTTAAAAATGTAACTGTGCCTCACTGAACTACATAGTTTTGTGACAGCATGTCCCTTTTAAAAGCAGAGTGTGAACCAATCAAACACTACTAGACATGCTCTTCCCACATTTAGCACAACTCTGCTGAACTTTAGCTGGTCTGGTCCATGTTTATGATACTTTTGTGTAGAATCTTTTCACTATTCACAGTCCTGTGCAATATGAAACAATTGCCCATTACTGTTTACTGTAAGAGAGCTTAATAAAAAGCATGATTGACTTTCTGGAAACTAAGGTCAGACACATTAGAAATGAACAGACAGCTAAACAGACGATAACAACAATACTAAGCATTTCAAATATCCAGAGTATGTGCAAATATGAACTAAGTAATTAAGATAAACTTATGGAGTTCTGTAGAAAACTTTGCTTTGGTTTCCACTAGATGTCACTACAGCACAGAGACAGAGGTAAAACGAGCAGGATGAATCTATGTGCCCGGTCAGTATTCTTATCTGAAGTTTTTATTTCTCCTGGTATGAATCCACTGCAATCACAGGAGAATGCTAGATTAGATCTGATACATCAGTGTGACTTATGGAAACCCAATTTTACCAACAGAATATTAACAACTCCTGCTGACTTAAACAGGAGGGTTCTTCAAAAACAGCAGTGATCAGCTATGGCCCACATACAATGTGTGATTATTTAGTCCAATAATATAAGATTTGAAGGTCTGCAGAATTCTGAAATGGCTACCTGCTATCAAATGACTGACACCACCCAGGTTCAGTCAGGCATGTGCAGACTACTACTACATATGGCAGAAACAAATTTAATCTAACATTTCTAGCCCTTCACTTTACTTTCAAAATCCATTAATCCTCTACTGTGAGTGAAAATAAAGGCATGAACTCTGATGTGGTCCCTACCTTTCCTTTTTAAGGAAGTAAGCAGGCTTATCAAGATACAATATCCTGAATAAACTGGCCAAAGAGGGCTGTACAGCTGAAAAGATACCACATTTTGTAAACACATTCCAGCCCAGAATAGAGAGTGATATGACAAATCACAACCACTTTGGGGTACCACCTTTGCAGAGCACCCAAGTCACTTTTTATGACACATAACCTTTTATTAAAAAGTATTGCTGAATTCTGGTTTCATGTAAACAGCTGCAGTAAGTGGTTTTATTGACCATATGATATTAAGAAAAGTAAAATTTGTAACCATTAAGAGTGCTTTGCATATACTCAAAACTAATGGATCCAACCCAGTCGGATCTACTAGAGAAACAGTAGACTGTTCTGGGGCCCCCTGCAAAAAATAGTTTTGGGGCCCCCTGCCCCGAAGAAGCCAGCGATGGTAGCAGGGCAGGGGGAGGTGGTGGCAAGCAGCCAAAGAAGCCAGTGGCGGCAGCAGCGTCCGGGGGGGTTGGGGGGTGGTAAGCGGACAGACGTGAAGCTGGTGGCAGCAGCAGCTGGGGGGGGAGGGGGCGGACACAAGGGACCCCTTAGCTGTGGGGCCCCCTGCGGCCACTGGTTTCACAGGTTAGGACAGGTTGGCCCTGAGGCCAAGGCCTCTTTATGCCTATCCATTAAGATCTTTTGACCTAACCATTTTGTGGGCCTGTCAGCAATTTATCATCATTTAAAGCAGCTCCAAGTTTAGAGAAGGCCAAGAACAGTCTCTGGCCAGCCCCAAGACTATGGGAGTATAAATGCAGCATAATAAGCTTAATAAGACTTAATAAAGCAAAAGTTTAATAAAGTAAAATTATCACATTTTTACCTAGCAAATGCAAATGCCTACTTTGGCCATTCATGGCAAAACATACCATTAAAAAATCTGTATTATTAAGCACTGACATATTTGCACTGCCTGAAAGAACACAAAGGATTTCCATAACAGAGTCTGACAAGAAAAAGAAATGATTTGGAGGTTGAAAGATTTGTAGGTAGAGGTGAAAACAAGGTAAAACCCTTGGGGACAGAAAAGCAATAACAAATTGTAAATTATCTAGTCAATATTTCAAAGGATCCTCTCATTAGAAAGTAATTCCTGATAATGATAATGCATTCATGTGAAAGACTGAGGTTTCTGAAGTTCCCTAACTGACATACTTTTTTAAAAAATAACAATTTACTTACATCCTCTGATTCAAAGACATGGCATATCATTTTGTACTGTTTCTTTCCTTCCTGGGCACCAGGTGTTGTCTCAATACAGTCTTGAGAAGCTGACCTTGGCATCCGGCGTCTTGCCATTAAAACAACAATGTTACCAATATCAGCAATGTATGAGATTGTGCGTAGTGCATGATCCATCATTGTTTCCTACATAAAGCAAAGGATAAACAAAAGTATTCTCTGTGCATACTGTTTCTCCATAAATTTTGCATTTGCTTTCACTCTTATGACCTATTTCTTGAGCATCACAACAGTCAACTAAACTGGTATCCCCTGGTACATGTTATATGGGACCACGTTCTATATTCCTAAGTCAGTTAAACACAATCAAAACTCAACTTTTGTTATGGAAAAGCATCCATTAAAAACCACACCTGAGCAAGACTGCAGGTGTTTGACTCGGGGGTTCCACTCCAGTTAAGCACGTCAGACCCCAGATAGAAGGAGAAGATGTTTCAATATTATAGAAAAAATGTCATGGTGTTAAAAATAACACATGAGCTTTGCAAATGATTACTCTCCAAAGTTCAGTAGATTCATTTCACAGTGACAGAAGGAGTTTATGACAAGGTCATGAAAATGTCTTACTGTTAGAAGGACAAGCTAAAGAGCATTCAACAAATTGTAACATCAAACTTTTCCCAAAAGAATATAGAAATATTTTTCTTCCCTCAAATAAGAGATTGTTAATGTAATGTTTTCATCCCGAAGGGAAGCTGGATAGGTGAAAAAATTACAGTGATTTCAGCGGGGTTTATGTCAGGGTGAAAGGACTCAGTGCATATCAGCTGATGCAGGGTAACTGTTGTCTGGTCTATTCTATCCCACAAGAAGCAGAACCTAAGTCAGGGCAATTTACCCCTGAATGAAGCAACTGCTAAATTACTGTGGTTTAGTTTATAATTACTGTAGGACAGAGAGGACTCTTAAAATAAAGTTACAGCAGACATATTATAAGTACCTCCCTGCCTCACCAAACACACACATTTTAATTCAATATAATTGTTTCATCTGCTAAGGCTTCTCTCTCTTACTGGCTTCCTCACCATTTAAATCATACCACATTGGCTGTACATAAGGCAGTCTAGTCTAGAATCTGGGTACTAAAACATACTCATATATTTACCTAATTAAATACCCAAATAATCCCAGGGAAGTCATTGGCACTGCTCACATCCTTAAAGGGAAGAACATGTCTTAGTACTTTGCTAAGCTGAGGTTTGAATGTAAGGGAGTCCCTATACACATCACTTCTGAAGTTGGCCCATCGCGGGGGCAGGCAACTGCCAGCAAATGTCTGTTTTTGTTTAGAGTACCTGGGCAGGACTCTTGAAGTTCCACCATCTGCAAGGTGAATGCGACAGGCAGCTATACAATACGTCACATAGCAGGGCAACAGGAAAGCCAGGGAGAAATTCTCTCGGTTACAGCAGGTCAGCCCAAGCGTCTGCACAGGACCACCCCACTAAGGCTAATCCAGCCATGTGGGACTTGGAAATCTGGCAGCAGGGGCATGGTGGCAATGTTATTTGACACCATTTCCTCCCTGCCAAATTTCCAGACCCTGGGGAGACCACAGGCCAGGTTACATTGCTCCATTGCTTGGGGGTTGAACACCCCTGCTCCAGGGTATTCCAAGATAATGAGAATGCACCAGATCAAAATCTTCATCAACCCACAGTCCAGTTCAGCTCACCACCTGGCAACTGAGTTATACTGGGGGAGCTATTGCAACTATATTTTAACTTGGAGCAATTTTTGCCCTTTGGTTTTGTTTTTCAATGGAAACTTGCCCAAAGTATGACCTAGGAAAGATCATACCTATGAACCAGCTGAATTTTATTAAATATAAAAAAATAAATAAAAATTAGAAGCAATCTTTAAGTGCATCTCAAACCTTCCTGTGCCTAACTGAAATCTTTTCATGTTGCATATTCTTGACAGGTTATTTTTGCCTTTTGAACCCCTTTCCATTTTCAACATTATGAGTAAAAACTCAGCCTATCACTGTTAGATATTTTCTCTTAGGCATGCATCATTCACTGTACATTGTCTTTGAGTATTAAGTTACCACTGGACAAATATGAAGTAAGTGAATATTTGCTGTCAGGAAATAATTTTTATTACTGAATTTGTTTTAATCCATATATTGTCATCAATTTGTATGTTTGGATTATTTTGTATTCATCTTTAACCTTTGTTTTACTGATCTGAGTTTCATGTTTCTAACAAAAAACAGTGATTTCCCACAAGGAGGAGTCTTCAAGGACATTTTTAATATTGATACCTTCACAACTCTGTTCTGTATTTAAATCTGTACTAAGTTTTATCATCAGTAAGCTCAGTACTGACTGTGAATAAACTAGCATGGGTCGCTAGCTAGCTACTATTTAAGAGGTCAAATTTGCAAAGTACTTTGCATATAAATAATATTATTACAGTTTATGATAATGTATGGTTACCAATGACATTGCTAGAGAAATGTTCTGGAAGGACTTTAAAACATTTAAAATACTGGAATACTGCAAAGCTGCGCAGTTTTTTTCTACTGCTGTTCTAGCTAATTACCTGTCAATTTATACAGATTTTATACAACCCTCTTTCAAAGTGATCTAATTTTACCTTTAATTTTCTGCAAAAAAATTATGCAATTCTCCTAAACCCACTGTATGGTCTGTTGCTATGGAAGATGTTCCATTGTGCCTGAAACCTTTTATGTTAAAAATGAGAGGTTTAGGAATGCTCAGACAATCAAGTAATCTGACTGACTGAATGTCCCTAAAGTATTTTGAAAATTACCATTTTTGAAGAACTGCTTCAATTTGAAAAAGGAGATCTAGTTAGTATTCAGGAATCTAAGAATGGGAAAATGTAGGTTGAGCATCAGGAAAAACTACTTAGACTCCAATGTCAGAAGTCTAACTAATAGAGGAAGTCAAAAGACCATAATTACAGGATATGTAAAACTAGCCTGTACAAGCATGCTTCTGAGGCCATATATAGATGGCCCATTTTTACAGTGAAAAAAAGTTTGTCCTGTGATCCTACAGACATATAAGATGACTGTTCTGCTTCGTCTCACTGAAATGCACAGGATAAAATGTGCTCTTGCTTTTTTCTGGGACATCATACTGCATGTCTGTAAGGTTATTGCGGGTCATTCCTAAACAAGCTGGCTAGGATGTGTGCTCTCAGCAGCCACCTAGAGGAACAGCAAAGCAACTTAGAAGGGCTATGTGCATAAATGACTGTGCCACCCCTGTTTTGATCTGGGTCAAAACCCAGGATAATCAGGACCATGTCAATATCTCTTTATGGCCTTATAAATGTTTCAAGTTGGGCACCCAGAATTACTAACTGCTTCTAAAAAGGTTTGATAAATTCAGGACATATATTCCCATCTTTGTTTTTCTGTAGGTCCTTTATAAATTTTGCCATACTTAAATGTAAAGTATCCATCTTCTTTAAAAACAGAAGTATTATCTGTAAATTCTGCTTTGCTGGTTTCATTAGTTTATTTTATGTATTGCTCAAGTTGGTAGGATAATTGTGTAGCTGGTCAAAAACAGTGGGGGATGCTATTTTTCTCCTAGGCATAAGCGGTTTGGACTGAACAGCTAAAATATTAATCGAATCTTCTGCCCGAGTAGGAATACAAACATCCTTGTTCTTCAATTAATTCTTTTTTGATTTTCTCTGTGTATTTAGCTTGAAACCAATATATTATTTTATTATTTCACTTCTTAACATTTAAGTCCTTTGTCTAGGAGAGAAATGGCCTCTGCCACTTGTTCCATAACCATTGTTCTCGCCTAAGCAGTTGTGGGGAACAGGAAGAAACCTGTGACAGTGCCATGTGACAGCACAGCGAGTAACTGTTGGAGACCAGTAATCACTAAGTGGTGTGATGTGAAATTTCACCCATTCCAACTACAATACATGGTAACTGGGCTACTGAAAACATAACTGCGAAGCTGGGTAGACTGTTTTGAACAGAAGCTGCCAAAAAACTTTTCCCACCCTGATGCAGTACAGGACCTTGTGCACAGCCACAACATATACCCAGGGAAAAGTGCTGACTGACCAGAACATGCAGTACAACAACTAGGGATGGCTCATACGACTGAGCTTTTCTTTTTGCCTTCGCCATAAGCACTTCAGTGTTCTTCTTTTGGCCTTGTGAAGCTGGATAACCTGTCTTCTGACAAGCTGACAATCTATGCAGCTGTCTGCTCTAAAGAACTATTCTCAAACATACACGTACTCATTAATGTATGTGTTATTAAAAGGGGCGGGGGAGCTGTTGTTTGGGAATGTACATCAGCTGTACAACCTTTAGGTATGCATGAGCCTATAGTGATACAGGATAACTAAATCACCCTGACTTTGGTTCTGAATGAAACAGGGTTTAAATTTGGAGCAGTTTTGCTAAACTTGTCTTACTGCTGAATCACAGAAGCCCAACAGTTGCATCATAACAAGTTATGCCTGTATCTACTTTATATCAGTGTAATTGTTATATTTGTCTATATCCTGAGAGAATCTCTCATCACTGATATAGGGAGCCTGACATCTGAGCATTAGCCTGCCAAATTAAAATGCTCCCTTTTTTCCTGACAAAATGAAAAAGATTTTCAGGTCAGGAAGAATAATTGTTTTAAGAAGTTTTGTATTATGTAATTTGACAAAACTAGGAAAATACCAACACTGAAATCTTATTGGAAACACCTCTCTTGCTGCAACTAAAAAACCCCCCCATGAATTATCCTTTAAAATGTTTTTCTCAACCTCTAAATGAAATATTCTTTATTTGTCCCCAAATTGTGAGAGAAATGTGATACTGGCTGCTGACAAGGCTTGTGAGTTTCTCTGAGGTTTCACAAGAACCATCTGGATCTATAGAGGCCCTAGCCATCTTCAGAAAAGGTCTTGGGAACTCTGCAGAAATAACTGTTTTTCAACAGTCTGATTTCTGTGTGTTATAAGGACATAATCATATAGGCACAGATCACAGACTGGAAATGGGGCAATACATACAGCTCTGCACTTCACCTCTTCTGGCATGAGTTTCTTTCCCTACAAACACCACCTACAAGCACCTAAAGATTCTTGTAGATCCAGCAAATTCTGTCTACACAAATATACTTCACTTCTGTTTAGTATAACTAAATGTTGGAATACGCCAAATAAAAAATAGTAACCATAAAGTCATGTTGTTTAATTTTTCCTTTCTCATAGAATCATAGAAAATTAGGGTTGGAAGGGACTGCAGGAAGTCATGTAGTCCAGCCCCCTGCTCAAAGCAGGACCATCTCCAACAAGCTTATTGCAGCCAAGGATTTGTCTAGCTGAGTTTTAAAAACCTCCGAAGATGGAGAGTTCACAATGACTCTGGGTAATCTGTTCCTGTGTTTTACAACCCTCCTAGTCAGAAATTTTTTCCTAATATCTAACCTAAACTTCCCTTGCTGCAATTTGAGACCACGGTTCCTTGTTCTGTCATCTGCTGCCACTGGGAACAGTCCGGCTCCATCCTCTTTTGAACCCCCTTCAAGTAGTTGAAGGCTGCTATTAAATCCCCTCTCAGTCTTCTCTTCTCTGCACATCAGGAGACATTACTTTACAGTTAGGGCTGCCAAGCTCTGGAATGGGCTCCCAAATGAGGTGGTGCTCTTTTCTACCTTGGGGGTCTTCAAGGGGTCTTCAAGAGGAGGCTGGACAGATATTTGACTGGGGTGATATGACCGCAGCACCTGCCCAGAATGATCTGATTAGGTGGTCCCTTCTGACCCGAAGCACTATGAAACTAAGTAAGCCCAGTTCCCTCAGCCTCTCCTCAGAAGTCATGTTCCCCAGCTCCCTAACCACTTTTGTTGCCACTCTCTCCAATTTGTCCACACCTTTCTGTAGCAGGGGGCCCAAAACTGAACACAGTGCTCCAGATGTGGCCTTACCAGTGCTGAATAGAGGGGAAGAATCACTTCCCTGACCTGCTGGCAGCGCTCCTACTAATACAGCCCAGTATGCTGTTAGCCTTGTTTGCAACAGGGGCACACTGCTGGCTCATATTCATCTCACTGTCCACTGTAATCCCGAGGTGCTTTTCTGCACAGCTGATGCTTAGCCAGTCAGCTCCCAGCCCGTACTGGTGCATGAGATTGTTCCATCCTAAGTGAAGGACTTTGCATTTGTCCTTACTGAACCTCATGAGATTTCTTTTGGTTCAATCCTCCAATTTGTCTAGGTCACTCTAAATTGTAGCCCTATCTCCAGTGTATCTACTACTCCCCCCTAAACTTGCTGAGGGTGCACTCCACTCCATCTTCCAGGTCACTGATGAAAATACTGAATGAAACCAGCCTCTGGGGAACTCCACTTTATACCGGCTGGCAACTAGGCATCGAGCCCTTGACTACTACCCCCTGAGCCCTATGATCCAGCCAGCTTTCTGTCTACCTTAGAGTCCATTCATCCAACCTGTACTTCCATAGCTTGCAAGAATGTCATGGGACACCATATCAAAAGCCTAGCTAAAGTCAAGGTACAGTAAAATCCCCACTATTCGGGATTTTGCTAACCGGCATTTCTAGCAACTGGAATTTCTGGCTGGCTGGCTGGATGCGGGAAGGGTGGGGTAAGCTTGCACATGGCTGCTGCCGCCACTCCTCCCCCCGCCCCCTGCTCCACATGCAGCTGTGCTGTGCCACCCCTCCCTACCCCAGCTCTGCATCCAGGCAGAAACCCCGTGCCCTCAGGTAACTGGCATTTTTACATTACACGGCATCCCCCATTTCCCACTTGTGCCGGATATCAGGGATTTTACTGTATATCACATCCACTGCTCTCCCCACATCCACAGAGCCAGTCATCTCATCACAGAATGCAATCTTGTTAGACAGGCTCTGTCTACTTCCTTAATTTCTCACTTTTTTTTCTTCTACAACACTTGCACAATTTTCTTCTCTTTCTCTTCCTTTCTGCATCCAGTCTTCTCTTGTTTCTTTCCCCTTGCCTTCTTCCCTAAATTGTTGCTGTGAAACTCCTGTTAGTTTACTCCCTGATGACTAAATCATGCAACACAGCAGCTAGAAGAGGAGACACAACGGTAGTTGCCTCGGAGAAAACATTCAGTAGCTACATGTGCAAATGATTTTAAACCAGTACGGGCAACCACTTACTGGTTTGATGCAGGGAAATAGACTGAACAGCTAGCCCTGATCCAAGGTGATAATGCACATTGAACTGGGTAAGTAGTGGCAATAAAATGCTAACTACTAAAGTGTTAAACATTAAATGCTTATTTTTGGAGTAAAAATCAGAATAGTTTAAAACCAGTTACTGACACCAAAACCTTCCATGCAAACCATACAATAAAATTACAGATGGGTGAAAACACTGAACAGTATGTTGCAGAAATAGATTTATATCATTGCCATAGCTATAAAAGAGCAGATTGCCTCTGCCAACTGTAACATCAGCTACAATAGAGCCACAGCAATTAAGTCAAACAAGAAACTTCTCTAACTCCAGTGAATTGAGCTGTCTGTACATTGTCCACATCTCAGCTCCATACTCTAAGGTATGGATCACGACTGCTGGATAAACCATGAGCTTGGTTTCAGATCTGATGTTACAATCTTTGAACACCCATTTCCTCAAGTATCTGAAGGCTGCACTTGCACTTTTAAGGCAAGACTGAATTTCTTTGTCTATGCCAACCTTTTGTGATAGATGGCTTCTGAGGTATTGGAAATACTCAGCATTCTCCAGAGTCTCACCATAAATCTGAATTACTAGAGCTGGGGACTGCTCAGCAAGAGCTTGTTGATGGAAGAACTTAGTCTTCTGAATGTTAAATGTTAGTCCCATTTTCTTGTATGCACGGTAAAAATGTCAACAATTGCTTGAAGGTCTGCTTCCGAGTGAGAACACACTACAGCATCATCAGCGTACTGAAGCTTGATGATTGAGGTTGGGGTTGTCTTGGTTTAGGCGTGGAGTCAGCTGAGATTAAACAGTTTACCATCTCTTCAGTATTTTAGCTCCACTCCACCTGGAAGCTTGTTGGTAGTTAGATGTAGCATCTCAGTAATGAATATCAAGAAGGGTGTTGGAGCAATGATGCAGTCTTGCTTAACTTCAATCTATGATAGATCTGTTACTGAGAGCCACCACTCTCATACTGTCACAGAGCAGGCAAGGAATAGTGATGAATTTTGGTGAGCAACCATACTTCAGAAGGGTCCTCCACAGCACTTCTCAACTGACAGAGTTGAAGGCTTTTGTGAGGTCAAAGAAAGCCAGGTAGAGAGGTTTATGCTGTCCCTGGTATTTTTTCTGCAGCTGGTGAGCAGTAAAGAAAGATCATGTCAGTTGTGTCTCCCTGAGGCCCTAAACCCACACTGAGATTCCTAGAGGAGATCTTCAGCAAGTAGAAAGAGATGACCCAGGAGGGTTCCCACAATGATCTTTTCTGGGGTGAACAGCAAGATGATCTCTCTGCAGTTTCCAGTCAGACCTGTCTCTCTTCTTGAAGACTGTCACAATAATGGCATCCCTAAGGTCACCTCGTATTTCCTTGTCATTCCAGATCCTTAAGGAAAGGGCATGGAGCTGTGATATGAGTTTTTCCCCCTTGAAGATGTCAGTGGGGAGTCAATCAACTCCAGATGCCTTGTCAATCTTCATCTGCTTGATGGCTTTCCTCACCTCATCAATGGCTGGAGGGATTCTGAGATCATCACTAACTGGGTGTTGCAGGATGGAGTTGAGCTCTGTTGACTCTTGTCAACAGAGTCCAGTAAAAATACAGTCATGCCAAAAATGTAAAGCACATCTAGAGCAATTACTAAAAATCAGAGGAAGCAAAAGTCTCTTCCAACTTAGTGTAATCAGGAAAAGCAGCAATATTTGAAGTAGAATTTACAAAAATCCTGTAAATACAATCAATTCCCAAATCAGTTGTTTACTGTTATTAAACATGCAGGCACAGACTCTGGTACCCTCCTTCAGAGAGAATGGCACTGTATACCACTGAACTTGTAGTGAAATCAGTGGGGCTCTTATGGTGTAATGTAATCCTAACTGAATAAAGATATTGGAGTTTGCCTCAAAGAGCATTTGCTTTTCTTCACTGTTGAAAGTCTAGCCAGCATAACTACTATTATTGAAACATTTGAAAGGGAAGAAAGCATAGGGTCCAGTGACAGTAGTTCAGTTCGAACTGACGTGACAAACTAATCCATATATCACCATGTTCACTTTATACATCTAGCTATTAGCTGTTCATCCACCAATAAATTTCTCTTACCATCCCATTACACTAGCTTCACTGAAATTAAAAATATTTTTAATACACTGGGTGGCAAATTCCATCATCATTCATTTGCCACCAGATTGGAAAAAAAATCTTGGAATAAATCAGCAAAAGTGATTCAAAGCTGCAGTGCATTAGCACAGTTGGGTGTGGCAGAGTAAAAGCAAATATGGGCATTACACTTAGACAAGTCTAAGTGACAGCAGATTGATCTAAACCCATAACAATACAGAAGTTCAGTGCACACAGACTAGTCTAAAAATGGTACAAGTGACTGAAGATAGATGTGGTGTGAGGTACAATCAACTGAGATCAGTTTAGGTTAGAGCAGTGGTTTTCAAACTTTTTAAAACTTATGGACCTCTAAAAAATGTTGTATGGGGGAACGGACCCCTTTGGAAATTATGAATGGAAGTGTGGATCCCTTTGGAAGTGTAGGTATTCACATACTTTTGATTTACCATAGTCATCTTTCGTGAACCCCTTAGACACAGTCTGTGGATGCCCAGGGGTCCACAGATCACAGGTTGAAAACCACTGGGTTAGACTAATGCACTGATCTTCTGTATCAGTTCACATTAGATCACTGTCCTCCAGCATCCCCCTGCTTTGCAAACCTCCCTACCCCTCCCTTGCAAGAAGGAATGCTAGCACTCAGCCTATGCTCAGCTGCTTCAGCCAAGCACTCAGTGGGCCCCCAACCCTGGGCTGTCCCAGTGCAGAGAAAGCACTGTCCTTTTCCCCAGCCCCACCTCCTACCTCCAGCCACAGGCAGGCAGCAAGTGGAAGTAAGGCATCTGTGTCCCTTGCACAAGCCCCAGGACATGGGCACCCGAGTTGCCAGGCTGTGCCCCTGCACCCCCAACATCCTGTCATGAAGCACCCCAGAATGTACACACAGACTCCAACACCGAACCCAAGAGAAACCCCACACTCAAACACATACACCCCAACCCTGGCACCTGCACACCCAGCCAAGGACCCCATACCCCCATGCCTGGGCACAGCACCCAAGGATCACAACCCTTACACCCACACACCACATCTCAGAGGCACCTTATGACTCGGACCCCATCACAAATGCACAGACACCCCTCCCCTGAGCAGGAGCCAGTGCAAGCAGCTCACCTCTGGTGGGTCAGGTAGTGGGAGGCACAACATCAAGACTGGGACTGCAGAGAGGTGACCCTGTGATCTCTGAGGCTTGGCCATTGCTGGCAGGTATCCAGGCTTTTTGACCTGCAGCTATGGGGTCCAGAGTATAGGGCTGGGGGAGTGAGGGCCACTGAGCATACAAGCTGAGGCAAGTAGGCAGGTGCCCCTGGAAACTTCAGGAGCAGGTGGGGCATGGTCAGTTACCTCATTGTTGCATATAGAGGACACTGGAAATTTTAAGGTTGGGGTGTGGAGCACTGCCAGAATGATCAGGACATCTACTAGAAGCACCTGGAAAGTTTAAGGTTGTGGTGGTGGCCTGGCCAGTGGAGTCCCAGACTCTCTGGACCAGAGCCCACACCCAGATGGAGTGAGGGGGACAGCTATGTACCAGGATCCACACCTATGCGCATACTTCATTCCTTCCATCCATCCATCTCACCCACATCAAGACCCCATGGACCATGGAAGAACCCATCCCATCCTCCTCCAGTACGCAACCCTGGTTGCACAACTGAAGACATGGGGAGGTGAAGAATCTTGTTGCTGTCAACCCAGGACCAGATCCGTAAAGGGCACCACAACAGGGACATTCGAGTGCATTGCCCAACAGATGCAAGCACAGAGCCACGGCAGGGACTGGGTGCAGCACTGGGACAAGATGAAATGGATGAAGATCTAGTACAAACACATGTATGCCACCAATAAAAAGTCCAGGGCCAAGAGGCAGAGCATGGCCTTCTATGAGATGTCCTGCTTCCTGGCCACAGACAGGGCCATTGCCACCCCACATATATGGCACCATTGGGAAGCAGGAGTTGCTGGCAGGGCCCCTGTTGCAGGAGCAGATGCAAAAAGCCCTGGGATGATGAGACAACCAGGCGCCCAGGAGGAGGTCCCCAGAAGTCAAGGGGCACAAAATCTGCTGCTGGCAGTGGTCCCCAAGGACTCTGGCCCATTGCTGCTAGCCCTGGATCATTGCAGGATCTAGGAGCAGAGGCCGTAGACCTGCAGCTGAACCTGAACTCCCTTGACATCATCTTACGCCTTGTCAAGCACATGGAATACATCATGCAGGACCAGGGGGAAGCTCTGATGCAGTGGACATCACATCCAGGACTTGGACCCTGAGGTCGTGTCCTCCACCTCATGGGAGCCCTTGCAGTCCTCGATTTTGCGGGCCATGGCCAAACATGCAACCCTCAAGACAGTGTCTCTGATACAGCTGCCATGTGTGTTCCATTCCCACTCCTCTCACATCTCCTTGCTGCCCCCCTTCCAGAGTGCCTCCTAGCCCCCTGACTATAAGTGCAGCAGCTACTGCTGCAACATCACCTATAGCACCCACACCCAGCTCTCCCCCCAGTTCTGGTGAAGATTCTGGCACTGAGTGTGTATGTCCTCCTGCCTGGGATGGTACAGTTCTACCTTGCTTCACACAGCTGTGATGGAGACCCAGGTACCAAGGGAAATGCAAAGTGCCTAGGAGACAGGGAGGGGAGGAGAGCAGGTGGGCCATGCACTTACCTAGCAGGGCAGGGAGGTAGCGGAACAATAATGCCCTGCCAGGAGTTGTGAAAGAGGCAAGCACCATGGACACTGCCTGCCCAGCCAGCAAAGATGTGGGCAGAGCAGCCCTGGTGGTCAACAATGCTCTTCAGGACAACACAGAAGTAGGCCTTACAGCTGATGAACACCTGGGTGCCATCCACAGCCCCCAGGCAGTTGGGGAAGCCCAAGCGGTGGAAGCCAGTAACCATCTCCTGGGAATTGACAAGGCAGATGAAGTGACTGGCCAGGATGTTCTTGATGACCCCAGGCATGCCTCCCAGACAGCCTCTCTGACTGTGGACTTGCCCATGCTGAGCTGGTTGACAATCTAGTGAAGACTACTGTGGGTGGCTTGCTTCGTGATAGTGATGACCACCCACTTCTGTAGAGGGATGACTGCATGCTGATGTCCTGGCTCATAATGTGGGAGGTCACCTGGGCTATGATGTCTATGAAAGTAGTCCAGCAGATGTAGAACATCTGGACCTATTGTTAGTCATCCCAAGGGTCCAGGACAACTGCTCACACCAGTCACTGCTGGTAGCACAGGCCCAGAACTGGCTCTCAACAGTCTGGAGGTGATGGCAGAGCACCCTGGTGTCCATGGTGTCCTGAGCAGCCTTGTCCTCTTTGGTCACTTGGAAGTTGTCATCACCCTGGGAAGCATTCAGGAGCACCCCCAACTTGTGGGACTCAGCCAGCACAGGCTGCCTCATGACTCCATCCTCCCCCGGCAAGGAAAAATGCATATGCTGTTCACTACCAATCTCAACCAGGACACTTTGAGAAAACCACATAATTTAGATCAATTCTTCCCCTGTTTTTTTAAATGCCTGTATGTGGCCTATAAGTACATCTACTATACTACATGTTATCTTCTACTCTTCATCTGTATATCTCTTCCACAAATTCTAATGGAACATTTAAAACAAAACAGAAAAATGTACTTGTTCTAGCCACTGATGGTAATCCCCTATTTAACAAGTATTAATCTACCCTCAACTTAGAAAAGAAAAAAAACTCCTTCACAGGTGGTATTTACAGACCATTTCATAGAACTTGTAAAAACACATTTTTATACTTCCTGCTAAAACTCCCACTATCTTAGAACTCCAGCTGTTCATCAACTCTCATGATGATCTAAAATAGTAAAAAATAAATCTCAGGGAACGCGATTACCATTGGGAAATAAGGGTGTGTGTAGACAAAACAGGAGCCCTAAATTGAAGCGATGGCTTTTTAAAAACACTGCTTCAATTTAGGGCAAAGTAAACCCCTGTGTCATGCACACACTCTTAAACTTACTTGCCTATCCAGTGGTGGGGAGGGGAGGGAAAGCTCCCGGCAGGCGGAGTGAAGCTGGTGCTTCCCTCCACAGCCGTGGCAGCCCGCCCCCAGGCAGCACCTGCCCAGAGGCACCGGGCTCAGGCGGTCTCAGTTGGTATTGCAAATACAGAGGGAAGCACTGGGCCCCTGCATAGCTCAGGCAGGCAGGCAGGCTCCAGGGAAAAGGCAGACAGGCTCCACTGCCAGGCAGGCAGGCTCTGGGCTGTTGCCAGGTTGCCTGCACAGGCTTCCTGCAGAGCCAATGAGCTGCATGGAGCCCGGTACTTTGCTTTGGGGCTGTAGGGTAGCAAACTAAAACTTCTCAGAGAAGTTCTAAACTGCACAATACACCACTGACATGTATAAACACCAACACCATTAAAGTGGTGCAAAAGCATTTAACCCGCTTTAAGGCATCATGCACATATGCCCCATGTTTCATCTACACACAGCCTAAGACAGCAATTCTACATATTCTTTGGGTTAAAAAAGACATGCATGACAAAGTGGACCTAACAACAGCTACAGCAATAAATGTTCATGTCTGAATATACCAAGAACATTATAACATTCTAGAAAGGGCATTTTCACACTTGATTTGTCTGATGATAATAAATACAGCACAACAGAAAAAAACAAGGCATGCAAATTTGTTTTGAGATCTGTGAATGAAACTGTTATAGGGTATTTCTTGCCACCATGGTTTCTGATTTTGTTTGCAGAGCAGGGGGAAGATCTCTGCCATCTCTCTTGGTCTCCCAATTTAGTTCTGAAATTGGAAGAAATGTCAACAAGTCTTGACCATAAGAACAATTTCCCAGATAAGGAAAAACATTAGGACAGCTATCTGCTGATACAAACAATCTCTAATGGGTAAATTACAAGACTCAGTGGAGATTCCTCACACTTCCTGCAAAGAAAAACCTACTTAAAAACAATAAACCAGCCTTCTGCCTAAGGATGAGCCAGGGTTACACAAGGGGTCAACAACATTTTTGGCCAAATGCCAAAAACACCCCAACCTCCATCCACACCTCAACTTGGCATACCAGAAGTGGGGGTGGGACCCACAAGGGGCCTGATCCTCATTGCTGGCAGTGGCTCCACATGCACCTCTACGCAGACAGCTAGGGAGAGGCCATGGTTGCACTTCCCTGGGCCCTCACCCGTGTGCCACAAGGCATGCATGCATCCACCACTAGCATGGAGCCAGTGCTGGGGCTCCGGAGCCCAGTGTAGCTGTTCAAAGCCTGCCTGCTGCAGCTGTCCAAAGCCCAGCTGTAAATTATTCAGGACAAAGATGGTCTCTCATTACATGACACAGCAGGGGCCTAACCCTCTCATTACATCAACATCTAACACAGCAGGGGCCTAACTCTGGTTGCCACATCTAGATGATACCATAATACAAACAACAAAATAGAGGCTATTTTGGGCAAGAAGGGTGATCACTTAGGTGGCTAAGTAGATATAACAGATATGGTTGGCTCATCCAAGGTAGCAAATGACTACTCTTAGTAAAAAAACTTAGGCTATAAACTCAGGACACCTACTGAGAAACAGCTCTGAAACAGTGCAAAGGCAGTAGGGCAAATGAATTTTGAAAGGCTTCCAAATTTTTACTACATTGCATTATATACCTCAAACAATATGCAGACTTTTTCCTAGAACACCACAAATGTGGTGTATGAGGAAGGAGCCACACTCAGTGCGATGATAAAACTTTGATAAGTGGCAGCTCTAAAACCAGTAACATTTTCAACCAAACCAACACTGCATTCCTTCTAGAGTGATTTCATGTGCTATTCATTACAGTAGTGCACTTAAAATATTCAGCAAAAAACATTTCACTCTAAACACATGAGAATATAGTATAAAACAAGAGTTCTTATTTACCAGTCAGCATAATTTTTTTAAAATTACTATTAAAACTTACCTGTGTGTCTGCATTCAGAACTTTAATCCTCTGTGTGGAGATAAATAGATCCACTTCAGTCAGAGCCTGGGAATCTCCCTCAGAAGTCTAAAAGACAGTCCCGTTATATAAAAGGAATATAAATTTTCTCTTTAAAATGACAACTTTGTTAATGACTTGAAACAACAGCATTACTAAATCACTGCAAAGATGGTGTTCAGAGGTGCTCCCAAATACATGCAAGTTGATTTCGGAGCTTGTGAAAATGCTAGATTGACAGCTCAGGAACCAAACACATGTATTTATTGATGCAGCAAGAGAAAAAGCATGGATGCATCCTCACACTGTCTCACCAACATTCCTCCTCCCTGTTTCTGAGGCACCGCCAAGAGCGATCATGATCTGTCCTTCCCATCTTGGCTGTGTGCAATATATACACAAATTATTAGGCCTGTGCGAGTAGGCAGCTATTTGATCCAGCTTCAGATCCAGCCGCTTCAGATGCCAGGGATCTGATCTGGAGCTCCGGCTGGATCCAATGATTGCATGATCAGGGGGCAGCAAGCCCTATAAGGGGAGGCTACGGGACCTGAACTTGTTCAGCCTCCACAAGAGAAGGCTGAGGGGGATCTGGTGGCCAGCTATAAACTGGCCAAGGGGGACCAGCAGGCTATAGGAGAGTCCCTGTTCCCCCGAGCAGTACTGGGAGTAACAAGGAATAATGGCCATAGGTTGATGGAGAGTAAATTCAGGCTAGACATCAGGAGGCACCACTTCACAGTCAGGGTGGCTAGGATCTTGAACCAACTTCCAAGGGAAGGGGTGCTCGCTCCTACCTTGGGGGTCTTCAAAAGGAGGCTAAACAATCACCTAGCTGGGGTCATTTGACCCCAGCACTCTTTCCTGCCCAGGGCAGGAGTTGGACTTGATGATCTGCTCAGGTCCCTTTCAACCCTACCAACTACGAAACTATCCTTCGGGGTCCCTTCCAGCCCTATGATTCTATGATTCAAGATTGTCATATTTACTGAGGCTCATTCTAGTGATATTTTGACAGGTATATATAATAATTGATCCCCAAATATAATTTGCTGAACTGGGTGAAATGTCTCCTCTGTGAATTGTTTTAGGTAACATCTTGATTTGACAGATTACATTTTCTGTGCACTTTTTTTATTCCGGATACTTACAAGCTTAACAAATCACAGTCTTAATAAAATATATTATATAGTAAATATTAACAAATACTTCTGCCAAAATAAGCATAAACGCTACTATAAAAAATTATCCTTAACATCAAATTGACTTGTCATCTGGATTAAACCAACTATAGTACATTGAGAGATTAAACAGAAGAAGAGCAGCAGCAGCAGCAGCAGACAGGCACTTTAGTAAGTGGAAGATGAAAGAAATCAACAAGTGCATCTTGTTCCATCCAGTGGCCCACTACTAAGACAAATAACGGCCAAAATTACAGCTTTATGAGGCTCCATAATGAAAGACGTGACACTCCATGGGGAACAAGAACAACAAAAATGCACACAAACATTAGCATTCAAGAAAAACAGTTTACACACCGCTTTTTTCTTGATTTTAGCCGCCTTTTGCATCCTCTGAGTAGCAGCATAAAAAAAGAATGCAGACAGATGCACACAAAAAGAGAGAGAAAGGGACAGTGTGTGAAGCCAAGAAAACCTTTTGACTATGATTCCAGACTCTTAAAACTCTTATTTGTAAAAATAGTGAGGAGTGTTGTCTGTTAATAGCTGCTCATTACATTTTCTCTGCTGAGTATGCAATTACCTAAAATGATACCACCGGCCCTGTACTCAAATGTGTGCACTTTAACAGGATGTACAAATTCCATATTTAAGTAAAGAAGCAAGTTAAAACATATATTTATATAATGTTTTGTACATTCAAATCATTACTCAAAAATCCTATTAAAACCTAGCATTTGAACATCAAGCTCTGATTATATATAAGGTAGTTCCTATAAATTATCCCAGATCAAGACTTTCATTAATTGAAAATGACAGTCTTTCTTAATTCGAAAGACACGGTTTCCTAAACAATTTGTCTCTCACTTTAAAGCATGACCATACATTATTGGATGTTTTTGAAAACATATTCAATGCATGCAAAGAGTTAAACCCAGTATAAAACAATCTGGGGATGGAATTTGGACAACAGTGAACAGGTGAGATTGCTAGAGGTTTGGGAGGCGAGTCAAATTTCTGTCACTCCCTAAAAGGCTATTTATATTTCCTGTGTTGTTTTTGCTCTGAAAAGCTGGACAGCGCACACAATAGCCTATATGCTTAGGATTACTGACTGTGCACACTGTGTGGAAGGACTTTTGAACCAAAGGTCAATCTAAATTCTGCAGGAGAGTGTAATTATGTTTTGTGAAGAATCAAGCCTATGAAAGAAAAGTATAGTTTTAATCTGGTTGCACAGTGCAGATGACCATGGTAACTTGCAATATTCCTTTATCAGTGAGACAGACGTGGATTCCAAAGAGTGATAATAAACTCAAAAAGGCAGGAATGAATGTGACAGGGTGAAGCATTTTACACTTGGATACAGTATTGCATGTATTCTCTTCTAGGCCTTACAGACAAAATACTCTGCCCATTTGATACAAGCCAATGGATTTCAGGGCAGCAGTCCAATGGAGAGCTTTTGCCAAAAAATTAACCGCACCTCTGTAATATGCATTCTTTTGGAGAACAATCCTATCCTCTTCCCATCCCAAATTCACACAACTGAGATACATGTGATCACTAAGTAGGATATAGTGTGCATCAGTAATACAGGTACTGAAAAAAACATGTGTTGGAATCTTTGCTTGCTATACAACGGCTGTTTCAGAAAGTCTCTTCTGGGGAAAGGCATATTTTGAAGCAAAAATATTTTAAAATAACTACTCATGCTCAAACGTCTATGGCTCTAGGACAGTGGTAGGGTAGACAAACACTCATCTGAGGAATACCTTTAAGGACTGTTTGTGGTGTGGGAACATTACCATACAACACAGTTTATAACTGTTAAACACTCAGAAAAAATTGATGTTCATAAAGCTCAGTATGTTTTGCTAAAGGTGGCATTTTGTGATAAAGCAAGGGAAATTAAAGATGCCCATTCAATTGTGCAAGCCTTTATTAGCAGCATTGAAAGCCCACCAAATGTTGTTCCTGGATCCCATGATTTCCTAATCTCAATACCGTTTTGCACTTAGCTGCATTTCCAACTTCAGATGCATAGATTGAAACATCTTCAAATTTCATCCAAACCAGAATACTGCATACCCCATGTATATACTTGGTTACCCCATTTTTGCACTCTGCACAAGTGAGCGTGCCTCTGATTTCAAGTATATCAGGGCACTGTTTTCCCAATATTTCTCACTTCAGCTACACTGATTTGCACTCCATTCCAAGTCCACCTCAAATTCTTGAGAATTCATATTTACAAAAAGTCTGAGAAACTCATAAATGTAGCTCTGGGTAGCAGCCTTATTCTGTTAACTTGTACAAGTTAGTTCTCTTTCCTTCCCATGACTACTCTAGCCATATTTATTATATGTATAGATCAAACTACTCTTCATAATATATAGCTGAAGTCTTCTAACACCATAGGCCAGTGATTCTCAACCATGGTGCCATGGCACTGGTAGGCATGCAAATATGATTCACAAGATAAAGCTGGAGATTTCGAACAGGAATTCATAGTGTTAAAACCATTCTGCCCTGTTGTGTGGTCTTTATCTGTGATCAAAAAATGATTGGAAACTAAGAGTTGGCATTTTCCAACCAGTGCCTTGAGTCTAAAGAAGGGTGCCTCAAATCTAGAAAGTTTGTGAACCACTACCATAGACTAAGTGAAACCTGAGAGTTTAACAACAGTGTTAATTTACAAAACTGTTCTTTGGTGTTGGATCACAAATTAAGTTCATGTGTTCCCAGTGACTTCTCAAGCCTCTCTTGAGCAGGAGTTCAAGGCCTGGAAAATTCATGGACCTGGAGATTTAAGGCCTTTCTATCTTTTCTAAAAGCCAAATCAAGCTTCAGTCAAGATATGTCCATTGCTGAGATGATCTGACCCAAGCTAGATTATCTCCAAACATGCCACTTCTACCAATGAACTGATTTTAAATTAAATATGTAGGTTTTCTAATTAGCATTGAAATCTACATATTTCAAACAACATATTCATGCAAATGAGATATAACAGGACAGATCTATTTAAAATGGTTCTACACAGCATGGATAAATAAAATATATTTTTTGTATGCCTGTAAAAAAAAAAAAAAGTACAATATTCACATGAAAATTCAAAGTTTTAAAAAGACAAAATACAAATCTGCCTTTGTGCCTTAAGAAATTAATCATTTGATGCATTTGAAATGCTTTCATCAACTCTTAACATTTTACTTTAACATGGTGACAGGAAGGAATCGATCATAAACGGATTTCCTGTGCTTTGCAGTTGGAATGTTTTCTTATTACAGTCTGGATTTTGCCTTCAAAACTTACTCTATGCATATGGCTTTAGAAGCAATTTGGAATAACTTCTGCGGAGAAGCTATTCCTCTGAGTCTTTGTATGTACTATATACTAAGCACTGGAAACAGTGAGAGCTTTTACAGCATCATCACTGTACTCACTTGAGTGCATCTCAAAGTAAATTTAAAGCTGCATATTTTAGACTATTCAGAGTTCAATTATTAAGGGATCAGAGACCATTCTACAGACCATAAAAACCTCCTACCTTGACACGGCTCACTGCCTCTTGAGCTTGCATCATTCTTATGTTTTTGGAAGGGTTACGTTCTGAGAGCAGTTGTGTAGAACCCAAGTAATTGGCTGCAAAGATGATTCCATCAATGAGATCTTCAGGCTCACAGGGTCCTGGAACTGATGTAACAGGTATACAGTTATTTTCTTCCAACAGGGTGGAGGGAGATAAAAAGCTTAAGGGAAAGGATCAAACACCTGTACACCCTTTTCTTAAAGTACTTCCTTTTCTGCCACTGCCTAATTAGAACCAACACTGCACAATACAGCTCATATTAAACAATACACTTGTTTCTCAGAATTATAGAAAACAATGTGTGGTATTAAAAACCTGTATAAGGTTTTGATCTGGAAGTTGCAGAAAATTTTCTCACAGTCCCGTGGTGGTTAAATGCATTAGATTTCTTATTAAGGTGCTTATACATACTTGGGTCCCATTAACATTATGTTCATAATATATCCTATTCATCAGAAATCTTATCTGTGGAACTAAATGTCTTTTGATAGGAATTCCTGGAATCCAGGTTTATAAAGAAATGTAAAAAAACCTATACTCTCCAAACCCACTGGCAACCACAATACAACATGGATTGTCCTAATTCCCTTTATGGTGAATAAGTGAAAATCAGCCAGGATACCAAAATATATGATGTAGGGGGCAAATGTCTATGCATCCTACCTAATGTGCAAGAGTGGCATTTCATTACTATGGTAGACAGTAATGACAAAAAAGGTATGCATCTGACAAGACACTATATCTAGTTCCTTGAAAAGAAAGAAAAGCTAGCAAGGATATCCCATGGCTGTCTCTGATATTTCTATTTTAAAATGATGCAGTTATGATGCATTCCATAATTTTCTAGAGTAGTGGTTCTCAAATGAGGTTCTCAAAAACCCTTTCAGGGGTGACACAGTGGTGCTGCTGCTGCTGCCATGCCACAGGGGGAACTGCTCCACCTGCCTAGCACAGAGCCAGATCATGAAGCAGCTATGAAAAGAGCACCTTCTCTAGCCGCAGCCCGTCACGGTCCAATTCCATAGTGTCTCCCAAAAACAGAGGCATGTGGAGTGGGTGGAACTGTCCCAAGTGCCTCTGTTTCCTGGAGGAGCATGTGGGGTTGGACTGGGAAGGACTGTGGCAAGAGTGGGAACTCCTGCCTCAGTCACTTCTTGATTTGGCTATGTAGGTGGTGCCCAGCTTAATTCCACCTGGCCGTGGCAATGTTGCAGCAGCACCCCAGTTGAGAACCACTGCCCTAAGGAAAGGAGAATTCACTGACAGGCTAACAGAGCACATGGTAATCTTATGCTTATGTAAAAAGAAAAAAAAAATCAGCCTATTCTAGGAAGCCTTGTTCCCACTCAAACACAGGTTGCCATTTTTAAAGGGTTCACAACCTCTTACTTTCTGTAAATCCAAGAGATGAAAAATGTGTTATATAAGTGAGGACAAACCAGATCCATTTGAATTAATTTAATTCAGCATTTTACCTTTATTCCACTCACAAAATCCCAGTCATATCTACAGAAGTCTTTCACAAGGAAAGAACAGAATGTTCTTTATTTCATTTTCCTGTCTAGATTTTGTTCCCATCTCAGTTAACATGGTGTAAATCAGGAGTAACTCCCCTGGAATTAACTATTTCTTGTGTAAGCAACAGGAAAATCAAACTGTTGATTTTCTGTTGTTATTTTTTTAACATGAGTGTGAGCAGAAACAATTGAACTGCTGCTGTCTTGTGCTGCTGTGGGAAAAAGATAATGTTATTGAATAAACAGGTACTTAGTAAGATGGGTTCTCAACTGCAGTTGAGTTGCCAAACTCAAGCGAGCTACACTTACTCTAGAAAGGTTGAGAACCACAGCTTTAGAGTTACAGAATAAATTTTGTATACAAATACTTAAAAAATTAGGAAGTTGATGACAGACAAGAGCACTTAATGCAAGTGATAATTAGAAATGTAGGTGTTAACCCCACACTAAGAGCTCATGTATTGAATATACTTAATTTAGTAAACTGCCAAAAAAAAAACAAGCTCAAAACCAGGAGAGAGAGAACAAATGTAAACTATTAGGAAAGGCTACAAGTGCCAACATCCAGGAAGCCCTGCTAAATATTAATTTGGCAGAGGCAGGACAAACATAACAGATTTTATAAGGACACATTCAGTAGAAAAGGTCGTCTTTCACAGAGGGGATTATTCCCCATACAGCTAATCTTCATTGGGCTTAATACAGTAAGGGCAGATCATGCTGTACCAAATCATGATATAGCTGGGAGTCATGGCAAAAATATTCACTAGTACATGAACGGCGTGTGCCCCCGGCAGCTGGGGAGACATGGCTGCAGCAGCAGGAGCATGGCAGTGGGAGCTTGGCAGCAGTGAGAGGGGAGGCTCTGCCAACACTGCCTTTTTGCAAGGGGTGCACCGCCACACTCAGGGAGTACACATGCACCCGCGTGCACCCCCAATGCGTCGCCCCTGCACTAGCCACAAGAATACTGGAGGACACTCATAATCTTTGCTTTAAGCCATGACTACCACTGAATTTCAGGACTAACAACATCCACAACAGGAAACAAAATAACTACGCTATCTTGAGGCTGTCTGGCCCTGAAATCAGGGACTGATTTAGACAGACAGCTTTAAGGCTGGTACAGATTATACCAACCAAATAACTGGAGGGATAAATTCATTTGCTCAAGATGATGACAGCCCCAATAGCCTGCCACGGATCAGCACTAAAGGCAGCTTTACAGCAGGTCACATGTATGCGCGATGGTATCAGGTAGCAGCTAAAGAGGAGGACTAAGCAGCCAGAGCAAAGGAAAACTAGAGTCAAAGAAGAAGAGAAAAGATATGAGGAATAGCAAACTTTCTTTGGTGAATATTTTCCGAATTTAAGACTCAACACTATAAGACTGTGTATACTAGGCCTGTGCAAAGCGGCTAGTATTTGCTTTGGATTCAGATTCAGCCAATTCGGGGGACAGTGATTCGATTCGGTGATTCAAATCACTGTCCCGAATTGATTCGGCCAAACCTGATTCACAGATTCAGCGCTGCAAAATCTCTGAATCACACAGGCCCAACCCCTGCCTGCTCTCTCAGCCCCCAATGGCTGCCCCACCCACCCCAGCTCCCGGCACTTGGAGAAATAAAAAAGCACTAAATCACTGGGTGCTGCAGGGTGGGGGGCAATTCCTGCTGTCCCCCACTGCCCCCACTGCATGGGGGGATCTCCACAAGCTCAACAGCCCCACTGCTCCCCCAGCCCCTCCCATTGCTTCCCCACCTGTCCCAGCTCCAGCCCTTTAAGGGAAACCGCCCCCAAAAACCACGCACTCACCAGTTCCTGCTCAGCAGGGGAGCAATCCCTGCTGCCCCAGCCATGTGAGGGGCTCTTCTATGAACCCCCCTAAGCCCCGAGGCCTCTGCAGAAGCCAGTGAGTCTGGGGTTTGTTTGTTTTTTTCTTTTTTGGGGGGGGGAGGGGGAGTTCTTAAAAGGCCAG
>NW_017728911.1:12154083-12160346 GCF_001723895.1 Crocodylus porosus | reverse complement strand
GGGTTGGGGTAGGCAGGGGTTGGGGCTTGGCAGGGGTCCCCCATGGTTCCCTCCCCCTTCCTCCACCCCCTACTTACCAGCTCTGAGTCCAGCTCCAGCTCCCTGCTGCAGTGGGTGGGGGCTGCCCAAATCATGAAGCTCTCTGAATCTTTTCCAAAGATTCAGAGAGCTTCAAATCGATTCAGACCTTTTTATTGGTCCCCTGATTCAATTCAGATTTGGAGATTCAGCCACTAACTCAGGCCGAATCTCCTCCGAATTGAATCAGTACCTGAAGCTTTGTACAGCCCTAGTGTACACTTGCTTAGCTTTACGACTGTGGATAGTTTAGTCCCATTGGTTTCAGTGATACTTTCAAATTAAACACCATCATATTATCAACTGCCAGGATAATTTTCCAAGGACAAAAAGAAAGAAGAGACGTGGAGATAGAGAAAAAAACATGTTTTTATGTTGGCTTTGCATTGTGCTCATCTCCTTTAATCAATGATTAAATCTTACTTTTAGCTTGATTACATTAATACCAAAGAGGCAGTAACATCAAATAGTCATAGGGTGCATTTACACATATTACAGTGAAGCAATACACTCCAGTGCTTATCGCACCAGAGTTTATTGCTCCCAGGCACTGCATTTACATTTGCACCTGGGGTTGCAGCATGCTGAGCTGGGTCAGAGCAGCCCCAGCTGGGAGGAGGCCCAGGGGCTCAGCCTGTCAGCCCAGGGCTGCTTCAACCCAGGTCAAAGTGCTGCAGAGGGGGTGGCTGGGGCATAAAGATATTCCAGTGTAGGGCTAGCCAACAGGCCACCCACCCTCATGCCCCAGCCAGCCAGGGCAGTATCAATACATGTGCTGCTACAGAGTCTTTAACTTCACAGCAGGATAGTACTTGTATTTACAGGTACTACCCTGATGCAGATAGTTTCCTGCAGCCTAATAGAGCTGCACATGTAGACATGAGACATTTACTGCAGAGCCAATTAGTCTACTCCGCAGTAAATATCTCACGTAGATGTGCTATTACAGTCCATATAGTCAAATCCCTTGACTATGTATACTTTCTGTTCCCCTATAATCCTACAAGGGGATCTTGCCTTGAGATGCATCAACTTTCCAAGCAACTAAGTCTTCTTTTCCAAGTAAAGGAATGCAGTGTTTGAGGGAAAAGTGGGGTAATGAATTAAGAAAGGAGTCCTCTGGTAAAGGGAATGTGCTTGCTTCCACCTGAACAACCAGCTGAACCTGCCTGATGCACACAAGGGATTGAAAATAACTGAGCAGCCTGCCACTGTGACAGAATGCACAGAGGGAGATGTTCACACCTGCCTTAATTAGTTTTCAATTTTCCTAAATCTGACTTAAAAATTCCTCACACACAAAGTAAGTTTGATTAAAACCACTGAACTGCTTCATCAGGAGTTGCTGTTCTCCCTTGCATATTGCCACATAAGCCAAACATGATTACTCTTAAAGGCAGCCCACAGCAGAAACAAACCAGCTCATTTTTAAAAATCAATACCAATAGCCCCATGTTCTTCAGAAAAGTAAGATTTATTAACCAACATCTGCACAGCATGGGGCAATTTGTTTCATAAAAATTTTTTCTAAAGGGTAATTATATATTACAGTGGGATTTTGCTTTTATAAATCCAGTGCTACTCCACAGGTTAAAACAGAATTAGCCCAGTTTGGCCAGAGCGAGGTTTTTAAAATAAAATACTTTGACAGTACCTTCTAAAAACCAAGAAGTGTAGCCAAGTCCCTGGGAATCTACTAATCAAAGAAGAGCACTTATACAGTCGGTTAAGTCACCTATC
This sequence comes from Crocodylus porosus, assembly GCF_001723895.1. Lineage (NCBI taxonomy): Eukaryota > Metazoa > Chordata > Crocodylia > Crocodylidae > Crocodylus > Crocodylus porosus. The sequence goes on along the minus strand of NW_017728911.1, from coordinate 12,158,528 downwards.
TAGTCTGTCAAGGATCAACTCCAATAGCTGCAGTAGTAAACCACTACATGAATGAAACCAAACAAGGTAAAAATTCCACAGAAGGTTAGCTTCTTGATTCGTTGAGACCATCTGCTGAGCTAATTTCAAATACATCCTCTTAATGGGGCACGGGGAGTTTCCACCAAAAGATGAGGCTACTCTAATTCTGCATCCAAGTATACACACGGATATTTAATGCAGTTTAACTACTCCACTGTAAAAGTTAATTCAATTAATTTCCCCAAATGTCCACATGTCGACACACCCTGAGAAAAACTGGGATAACACTTACACATCCTCTCTTAGCAATTATTATACATCGAACTGGAAACCTAATGGACACTGTTGCAGGATTTGTAACAAAACATTTCAAAAGAGGAGGTACTGATTTTTGTGCAAATGCAGAGCTCCTATCCTACCTTCCCCATAGCTTCTACTGTAGTCAAGGGAGTTTATCTCTTTCTCGTTCATAAAATGTGAGATTAGCCCATCTCTGGCAACATCCTATGCTTTGTAGGTCTTTCAAGGAGGAGATTTGTGTCGCAGTTTCTGTTCAAAGGTATCTAAAAGGCATTTTATCTTCAAAGACATGAGTCTAGAGTTCTGTGTTTTCCCTGCTATGTTTGAAGACATTGTTAATAATCTCAAGCAGAGCATGGAGTTACAATTTGTGACCTACTTTGGAATTACTGACTGTTGCCAAGGGGGAGGAAAAGAAGAATTCATGATGTGCCTACTGGCACAGTGACTGTAAAAATGCTTTTCAATTTGTCTTAAAACACATTTCTTGCAAAAGTAAATTACCTAGGTTCTTAAATAGCTTTATTATTGCTTCAGTAGGGGCAGTAGGGTATGTCATAAAATAGTTCAATTTATTAGAAGGCTTTTGTTCATTTAAGGATTTCAGTTCCCCTTAATACATCCCCTCCAGCCCTTCAAAGAAAAACTTGAGCTTGATGATATTTGGAGAATCACTACATTACTAGCAGAATACAGCTAACTGCATAGTTATCGCAATCTAAGGAACATTTTTAATATCTTAAGTCTGCAGCTCATGCAAAGCAATGAAGGAGAGAAGAGGAAACATGTTGAGTAGATAAATCCTCCAAAATTTGTTTTTCATCAAAGGGGAAATGGAGATGACTTTCAGGTGAGATAAGGCACCTGTCAGAATAATACAGGGAGCAATACTAGAAATTCAGCAGTACAGCGATTACCCAAACAGTCTTTTCTAAATCTAGAAAATGTAAGAATGTACATTCAAGCCAGGATAAGCTTCAGTTCAGCAAAGTACTTAAGCATACTTTTGACTTTATGAGTGTGTAAGGTTTACTGATGAAGAAAGGAAAAGAGCAAAGAAGAAAAACCATTTAAAAATGAAGACATTTAATTTGACAATTTGACTAATAGCACTATGCAACATTTTATGTTGTGTAGTTGTATTAGTAATAAGCAACTGCTTTTAAAAAGTCAGATTTTAACTTTAAACAGTACCCTTTCAAAAGGTACTTGATGCTGTAGGTTAGTGGGGACCAACCTTTCTAGCACGTGTGCCATAAGCTAAGCCCCAGACCCCCCCGAGTGCCACTCCGATCCCCTTCTTCTGTTCCATCTGCTGCTCTCATTTCTGCTGCCTTTCTCCCTGCTCTCTCCTTGATCTGCTACGTACAGAGGCTGCTCATGTCAGTTGTGGCACATGTGCCACATGTTAACCACCTGTCCACCTCTGTCCCAGAATCCTAATTAAGCGATCTTAAAACTTCGCAGCCCTGGAGGCCATCACAGTGTGCATTACAGGTGGAACTAAGAGACCGAGCAAATACAGCTAGTCTTATTTATAAGACTAAACAACAGCAGAAAATGTCTGAAATGTTTCAGTGTACTTTTTAACTTTTGTATTAATAAAATGTGCAACAGAAAGTATATACTGAATGATTCCATATGCATGTACTCCTTGATCTGAAAGCCCGTCAGGAACTTCTTTGGTCATTCATCTAAAAACAACTGTAATTTGTAATTAAAGCAAAGCAGAGGCAGGCAGGAATTGAGGGCTTGATCCCAATGTAAATGGAACATTTCTGCAAGGTGCTGAGCACTGACCTTTCACTGAAACTACTAAAAAGTAAAGGTGCTTGAAACTGCAATATTAAGTGCTATCGACCCATCAGATACTTGCACCTGTTATATGCACCAGATAGCACATATCACTTCACAGAAAACATCTCTTCAATCACCTAATTTCATCCCCATTTTTCCATTTTATTTTCTGATAAAAATGCAAAAGGAAACAAGACTCTTCTAGTAGTAAGACAAACATATGGAGAGGAAAAATGAGTCTCAGAACACTGACTACAGCTGGAGGCAAGATCCATTCCAGAAATATCAGCTGAATTCAGGGGAAGAAATTTGCTACCAAGGCAACTCTAACAACCAGGTTAACTGCATGTGCAAGAGATATGACTGCCAATACACTACAACCTCATTATTACAAACCCACATGTAACTGGAAGAAAAGGTCGTTAAAAGAGGGTGTTCACTATACTAAGAGCAGTTAATTTGCTATATCATAATAATAAATAAATTGGTGTTAGGATTGTTAAAAGCAAAGGCTTGTTATAATCAGGCTTGCTGTAATGAGGTTGTACTGTATTGCTTCCACAGTTAAGGAGTCCTGCTGAAAATATGTCCCCCTAAGACGCTGAACAGAACACCATTGTGGCAGATCTATTCCAGCAGTTCTCAACCTTTTCAGACTCAAGGGACCCCTCATTAGACTCAAGGCATACTCAGAAAATGCCAGCTCCTAGTTTTCACTCATTTTTTTACTACAAAAAAAAAATAACAGAGCAATTTTTCTGTTTCAAGGAACTCAGAAGAGGGAGGTCAGACTGTTTTTAACATGATGGATTCCTATTTGAAAAATCTGGGTATGTTTTGTGAATCAGGTTTATATGCCTAACACTGCTAACAATTCATGTCACCCCACAACACCCCTGACAGGATCTCAAGCCACCCTGTGGGGCAGCGGCACCCAGGATGAGAATCAGCTTTCACCCAAACTCAGTGTAAAGCAGGGCAAAGTAGAACAGAGCAGAGTAGCAGTGATCTCCTTCAGTGCCCAGCACACATAGAGGGGAAGGGATTATGCAGACCACTGGATTGCTGTGATGGACTGGGGCACAGTCAAACTTATCCATGCTCTCTGCCTCAAGCGGGACCTGCTACTGCTGTGGTTGCTGGTGTGCCAGCTGCTGCTTCTTGGTGGCAGACTCACTGCACACCAGCTGCAGCCACCAGGGAGCCCGGGGGGTCCCTTCATTCCTCCTTCCCACCCAGATGCACCACTGGGTGCAGGTCTGTGCCATTCCCTGTGGGAGTGCCATTTTGCTCACCTCCCTGCCCACCAGATACACTACTGAGTTGTGTAGGTGCAGGGTTGTGCCTCTCAGCTCTTATGACTGAGCAGCTCAGGGCTATTGCTGAGGGTTTTTTTCCCCAACTCTACATTCAGAAAGCAACTGGGTTAGCTAATTAACATGAGGGTTCCTTCGGAATCATGTACGTTTCTAACTATACAATACTGTACTCCTGAAAATCCCAGAGACGGTTTATCCTCTCCTGCTCTATGGTTAAAGAAAAGAATTGGAGAACATACAATGATTTTATAACACTTAACCCCCCCTTAACCCCTCCCTTTTACACTGTCCTAAAAACTGAACTGCCTGTTTCCAGGACTAGAGCAGCAAGCCTCTGAAACAAGGCTTCCAAAACTTTTCCCCTACTGACAAAATTAAACCATTTTAACTATGTCATTACTGAGAAATGTTCATTTAGTTTTACTGAAAGTACAACAGTGTCCCTGACCTTCCTCTTTGACTGTTGTCTGCCACAAAGTTCTTGCTCTGTATTTCAGAGGATTTTACCTCCATTTAGGGCTTGTTAGCAAGTAAATGCCAAGTGTTTAGTGCTATTTCCTTCAGCTGTCAATCTGTGCAAAAGAAGCAACCTTTGAACTTGCAATTTGATCTGCCTCTCAAAGGGGACTAGTGAAAAAAAGAAGCTATTACTCAAACCAATATGATCAGGGACCAAAAAAAATAATCTGTTCAACAAGCCTACATTTCTCAGCCAGAATAAGAGGAGGGAATAGTCTTAGAACCCAAATTCTTTCAGTTTTACTACTTATAGTTTCAATGGGGAAAAAAAACAGCATGTGTCAGACTTAAGGAACTTGTCGGGTGCAGTCTTTGTTACTTCCGTTGGCTCAGCTCACTGCAGACAACCTGGATCCCCTCCAGTGTTCATTGGGTGCTCCTCCCTGCCGCCTTCCACTGCAGGGATTTGGTGCAACACACCCTTCACCTCTCCGCATGGCAGAAACCCAGTGCATGCCCCCAACTGCTTCCTTCCCCTGATGCCAGGCT
>NW_017728911.1:12150219-12153783 GCF_001723895.1 Crocodylus porosus | reverse complement strand
CTGGGTCAGGACTGGCCACTGATGTTTACAAATGGGTCCTGGTACAAAAAAGGTTGAGAACCACTGAGCTCGAGGACAAGTTATTAGGCTGCCTACACATTAAAGGAGCCATTTGCAACTGGGGTGCTGAGAGGTGCCGTACCACCCGGTCCCTGTGTGAGGAGGTAAATGCTTTCCTCCCCTATTCAGTGAGTGACCTGCACTTGCCCTAGCCACTGCCCCAATGCTCCCAGCAGTGGGCTCTGCTGTAGGTGGCTAGATGCATGAACAGACCCATGCTTTGCAGCCTGGCTTGACCCCTCCACTCCTGCCAAACTCTTGGGGCCAGTGCGAGGGGCTGTAGGGGAGGTTACTGGCATGTGAGACCCTACAGAATCAATCTCTGCAGCAGGGGCTGCCCTTGCCCCTCAGGTACAGAGGGATGGTGGTGGGGAGGAAGTAGGGGAGGCAGACAATGTAAAGAGCAGGGCACTGCAGGGTCAGGTCCTGGCCCCATGGCTCTTACCTGGCACCATCTAGAGCAGTGGTTCTCAACCTTCTTAGCCTCAAGATTCCCCATCATATCTTTTCTAAATTTAGATTTTAGCTTAGTCATTCTCAACTGGGTGCCAAAAATTTCAGAAAAAGAGAAACACCATGTTAAATCATTGGAAGGATGGGCAGAAAACAGGGGGGAACTGTTATAATGGAAGGCATTAGTAAGCAACACCAACTTGTTCTTTGATCTACAGCAGGGGCACTATAGATCCAGGCCCCAGCACCATGTCATCTGGCTCATGGGGCTTCCCATGGACCTGAGAGGAGCCCACTGGGTCATGGCTCTATGCACTAGTTGGGGGTGCAGGATGGCATGGGGTCCAGTGCCAGGGTGCAGGGCCAGGCAGAGGCTGAGCACAGGCATGGAACCCAGCAAGTGGGACCAGGTGGGGGCAGTGCAGAGGCCCAGGGCCTGATCTCTTTACGTGGGACTGGGTGGGGGCAATATGAGGTCCCAGGGCCCCAGGATTTGATGCTAGCATGAAGGGCCAGACAGAGGCAGCTAGAGGCTGTGGAAATCAATCACAGTGCATTGGGGAGGGTGAGAGGGGGGACACACCCAAAGTCAGACAGGTCCTGATCCGTTCATGCAAGTCTGATCCTGTGGCCTGGGCTCTGATCTAGCTCATGGGACCAGCCCCGCATCACTCATCTGGCCTGTGAGGCCAAAAGGTTGAGCACCACTGATCTATAGGTAGGGATATGGCTGCAACTGTGACTCTGTTGAACAAAGGGAAGCAGCTTTCTCCAGTTCACCCTCCCCTCCCCACTGCTGGAAAGGCAGGTAAGTGCATGGGTGTGTGCAAGACACGGGGGTTTACTTGGCCCTAAATTGAAGTGGTGTTTTTAAAAAACCCACTGCTTCACTTTAAGGCCCCCGTTTTGTCTATCCACGCCCAAAAATACTAAACAGAAAGAGGGGTGCAGAACATTATTTATTATATGTATGCTTTGCTTAACTTAGGGTGAGACATTTATATGCCTTCAAGTATTGTATAGGCATGAAGATATATTCTACACTTACTTCTTATTTATCAAATTTTTCAGTTACACTGAGTTGGGTTAGATTGTCTTCTTTCTGTTTGGGTTTTTTTTAATATTTCAGAACGTTTCTTTTTGGTTTAAACCTACTGTAACATTAGAATGCAATAATTATGTACTTACCATCAACAAAACTTGGAAATGAAGACACCTTCTTTGTCTGTTAGGAGACAAAAATAATGCACCATAAAACTGTATGAACACAGCAAAATCAATTTAATGACAAAGGATAACTTGTATAATATTAAAAATATTAAAACTTCATTAATATAAAGTATAATTTTAAAACCTTTTAAATTTTAAAGTTTTGCATGCCTGCTAATTGGAAAGTATATTTCAAATCCTATAATATTGTAATAAGATAACCAAGGCCTTACAAAGAGCTTTTTCATAAATAGATCTCAAAACATTTTATGATGCAATTCAGCCTCACTGTCCATGGAGGCTGGAGACAGGGCAAATGGCAGGGAAGCAGCCTGCCCCACCCTGAACCTTGCCTCCCTGCCATTTAGCCTGTCTCCTGCCTGCGTCTCAGTTGGAGCTGGAGCTGCCACCACCGCTGCTACTGCTGTATGGCCACGGAGGACTGGAGCCATTATGTCCACTGGAGCTGGAGTCAGATCCCCAACAAATGGCAAGCAGCAAGGAAGTGGGGAGGGCTGGGTGGAACAAGGAAGACAGCCGGGGGGCAGGCAGGGGAAGCAGAGGCTGAGGGGACGGGTAATGGTGGTGGTGGTGGTGGCAGTGGCTGCAGGCCCAACTCTGACCCTGATCCCAGATTGGGGCAGGAGTTAGAGTTGAAGCAGCTGCCTGCCTGCTCCCACTTTGACTCAAATCCAAGATAAGGGGCTTTTTTTGCCCAAGTTGAATGAAGCATTCCCTTTGCAGCATCTGCTGCTTGCCAGCATGTGCAGAGATGCGACCCTTGGCAGGGAACGAGTTGCAAACAGCAGCCCACAGTGACAAAAGTTTGCTAACCCCAGGCAGTTCCCAAAGGTTTTTAGGCAGACGCAACAATGCCAACACTTAAAATATTCATGGATCATGATGGTCCTTTATCACCAAAATTTTAATCAAAAAGACTATAAAGACACACATAGTCCAGTGTGATCCATGAACTGGCTGCAGACCTTTACGAAGCACATGAACCACAGTTTGGGAACTACTGCACTAGACAGCACTGCCTATCATCCAACTTATTAATTTTGCTCGTCTGCAATCATATTTTTTAAAACCTAAACATTCTCTCCAAAGCTTTATGGAACTCTAGTGGAACAATAAACTATTTCTGTGCTGGTACAGCACTTATTACAAGCCCTGATTTTAGCTGGGGCCTCTAGGCACTACTTTAATACTACTACCTGCTGGTTATTTGACCAGCAATATCTCCCATACAGGAGTTGATTTCATTACTGATGAGCAGGGATCCCGGTTTTCTCTGACAAGAAAAAATAAACTAAATCACATATTCTCTGACAAAACTTCATAAATTCTCTGATCAAAAATCCAAAATCCGTAATTAAAATGAAAAGCCACTATATATATAGGTATCAATTGACCACAATGTTTTACTGATACATTTACAATTTTAAAGCAATTTGGAAGTCTACCAGTGGCTCAATCACTATAATAAAATAAGTCCTAAATAACTATAAATTTTGGCATTTGATTTTTGTTTTTTTATCATTGAAAACTCATAGCTCCCTCTGTCCCCTTAGCTCATGAGGCTGCAGGTCCAAGGCCCTCACTTCCAAGCTACAGCCCTCCAGGCCTGCTAGTACCCTTCACCCCCCACCTCCAGCCCTGCTGATGTCCCTTACTCCTGACCCAGAGCCCTCTAGCCCTGCCAGTGCTCTCACTTCCAATCCACAGCCCCCTGACCCTGCTGGTGGTCCCTCACTCCCAGCCTACAACCCCCTACCCCAAATCCCCTGTGTGAGAAAAGGAGTGGGTATATGGGGAAGGTGGGGGGAGGGTACAGGTGAC
>NW_017728911.1:12138853-12150119 GCF_001723895.1 Crocodylus porosus | reverse complement strand
CCCCCCACCCACAGCCCCCTGCCCCCCAGCCCTGCCAGAGGAGACCCCCAACTGCCAGCGCTATGGAGCCAGGGACCCGTGTCCGCAGCCCCCTGTCCCCTGCTGTAGCGCCAGAGCCCCAGCTGCCAACTGCAGGAGATGGCAGCTGCTGTGGTCTGAGTGGAGAGCAAAGCATGGAGCCCACTCCCCCACAGGTGGCCTAGACAGAGTGGAGCCCATTTGGTGGGGGGTGGCGGGTGGAGTTCAGGCTCCCCGCTGCAGGCTTGGGCGGGACCTGGCTCCCCGTTACTGCGCGCACTCGGGGGGCCAAGGGAGGCACATGTCCTCCAGATCTGTGTGCAGGGTGGGGGCGGGTGCAGGCTGCAGGATACAGGCTCGGGCTCCCTGTCCTGCTGCCCGCCCCGTCAGGGTCTCCACGCATTGCAGCCCCAAGCCTCAACCCCCACACACCACCCAGGCTGGGCAGCAGCCCCAGCCCCAGCCCTGCCCTGCCCAATTCCTTCCATCCTTCCCTATGGGGGCCTCAATCCCCTCCTCCTGCCAGACTTACCTGCAGGAGCTGCTCTCCAGGCTGCCTGGGGCCACGTGCATGTACATGATGCCCCCTGCCTGACCTCGCTCCTCCCGCTCCCTCCCAGGTCCCTGCGGGCTGGAAGTCAGCCAGCCTGATGACAGCCCTTTGCAAAACAGCAAAATCCAGATGTTTCTCTGTGAAGAACCCACATTTATCTCAGGTAAAAGGGAAAACCTATGTTTTTTTTCTGTGGGAAACAGAAAACCTGGGTCCTTGCTCATTACTGATGGAAACAGGGAGTCAGAGATCAGCTGGCTGGTTCCAGTCCCCTGGAGGATCTGATAGGGGGAGAGGGCCTGTTAATAAAATGGCTGCCTGCCCAGGTGTGGCCAGCAGTTTGGCCAGTGACTGACATCCGAGGGCAGAAGTAGCAGATCAGGTGATGCAGAGGGGGAAATAGAGGCAGATAAGACCAGGGCCTGAGGCAACGCAGGGGGTCTCACCCTGCCTGCTACAAGGAGCAGAGCTCCAGGGAGGAGAGGAGCTGGGCTGGCTAAGGAGGAAGGATTCCAGACTGGGGCCTGCAAGGAAGGCCCTGTACCACCAAGCAGTGCAGATAATTAAGTTTGCCTTCTGTTGTAGCTCATTGCCACAGTGTGGTGTTGACCAAGGGCTGAGGGAACCTTCTGTTTCAGAGTGGATGCTCATCTTTGTCCTTTGTATTGACGTTGGACCAGAGGACCAGGGATGTGGCTGTAGTGGAAAAGGCCACTGAGAAGGGTGCTAGAGACATCTTGATCCTAAACCCTTCCAAGGAGTGGAGCATTAGGCAGAAAAGACTGACAGCACAAACCCAGAGCCCGCATAAGACCTGAAGTGAACCCTCTGCCTCTGCCCTCTAGGGGCAGCCTCCCTGTCCAATTATAACACCAAGGTGTGGCAAAGAAGACAACAGGATGGGACCCTGTGAGGCTGGGGGGGGGAGTGGGATCTAGGCAGCTGCGGAGGGGAGTACTGAGCTCATTACACCATGCCCCACAGGGTCTGAGCACTGTGGATGATAATATGGCTCTAATAAATGGCCCATTGTAAAGATTTGGTATGAGCAAGGATTTGGAGGCTGAATCCCTGGCAAGATCTTTCTGTCCTTAGCCATCAACAAAGGGAATCCCACCTGCGGGTAACAAATTTCAGACACGTAGTAATGCTTCCCCATAATGAACCTCTCCTCGCTCAGGGTGGAATATGCTTCTTGTGCATATCACTCATCACAAGGCATGTGCCCTGGTTAAGTTCTACCTAAGCCTTATTTTGGAAGGTTGAGTCATATGCTGGCCTTGCACTGGCCTTCATCTGTGGGTGAATATCACTCAGACATGCAAGTGTCTCTTGGTGCATATAGGCACGTGTCACATTTGAGATGCAGGTGACAAAACCCCTTTGACATTTAGTAGGAGCCAGACATCTCACTTCTGTCAGTTCCTCTGAAAAGCCCAGTTTATAATTATAACCTACATTATATAAAAAAGTTAATTTATATAATGTGAACTCCTAGCAGAATCTGCTTTTTGTTAGGTCCCTTCTGATTTTTTTTTAAATGATAATATCTTACCTGAGTGATGATGGTATATTTTGCCTTGGGAATGGAAAAATTACAGCATGTAGAGATACTGAAGACAATATAATGTCTGTCAAATATCCATGACTCACAGGTAGCACGGAATAGGGAAAGGGGAAGGAAAGGGTAGTGAGAGGGGGCATTGCTGAGAGAGGCAAACATGGATCAAAGAGCTCAAGAGTGATAAAGGAAGCAGTTAACCCACTGTGGAACAAAGAGGTTAGAAAAGGCAGTCTAGGAAATGCAATACATGTTCAGAGTCTCGGTGGAAACCATATGTAACAAAATCCAGTCTGTGGATCACATTTTCTTCCACTGTTTCACATTCAGATGTGGGTTTTTTAAGTTTTTGTTGAGTTTGCTGTTTAAAGCCAGCTACTTGGAGGTCTGTGAGAGAAAGTCCAGGTCAGCACTGGGGAAAACTGTGTCTAGTTTTGCCACTACAGTTCATGAAAGATGTGGATAATGTCCACAGAAGAGGATTTGATGGAAGAAATGTGCGATTCTTTAGTCTACATGTCTGAGATAATGGCAAGAGGATTTGAAAGCAGAAGAATCCATTCTTCTCAGTGGCCAAAAGGAACAGGACAAAGAGGAGTGCGTTTCAGGTGCAACAAAAGAGATGTTGGTGAGATGCTGAGAACTTGCATGCTCTGAGGGTGGTTAAGCCTAGGTGAGATGACCCAAGGAGAAGCTTCCACCATCAGATGTCTTTAAGAACAAGTGAGACAAATGTTTGTCTGGGATGGTTTGAACAGGGATGCTCTGTCTTAGGCAGAGGGATGGATGAGAAGATTTTCTGAGATCCCTTCCAGCTGTTTTTCAAACTAGTATTTGACATAGTACCGCCAAAAGTAGGGACCCAGACTTGATGACTCACGAGATCCTCAGACACCATTAATTTGGGTAGTTCTAGGTGGCTCTGCCTTTTGCATGTTGACTAAGGAAGCCTGAGCAAGGTGTTGGGGGAGTGAGTTGCTAAGGAACTAAAGTGGCCAATAGTCACCTCAAGGCCGAGGAGGGAGATCTAAAAAAAAAAGTGAGCACCACCCTCCAGCAGATCCAATTCAGGATCCAGCACTCAGGGGATGTGGCAGGTCCTGCTAGGAAAGGAAAGGACTGAGATGACATCATGGACCCTTTCACTGCAATCACTACGACTGCAGTATGCAAATGTGAAGGGGGAGCATGGGACAGAGAGCATTGTGATGTCACAGTGGTCCTGCCCTTGTCTCTCTCCTGCCTGACCAGCCATTGCCCAGTCCAGACTTGGGATCACTGAGGAACTGGAATTTTCTTTCTGTCTCCTAAGGCATCAAGTCTAGGTGGCTGCTGTGAAAGAAGCACAGGAGAATGGATTGCCCTGAGGACCTGTATCCTGACTCCTCTTCCCCTTCCCCCTTACCATCCCTTATCTTGCCTGCAGGCCCCATAGTGGCCTCCACTCCTCCCTCCTTAGCCACACCATGCAATCCAACATATCCAAATAGTTCTGAAGGGATAGTAAAGTCTCTCGTGCCAGAAATTATTCAGGTTTAACTGGGGAGTCCAGTGCAATGTCAGGCTCTTCCTGTGGAACAGAAAAAAGCAGCCATCTGGAAAGCAAAGGGGTCCATGCACCCATCTGATAGTTCTCAGCTTGTCTGCAGGAAAAGCTGATGTTTGATTTGTCTCTTGGAACCTGGTTATGGAAGCTTCCTTTCCACATAGTGAAACAGGAACCGATGTGGAGAACCAGAGAATATCAGATGAAGTTCTGTGAAGTGAGAGGCCATGGAGAGGTGGGTAAAGGTACAGGCATCAGAGAGCACAAGACTGATGTTTGGGGTGGAGTGGAGTGGGACAGGATGGATCACATCCAGAGCTCCAGCCCCAGAGTCCTCCCCTGTGTTTTCCTCTGCCACATTTTAGGCTGTTCCTGGTATATCTGGTGCCTTGCCTTCTAGTTGTGTGTGAGAACTTCCAGTGGTGATTTTGGAATATCTTTTAATAAATGGTCGCTTGCAACTACAGGAGATGTCACTTAAGAGACCATGATTCCCCTTCTAATCCTGTGTGCCTAAGATCAATGCATGGAAACTAAAGGAACAGCTGCCTAGAAAAAGTAACCAGTGGCTTTAACAGGCTTTATAAGTCCATTTATCACCAAGGACAGGAGTGTTTATGAGTGTTTATGAGTGTTCATGAGCCATGGATCTCATGGCTTTTACCCATATTAGCTAAGCCCAACTGCTCCAATCCTGTTTGCAATCTTGAAGCTGCGGCTAAACGCTAATACATACAGATTAAGTGATCAGCAAGGGTTGTTCTCTAAACTTTGTCATAGCTGACAGCATGACCCACAGTATCGTGGAATGCAGCAAATACAGCCCTGTGGGGTTTGCAGCCCATGTGACAAGTCATTGAGTCTGCACAGGTGCTTGGCAGCTTGTGGTTAACCCAGTGTAAAATTACACAGGATGAATTAAGATAATAGAAAGCTTCCTGCCTACTTATTGTCCAAAATGTTAGCCACCATTATTCCATCTGGAAGCTTCAACTGAGGCCTATGGGCATAGATTTTCTGGTTCTCGTATTGTGGTGGAATACTCTGCATGTTAGTCATGTTGGGATTGGGATTGCTGTCATGCTTGACATACTTGAACTCAAAACTAGACACATTCTCAGAGGTCAGATGCTCATGCCCAGCCTATAACTCCTAACAGAGCCATCCTTAGGGGTGTGCAAGGCCCAGGGCATATCAGGCCATGTGAGGCCACAGGGTGGCAAGCGGGGTGGTGAGAGGTACCAGAGTGTGGAGCCACGGCCACAGCAGAGCCTGTACAGCATTCTCTGTGTGGCCCCCAAAGCGCGGGGCCTAAGGCAGGTGCCCTGATTCGCCCCTCCTGCCCGCCCCCCCCCAAGAAATGGCCCTGCCTCCTGGTTTCCTACTCTACCATTGGTTTCTAAGTGAGACGTGAAGTTGATGTAAATGTTAGGTGCCTGACTCTATTCAACCAATTTGAAAATCTTGATTTACTTCCCACCCAAATGATGTACACAGCAGGTCAATATGGTAAAAAGAACCTGGTTTAAGTAGAAGAACAGCCTGAAGATGCATTTCTGAGACTGATCAGTCTTATTTTTCACTTTAGAATTTCTGGAGCTGTTTAGCTTCAATTTAAGAAGTTTCAATAATGAGCAAATCTTGAAGTTTGGGTTCTGGTGACAATCCAAACTGCCCCTGACAATTCAGATATTTACGAAGAGATTACAAATCTCTTAAATCTCCAAAAATGAGCTGAAAATCTAATACAGATAGGTTTTCTCAGGTTCTCTCTCACTTCTGCATGTAGTTCCTGTCAAAAATTTGGTTAGAGAACATTTAAAGTTGGGTATATTGACAGAAGGTTAAAACCGATCCCTGGGCACTCCAGCAGTTTATAAGGGACATTAGTTCTCCTGTCCCAGGACATAAACACACTAATTTTCTAGCTATGGAAACAGAGGTCAAAAAAGTTGTTGGTTGTATCTATGCTGGTCTAAGGACATAGGCGGACAAGGTTCTTTGAGTAGATGTGATATCTTTTATAAGACCACCTGAATAGTTGGAAAAAAAGGTCTTTGCAAGCTTTTGGGCACAAACACCCTTCTTCAGGCAGCGGGAGACTCTGCAGGTATTATGAGTTCTCCAAGGCAGAAAAGAAGCTAAAGTAAACAAGAAGTCTGTGAAGACGCAAATAAGTGGAAGTTTGGAAGACAAAAGGTAGAGATGCAGGTGGGCAGTGTGAAGGAAAACAAGTGGTCAGTTAACAAATTACCTGGTGTGTTCAATATCAGGCAGGCTGTAATGTGTCACACATCCAATGTCTATATAGAGTCCATGATTTTTTGTATCCAGATTTATGAAGTGATGTTTCTAGGCTCATCTATGAAAAGTGTTTTGTAAATTCCCTTTAAGGATTAAAACTGAGAGATCACAGAGGGAATGATTGTCTTGTGAGAAGCGGGCACAAAGAGACCACCCATCCTAGCCTTTAAGGAAGCACCAAAACTCGCCTGCCTCAGCACCAGAAGCAAACTTCCTATGACCCCAACGCACACCAGGCCATGCCATGACAAGAAATGTAAAACCAGTGACTGCTGCAGTGGAAGGGAGCCCGGTTCCCCCACACTGCTGCCTGCCTGCTGCGGGCTAAAGCACGAGGGAGGGGCAGGCAGCTCCCAGGGCATGCACACACTCCCAGGGAAACATGAGGGATCCGTGCCCCCCAGATCTGTGCACAAGGCAGGCACAGGCTGCCTGCTGTGGGCTCGAGCTCCCCACTCCGCTGCCCTCCGCCAGAGCCTCCGCAGCCCAGCAGGTGTGACCTGGTGTGGCAGGGAATAGTGGGGCTGTGCAGGGAAGCTGCTTGCCACTGCAAGCTCTGCACTGTCCTGGTGATGTGTCCCCTGAGCACATGGCAACAGCAGGGGCGGCAGAATGGGGTTGTGGCCTTCACTGTTGCCACACGGGCAGGGGATGCATTGCCAGGGCAGCACAGAGCTCACAGCAGCCAGCAGCTTCTCTGTGTGGCCCTGTTGTTCCCTGCCATGTTGAGTCACACCCACTGGGTTGCAGAGGCCCCCAGGGAGGGGAGCAGGGTGGGAAGCCTGAGCCCACAGCAGGCAGCCTGCACCCACCCTGCGCACACATCTGGGCAGCACAGGAGCCCCCCCACCTGTGCTGGGAGTGCATGCAGTGATGGGGAGCTAGCCCTACCCATAGCTTTGAGCCTGCTATCGAGCCACCCATAGCTTCATCCCGCTCCCCACCGGACCTGGCAGCCAAGCATTGCGGCCCCAGCCCTGCCCAAATCCGTCCCTTCCTCCCTCCCCATGGGGTCCTTAATCTCTTCACCCCCCCCCTAATCTATCTACAGGAGCTGCTCTCCAGGCAGCTGGTGGCCATGCGCATATACATGCACATGGCACCCCCTGCCTGACTGCCCTCCTCCCACTCCCCCCCAGCCCCTTGCTCACTGGTACTCTACCAGCCTGCAGAGAGCTCATCGCAAAACTGCAAGATCCACAGGTGTCTCCAGTAAAATGAGAAATCCCTGTTTTCCTCTGGTAAAGGGGGAAATCCATGGTTTTTCTCCATTTTTGCATGAGAAACAGAAAACCCTTATCCCTTATGTTGATAAAAAAGGGATTTGTGTACCATATTTACTATAATATAAGATGACCCTTAGTATAAAATGACCCCCCAAATAATTAGATTCTATATATGGAAATTGTATATAGTTATTATAATCTTCCAGGTATAGAACTGAATTATTGCAGATCTGCCTTGGATATGACACCCTTCCATTGCTACACCAGAGAAAATAAATCTAGGTGGTCAGATACCCTCTTGCCTTCTGCCCCCTACTCCTTATTGTCAGCCCCTGCTCTCCCTGAACACATGGAACAGAGAGGCAACATTTTCACATGGAAAAGTTACTACAGGTACCCACAAGCTTAGCACATCCAGAATTGAGGCCTTTTGCCTTTTTTGAAACTACTGGAAGGTTTAGCACAGGTACTCCATAAACACACTTTTAAGCAGCACCTTTGCATTTTTTATAAATAGTACAAGCTATACTTGATTTTAATCCAAAGCCAAAAGGCTCATGATTTATTATACATTTCGTTGGGCTGAGCCCCTGCAGATTCAACTGTGTTTAAAGCCATGGTGAGCCCACAGCTCAGCACCGCTCAGTATGCATGTGTACTCCACATATCTCCCACAAAAGAACCATGTGCTAATTAGCCCCCATTCATGGCTGGAACTGGGTGTTCTTGTCATGAGACCGGGGATCTCCAGAAATGTTTATGGTCCAGCTCTACCTCGGGGAGAGGGGGCAGAACGACAGAGCACACTAATTATTGCTGATAAGCTGAGAGATGCATCAACAGAGGAATTCTGGGTGACCCATTTGGTGACATTTGCTAGACATTTGTTTGGGGCCCCATTTGGTGACATTTGCTAGACAACAGGAATCATTGGAAATGAAAGAAAGATGCAGCTCAACTGTGGGAGTGAAGAAGAAGTTGAAACATATTCAATGTAGTGGCTCATCATGAATTGAAAAAGTCAGCACTGAGGACTGCATGCATTTTATTCAGATGGGCTGCGTTAACCTCACATGGGTCAAGCATTTTATAGTCATGCTCAGTGTTGGCTCCAAATGAAATTTCCAGTAAGAAAGAGGCAGAGGAAACCAGAGACATATTGAAGCTGCTCTTACATCCTAATGGTCCACAAAAGTTCATTTCTATAGTCTCTTCTGTTTCTTATGTCTCACAAACATTTTAGGGCCATACAGATATAATGGACAATTATAACAAGGGATTGTTGCAGTGACTGATTTGTGGAAGCTTTGTGGAAGTGAATGAAGTCATGAAAGTTACTATCAGTCCAGGGAGGAATGAAAAAACATTTGGCCACCATCCTTCCCTTTAAAGAATAGCTTTTTGCCCACAGTGGGCAGAAATATGGAGGAGAGAAAAAGCCTAAGACACTTACTTCTGATATATTGTTGTTATCAATTGGTCCGTTGAGGTCAGAACGTTGTTGCTTCCTTGGCTGTTCTAACCCATTGCACACCTGTAAGAAATCAAATAAACACTTTAAAAATCCTTTTCCCTCTTCCTCCTCCTAAATTCACAAATGGAATATGGAGCAGACTAGATATACCAAGGAACTCTCATGAGGATGAAATGAAATGTTGAGATAGCAAGAAATGCCTAAAAATGATATTACTTGCACTAAATAAATGAGGATAGCCTATCCACAGCATTAGCACCATCAATTTGAAAATAAAAGCACTTCAGGTAAGTTCTTCCTATGTTATTTCAACTAAGCCAGCAAAAAACTCCTTGAATGGAACTCAGGTGATACACAGATCTTAAACTGGTCATACACGCACACGGACTATCACACAGTGGGTACATCTACACAAGCGCTTCAAAGTGCAGTAGCCTATTTTACCGTCAATTAAAGAATCATGTAAAAAGCATGCAATTATGCTAATCCAAAGTAAAGTAGGCTAATGAACAGTAAACATCACTTCAAAAAACATGCGCAGCCTAATATGCATTTATTTAGAACCTCACACTGGAGGTACTAAATTTAATGTGCATTAGGAAAAGTGCATTACTGGCCATACCTACATGTGCATTATGTATGAGGGAAAACCAAAGATCTCAGGTCAGCACAAGATTACAAATATAGTTTAATTTGCACTGCTACTACAGTAAGAAAGTAACACATTTCTGCATTTCATGGCACCTGAATCTGGTTCTGAAGGGTCAAGGGCTTGAGTCTTAAAAGTGTAAAATGTCACCTACAAGCTGAGTGGGCTCAACAACTTTTCACCTCAGCAGAAACTGAGATTAGAAATTGTAGAAAATTTTCACTGACAGAGAAGGATTTGGAAGGCAAGTCATATGGGGAGAGGTAGAAAGAGCTAGGCACGTTTAGCTTGTGGAAAAGGTACTTAAGAGAGTGCATGATAGAAGTCTTCAGAGAAGAGGGCAAGCACCTTTTCTCTCTTGCTACAAAGAGTAGGATGCAGCCCAATGGCAGCAATATAGGTTTAGACTGGATATCAGGATAAACTTCAGTGTTAGAAAAGTGAGGCAGTGGGTCAAACTACCTAGGGAAGCTGTGGATTCTTCATAATTGCAAGTGCTCAAAAAGAGGCTAGAGAGACAGTGGTTGGAGATGATCTAAGGGTGCGTCCACATGTTACTCTATGGCAAAGTAGCAATCACGCGGGTCTACATGTGATCATCAGCTATGCTGGCACAGCAGTACACTCCTCCTTTCCTCAGAAACATTGGGAGTTGGTTCCAGCCAAGGCTGGGGGTTGTGACTGAAGTGTGCCAAAGCTCCTGTTAGGACTTAAACATGGAGGTTTCTGGCTAGAGGGTCTTACCCCTCTACTGAGGGTCAGAACAATTGACATTTTTGTGGGTCCAGGAAGAAATTTTAGCCCATGGTCAGAAGACTAGTATGGACTGGAGTTTTTTGCCATCTTCTGTAATAGGAGACATGGCTCTCTTCCTAGGATCTCTTGAGTGTATATCAACAACCTTTACCGTGACAGGATAATAGCTGTCATGATCCCTTTTTTTTTTACCTGTGGCAGATTAGGGTGTTATGTCTTGTGTTGTGTTGTTAAGGTGACTGTGTAGTTCTGCTAAGAGGTTAGACAGTGGATTTGTATAGAATGTTTTGCAGAGGGATGATCCTGTCTTAGGCAAGGGGTTGGACTAGATGACCTAGCCAAGGCTGCAACTGAACTCCAACTAGCTTCAAGCATTAAGGACAATAACAAGCCCTTTTTCGGATATGTAGGGAGCCAGAGGAAAAGCAAGGGGAACACTGGACTGCTGCTGAACCAGATGGGGCGACTGACAACTGACGCCCAGGAAAGAGCCAACCTATTAAATGGGTACTTTGCGTCCGTCTTTCTTCAGTCCCATGGGACGCCTATGAGACAGGGAGGTCCGGGTGGGGGAGATCCCCTGCCCTCCATAAATGCTGACCTCATGAAGGAACATCTTGAGAAGCTAGATACCTTCAAGTCAGCCGGCCCTGACAATCTGCACCCCAGGGTACTCAAGGAGCTGGCGAGCATCATAGCCCAGCCTCTGGCACGGATGTTTGAAAACTCCTGGCGCTCTGGTGTAGTTCCCAAAGACTGGAAGAAGGCCAATGTGGTGCCGATCTTCAAGAAAGGGAGGAAAGTGGATCCAGCTAACTAGAGGCCCATCAGCCTGACTTCCATCCTGGGGAAGATCTTAGAAAAGTTTATTAAAGAGGCCATCCTTAATGGACTGGCTGACACCAACATCCTGAGGGACAGCCAGCATGGGTTTGTTGTGGGTAGGTCTAGCTTGACCAATCTCATTTCCTTCTATGACCAGGTGACCTATCACCTGGACAAGGGAGAAGAGATTGATGTCATATATCTTTACTTCAAAAAAGCCTTCCATCTGATATCCCATGATCACCTCTTGGCGAAACTGGCCAATTGTGGCCTTGAGTCCACCATGATCCACTGGCTGGGAAATTGGCTCCGTGGTCAGACCCAGACGGTTGTAATTCATGGCAGTCACTCATC
>NW_017728911.1:12137241-12138281 GCF_001723895.1 Crocodylus porosus | reverse complement strand
ATGCTTATCTTGCTGGGATCCTATGACCCCAGCTGACTTCCTGTCCTTTGGGTGGGGGGCTGGACTCGATGATCTTCCAAGGTCCCTTCCAGCCCTAATGTCTATGAAATCTATGAAAACCTGTGGATGATCGAGGGATATAAAGAAGTTCCTCCATCAGGAGAAACTAAAAAGGCTATGGGTCTTAAGTTTGAAAGGAGAAGGCTGAGGGGGGATATGATAGAGGTCTATAAACTCATGAAGTGTGTAAATCAGTGATTCCCAAAGGACGTGCTGTGGCAAACTAGTGTGCAGAAAGATCAGTGGAAGCGTGCCACAAAAAACAGGCTGGATCAGACGGTCCTGTGTAGCAGAATGGGGCCCTGGCTACATGATGTCGTGTGTAGGCTCTGACCCACAGGCTGGATCTGGCTCACAGATCAGCGAGTGAAGTGCTGCCAATTTTAATCCAGGAAAAAAAGTGTCCCAAGTATCAAAAATTGGGGAAACACTAGTGTAGCTAAAGTGAATAAAGAACTTTTATTCACCAAGTCCCAAAATACTAGAACTAGGAGGCACCCACTAAAATTAGCAGGAGACCAGTTTAAAACAGAGAAAAGGAATTATTTTTTTCTTACATGATGTTTAGTAACTTGTAGGTGTATGCGAAGTGGGCCCTATTCGATTCAGATTTGGATTCAGTCCGAATCAGGGACAGTGATTCAATTTGTTAATTCAGATCACTGTCCCTGATTTGATTCAGCTGAATCTGAATCTGAAGATTCAATGCTGATTCAGAGAATCAGCAATTCAGACAGACACAGCTTTAAATCTTTTTTCTACATACCTCAAGGTACAAGTGCAGCTTGTGAATGCTGTGATGCTGAGGGGCATGGAGTGTCCCACAGGAATGTGGGGGAGGGCCCTCTATACGCTCGGCGGTGAACCCAGAAGTGGATTGGAAGTCCCCCTCCTGTGTCCGCCGAGGAGCATGCTGGGGATGGCTCTGCACCTCCCCAGCTCAGTGATCAGCTGCAGGGGGACCATGGGTGCCCCCCCCC
>NW_017728911.1:12074018-12137141 GCF_001723895.1 Crocodylus porosus | reverse complement strand
CCCCAGTATTCTTTCCTGCCATGGCAGGGGGTCGGACTAGATGATCTGCTCAGGTCCCTTCCGACCCTAGAAACTATGAAACTGTGAAATTATACATGAAACAAAACTCTATTGTACATTATGACATATTATTAGGAGTGTTATATATAATTATCATACACTACTTCTGAAATGTCAGAATGACGACTGAAAGTTTTGATATTTTAAAATTCTTTTTAACATGTCAAACTGTTTACTTATAACAGTGTCCATACAGACTGCACCTTGCTATAAGATTAAAAATAAATTTATTAAAAAATAGAATAATATTTCAAGTATTATATAGTCATGAAACTACTGCTACTCACCAGTCATAAATACTAAGATGAAATATAAAGTTTGAAACAAAACTTTGTAACAAAATTCTAAAATGAAAATGTTTAAAATATTTTTCAGAAATTCATTTTCAAGAAAATTTAAAAAATAACTGTTTTCATTCTGAGTCAGAGTGAAACCAAATTTTGCAACACTGAAATTTCCCACCAAAAAGAAATTGCAAGTTGTGACAAGCTCAAACAGAAGAGGCTAAATGCTATTCAAAAGCAATATCATTGCAGTAAGGCTTCGCAGAAACTGACGTTTCATATCTATGAGAAGAAGCTGCAATTCTGAACATATTTTCTGCTATTACAGCTAGCAGAGCTCTCTGTTATATAATATACACCATCTTCCCAGACAAGCAAGCCCTAAAGAGAATGCTGCATCAGTGGCCATATGACTTCAGTTGCCCTTGGAAATTCAAAGAGAAAGTTCAGGCCCCACATCAGGGAACTGCAAAAGTCTTCCCATTAGGAAATACTTATTTTCTGTGCAATCCCATTTATCTCAGAAACAGACCACTTCCCCAGATTTTAATATATGACACGGAAACTCAACGCACTGTGCATAGGTCTCTTCTGTTTTTCTTGGTTTGAATCATCCCATACCCTGTTTTAATTTACATTGGGTTTGTTCATAAATGTAAATTACACCAAGATATATAAGGGACTGAAGTTCAGCTTTTCCTGGGCGTAGTTTGGGCTGTAGCTACTGTTACTGTGTTTTGCTACTAGGTAGCAGAGAGCAGGTAATAACCAGCTTGCTTCAAGCAAATTGCCACCACAGATAAATCTGCTAACAGATGGTGCCTGCTCTACTGTAACTTATACCAACTGAGTTTTGGGCAACAATAACCTGGTTGAGGAGATCACATCATCTGGCTGCTACACCAATGAATGTTGATTGCACCAGTGTATAGCTATCATCTGTCCGGGCCCCCGCTTGCCATGGGAAAGATGTTTTTTAGGAACAGATGTCAGGTTTTCTAGAAAACCAAGTTGTATTTCTGGCTGTACCACAGGCCTTCTCTGTGATTTTGGCCAACTCAATTTAATGAGTCTGCATATATAAGTGTTGTTTTAAGGTTTTTGCTAATTAAGATTTGTAAGTGGTCTTACAAGCACTGTCAGATCGCTGTAATTTCCATGTGGGTGAAAGGTAATCTCTAGGCTGCTTGACTCCTTTCTCACAATATAAGTATCAACATGGAACTGTAGACCATGTATCTTCCAATCAGGGACAAATTATGTCTTGAATCAATACTTTGTCAAGAGAACAAACCTTGACTCTACAGCAGTTTCGGCCCTGTGGGCCAAATGAGTGATGCAGGGCCAAATGAGTGACACAGGGCCAGACTGTGGACTGTACTGGACCCCATGATGCAGGACTGGCCCACATGCCTGGATCTGGACTGTAGTAACCCCACCCAGTCCTGCATGCTGGAATCAGTGCGCTAGGACCCTGCATCACCTCTGCTCAGCTACATGTGCCATGTCTGGACTCTGAGGCCAGGGGCCAGGTGCTGGGATCAGGGTTCTGCACTACATCGTCCTGACCATATGCACCAGGATTAGCCCCTGTGCCACCCTGTGTGCTGAATGTAGCACACAGGGCCATAGCCCATGGGGTACCCTGTAGGCTAGATGCCAAGGCTCCAGTAGCTGGATCTGGCCTGCAGGCTAGGCATCCCTGCTCTATAAAATTAAAGCAAAATACAAACGTACCTCCAATCTTACCCTCATTAGTTTGATTCTCTCATATGATAACTCAGTGGGGCACAGTACAACATTCCTTTCCAGAAATTAGGATAGTTTCAAAATACAAAAAGATACTGACCTATCTACACTACTGAGAATTATAGGCAATACTGCTCACAACCTATTACAAATAGCTATGGTACCCAAGATACTTCCTGCCTCCATTCATTTCTATTAATACTGTGATGTTTGAGATAAGACAAGTTTAATTATGTTGTGTGGTTCAACTAATATGGTACAGTATGTGCTGATGTGCAGTGGAACACATTTATATGGGTAAACAAATATCCATGGAGTCATAACAACACAAATCTAATAGTCACATACTGTATTTTAAAAATACTGGGATTTGATAATGTTTTAAGCATCAATAATGATATGGTTGCAATGAAAATAGATTAATTAGTAAGAAAAAGCATGACAGTAAATATACCAATTCTGGTATATTTAAAAGCAAATCAAAAAGCATTTTACAAAATGTGTCAATTCCCATCATTGTACACTTGGCTAAACTGAAAATACACCAGCATATAAAGAACTAATGAGCTTGGAATAGAATCACAGAATCATAGATTCACAAAATCAAACAATCACAGAAAATGAGGGTTGGAAGGCACCTCAGGAGGTCTAGTTTAACCCCCTGCTCAAAGCAGGACTAAGGGCGCACAGATACCGAGATTTTGGGGGTTGATACTGATAGCAAATTTTTAAGGTGGCATATCTGCCGACACTGGTCCCATTTCCAATACAGCTATATGCAGCTAGTAAGTCTGTTGCGGTGAAAGGGAGGGGGGAAGGAAGGGCCGTGGGGGGTAGATCGACACCTTCCATGGTGAGGGAGGGAGTGGGGCTGTGGTAGGCACTGCCCAGCCAGGGCGTGGCAAACACAGGATGGAGCCACGGCTTGTCCAGGGGGGCATGGAGAGCGAAGGTGGCCGCTTGTCTGGGAGCTGCTCATCCAGCACTCGCCCGCTCATCTGGCGGCTCCCGCTGCTGCTCCTACCACTTGTCCATGAGGGCATGGCAGAGGCATGTGCCCCTGGATATGCACAGGGCAAGCCGGGAAGACTTCAGCTGCAGGCTGGGGCTGAGGGCTGTGCTCAGGGTGGGCAATGACAGTGCTGAGGGTGGGAAACGGCAAAATTTGGGGTGTTTGCAGCCCCCTGTAGCTTCCCCTCCCACCAGTAGCACCACCTGCCCCAGGCTCAGTACAGTCCCCAGCCCCACCCTGCGCAGATCTGGAGGCACACACCCCTGCCCCGTGTCCTCCCAGACAAGTGGCAGGAGCAGCAGCAGGAGCCACCCTCCCTCTCCCATGCCCTGATGAGACGTGGCTCTGTACCACACCTGCCCTTCCCCGGCTGGGCAGCACCTATCCCAGCTCAACTCCCTCCCTCACTGAGGGGGGTGTTGATCTGACCCCCATCGCCCTTCTCACTCCCTCTCTGTCCACCACATCAGACTTACCAGCTGCACTCAGCTCTCCAAGCTGCCAGGCTCGGCTGCTCATTGCCTGTGTGCTGTGCTGTGGCTGTGCACATGCACAGGCATACGCATTTATTGGCCAAATTATCAGCCACATCAGACCAATTTCTAATATAGTCAATTTTCATTATATTGCTGTCGATCTGATATTGGACCGATGTATCAGCACCTCTAAGCAGGACCATCCCCAACTATATCATCCCAGCCAAGGCTTTCTCTATCTGGGTCTTAAAAACTGCAAAAGATGGAGGTTCTACAACTTCATTACAATAACATTGTATTGGTTTAATTAGTGTATCCTGGCTGTAGAAAACAAGATAGTTTATTTGAGCATGCATCCATCTCAAAGCAAAGGTATGTATGGACACTAGTCAGTCAGCCCTGGGCTGGGTTATAAGTCCCTTTGTGCTCTATTTCAGGTGCAATTCCATATTGTCCCATCATTGATATTACTGTCATCAATTGGATGAGACTCAAAAATTATGATCTGTTTACAGTGGTAATTTACTGAAATTACTGCTTTCAGAAGGAACTGTAGATTTATCTCACTCCAGTAATGTTTGCCAGTCACACATTTACTATGCATGTTGTTATTATGTATTACCTGTGCCCTGTAGCTATAACAAATCAGGGCCCCACTGTGTAGAATCCATAATGGATCACTAAAAATTACACCAACTTTCAATGAGTATATTGTCTACGCTCATAAATAAAGGATGCATTTTTTTACTATTATGTTTTTTCTACGCATTTTCTACTATTAGGCCCTGTGTATTAAACCTATATATTCTATAACAAATATACAGACTAAGGTGGCCAATATGCTTAAGGCACACCATTTTCTCTAACCAAGAGCACACAAGGGAGTAATGTAGCTAGCATCATCTTTAACTACCTTCAGCTCCCGAGCCTTTATGACCAGGTACCCATTTACAGCTAGGTTGACCAGACTAGGCCTAGCCTTTGGTAGAAGACCAGAGAAAAACTCAGACTCACTTGTCTGGATGTACAGCCAGATCCTTAATCACTCCTCCACTACTTCCCTTAGTCTTTTCAATTATTCCTTTAAATGATCATGAGCTCCACACAGACATTTTAGTGGCACAGTATATTGGTAACAAAGGATTCTTTTACCCATATTGTTTTATTTATAAAAATTGAATTATTCTTGTGTTCATGTCTGGTCACTTCTCTAACATTTTATTTTTGGAGAGAAGTATGGGGTGGGTAATGGAACAGGGGAAGAATTTCAGGGAAGAAGCAAAGGCAGATAATTCTTTTCTCTCCTTATTCCCAAGTTAGGAGAGAAGCATCTACTTTGTTCTTCAGCAGCAGATGAAGCGAGGACCACGGTCCTTGGGAGACATTAATATAGTGGGGTTATTGAGAGCTGAAAAATTTGATGTGCCATCCCAAAAATCAGACATCCTGGCATACCAGACATCCATGGCAAGACGCATGATATCTGAGACGAGGCATAAAATTTGTCAGATACCAATCACACCACTGCAGGGGTAGGGCTGCCGCAGCCCAATCCCAGGGTTCAGCCAGTGAGCAGCTGTTTCCCAGACCATGGAGCTGTCCCAGTCCAATGTCAACAATCAAGTGACTGTTGGCATCGGCTGAAACAGTCCTGGGTTAGAGACACATACCATATGTTCCATTTAAGGCCCCGTACAAGCCAGCAACAAACATGTTTCAAGTCACATGGATATGGAACATCTTTGCAGCTGGTTTGCCATTTTATGGTGCCATACAATAGCTGAACACATGGCATGTTGCAATGTATGGCATGATTAACATGTTAATTTTGCCATAAAAATAATGTCTGCCTTCCAGCCGGTTAGCAACCCATTTGAGCGTGTAGGTGTTGACACCGCAGTCCCCCAGTTTCTTAATGAGAACAGGGCGAGAGACAATGTCGAAGGCCTTCCGGAAGTGCAGAAAGACTATGTCCACTGCTACCCCTGTATCTAAGGATTTGGTGACCTGGCCGTAGAAGGCCACCAGGTTGGTCTGACAGGATCTGTCGCTAATGAACCCGTCTTGGTTGCCCTTAAGTATAATCTCCCCTGCTGGCCCCTCGTGGACATGTGCCAGAATAATTCTCTCAAAAAGCTTACCCAGGATTGAGGTAAGACTAACTGGCCTATAGTTCCCTGGGTCCTCCTTCCTCCCTTTTTTGAAGACGGGAACCACACTGGCCCTCTTCCAGTCCTCTGGCACCACACCAGAGCACCACGAGCGCTCATACAGCTGTGCCAGGGGTCCTGCAATGACTTCAGCTAATTCCCTCAGCACTCTGGGGTGGAGATCATCTGGACCAGCTGATTTAAATACATCCAGTCCCTCCAGAAGTTCCCTGACTAGATCCCCCCTGACCCTTGGCCTAGGTGCACCTCCCCTGGGGCCTGAGGGGGGCTCAGTGGGGTGGGGGGGCTGATCCAGTCCCTGCTCAGGAAAATGGAGGCAAAGAAGTCGTTAAATAGGTTAGCTTTGGCATCTGATGTGATGACCAAATTTCCCAGCAGGGGCCCCATGTTACCTAGTAGCTTCTTTTTCCCCCCTATTATTTAAAAAAAGGAATCCTTCTTGTCCTTGATCCGGGTCGCTAGTCCCAATTCCATCTCCACCTTGGCCTTCCTGACTGCCCCCCTGCATCCCCGAGCAACCGCAGTATAGTCCTACCTGGTGATGGCCCCGCCCTTCCATTGGGTGTATGCCTCCCTTTTAGCTAGGAGACATTCCTGGATGCTTTTGGTGAGCCATGGGGGCTTTTGTGCCCTTCTGCTCCCTTTGATATGTATTGGGATTACCTCCCTTGGGATTATCATTTGTTGTGATCGAAATGGTTTTGTGATGAAGAGTTATGAGCAGGGATCCAGGTTTTCTGTTTGCTGCAGAAAAACATGGATTCTCTTAACAGAGAAAAATGCAGAATTTCTCCTTTAAAGGAGCCTTCCAGCCTTCCAGCCTGCAAGGGGCTGCTTGGGGCTAGGTAAAGCAGGACACAGGGGGCACATGCATGTACACATGCATACATGCACACAACAACCAGACAGTGGTGGTGAGCAGCTCTCACAGGTAAGTCTATGCGGGTTAGGGAGACAGGGGGGCACAGGCAACATGGTGAGGGGGTGAGGGGAGTAGGTGACATATTGGGGAGATGGGGGGGCACAGGCAATGCATGTTCCCCCCAAGATTTCTGTGCCCACAGTGGGGTGTGAGGTTGCAGCTGGGATGGACCAGCTCCAGAGAAGCCAACTCTGCAGCGCAGCTGGCAAGACCCAGTGGGGGACAGAGCACCATGCTGCCATGGCCACAAAGGTGAGGAGTCTCCTGCCTGCCTGGCAGCAGCAGAGGCCACAAATCCATGCTGCTGCCACACTTCACCTTGGCAGCCACGGTGGTGAGACAATCCCTCCCACACCAGGTGCTACTTGCTGTGCCATAGAATAGCCTTCTCCGAAGCTGATCTGGCCTGGCTGCAGCCCTGCTGTTAGCACAGAAAGCTCAGGGGGCACATGCCTGTCCTCCCCCTTGACATGTTGCCTGTGCCTCCCTCACCCTCCCCACACATTGCCTGTGCTCACACCCTCCTTTCTTCATACACCTTCCCATTCCCCACACATTGGGGGGCTGAGGGCAGGAGGCTGAGGGTTGGGAGTGAGTGGCAATGGCATAGGCAGGACACTGGCATCAGGGTTGCTCAGTGCCATGAAGCAGTAGGGAGATGGGGGGACACCTGCAGCTAGATCCGTGTTCTGGTGAGTGAAGGGGGCAGGGGGAGCTCTGATTTTCCATGATAATCCCCCCCCAAATTAAAGGTCAAAATGTATAGGTACTTAGAATTTATTATAATGATTGAGGCACTGGTAGGCTTCTAAATTGCCTTAAAATTGTACATATATCAACAAAACATTGAGTTCAACTGATACCTCTCTCTCTCTCTCCGTGTGTGTGTACACACACACACACACACACACAGAAAGAGAGAGGTGTCAGTTGAACTCAATGTTTTGTTGATATATTTACAATTTTAAGGCAATATATACAGAGAGAGAGAAAGAGAGAGAGAGAGAGAGAGAGAGAGAGAGAGAGGTGTTTCATTTTAATTGTAGAAAAACATGGATTTGGGGTTTTTAAATCAGAAAAGTATAAACGTATCTTGCTGATGAATTAGGTACATACCCTTCTCCAGGAAAACATGTGTACCCAAACATCATCTTTAAGTCACACGGATGTTTGCAACATATGGCCCTCTAATTTTACTACCTAGCTAAACATATCTGTATGAACTTGTGTACCTGTCTCTATAAACTAGGCAAGAAATTTCAGACTGAAAGTAAACTCTTAAATTGTCAGTACTGTAGCCTGAACTGGAGTATACAGATTGCTGCATTCCATGCACAACTGGGTAAATTGGCAAATCCAACAGAAATGCCAGAATTCTGAACAAAAATGTTCAAGCACTAACTTCTGGGGTAATTTTACTTGCGGTTCATAAAAGTCTGAAAATTTGGTTATACCTGCAATTCTAATTGTTCTGCATGTAGAAGTGCCATGTGGTATATTTACCACGAACAGTCAAAATATATCAATATATACAGTAGTTAAGTCAGAGCTGACTTATCGTCTCTGTAGGATTATGCCTGATTTGAAACAGAGAACTATCATCAGGAATTAGTATTGATATCTAAATATCTGAACTAGTAATGAACCTGCCCAGTATGGTATTAGAAAACTTTAGGAGGGCAAGAGTTCTACCTTTGTGAGATGAGGTAAAGCACAACCCTAATTCACCTGTGGTCACTGAAGTTCCAATGGAATTTTTTACAAAACTAAAAGCAAATCCAGAAAAAGAGAGACTATCCTAACATACTATAAAATAATTTGCATATACTATTCAGAGCAAGCTCACCTTAACAACATGGACCTCTACTAAGATTTCACTTGTGACTTCAATATCCTGAATGTTATCTCTACATTGCTGATTCTCATGATGCCCTTCCTATTGAAAAATCTGTTCTGCTGGAAGCCAGCAGTTCTGTCTGCTTTTCGGGATTCATTAGAGGGGGTCATTTGTGCTGATAGTTGAGAAAAATATCACCATAGTAATAAAAAGCTGACAAGCAGATTATCTGCATGCACAGATACACAGGATCTAATCATAGTCAATTTTTATTACCAAAGTGTAAACATCCAAATAATTGTGTTTATAGCACATACCTGACAAAATCTCTTTATAAATAATGCTGCTCAAATAGTAGATCAATCCATGAATTCAGAAAGCAGTTTACAGAATAAAAATGTTGAAGTCTGCGTTGTCTAAATTACCCAACAGAATAGAAATGTGTTATGGTAGGTTCCACTTAGTATTCCTATTGAAAATCCCAGAAGACACAGCAAGGAAAGAGCAAACTGATTGACATAATTAACTTTTTGCCCACATTTGTGTTCTCTCTAAGACAGATGCAAGGCCAGTTGGCAAAGGCAGCGAGAAGAAGCATCATCTTGCCAGTGTTACATCTGTCTCACAGAGATAGGATTTCAGCTTTTAGTTCAGCCAATCTGGCATAAGCTTTAAAATTGAGTTGAGAACATCATGTTATCATAGACCTATGGTCTCCTGCTACTATTAAAATGCTAATGCATTTATAGAAAAGGAAATGTCAAGGTGCAACTAAAATGTTTTCTTGCCAAAGCGGGAGAAATTAATCTTGTAAAAATATTTGGTGACAATACTATTTCTATTAAACCAAATGATGGATGTAAATTTATTTTGTCTAATGGAAAGGGGATGATGTAGAATGAGGAGTGAGAACTGTTCAATAATCCTGACTGAGCTGCTGCATTTTAAACCTATCAACTGTGAGTACTGTTAAAGGTACCTTTAAAACATTTTAACTCTGTTGAAGGTTATGCCATCATAAAGTTAGAGCAGTTTCAGAGCAGTCACAGGTTCAGGCTTAATGCCATCTCAGACCCGCACAACTGTGACTTGCCGCTAGAGGGCCTGGAAAGCAGGGGTATGGACAGGAGCCAGGACTCCCTCCCACCTCTGGGGTGGGAGAGGGCAGGGGGTGGGGTAGCATGTAGCTCAGAGGTAGAGAATAACGGTTCAGTTCATGAGGGTTGAAAGTCTGCCCACAAAACAAAGGAGTGGGAAGGACTGAGAATGGGGTGTTCTGGGATGCAGGATGAATGAAAATAAGTGTTTTATTTCCCTGGACCAGACTAACAATACTCTGAAACAACCTGGGTAAAAGGGATTAAAGATGACTCTCACCTGAATTGGCATAACTTTAAACTATTAGAGGATACCTTGCATGGGTTAACACCTTTTAATGGGTGAAAGTTTCTCTTTTAAGTGCCTTTATGACAATTTAAAGGTAACTGGTAACACCACCCTGTATCACTATACTACATTTGATACAAGCGTGGAAGATGTCAAGTAGTAATGTGTAATCTGATCCAATAAAACACATACCTGAACAATAGAAAACAGTTTTTAACTAGCTGAAGTTTAGTATGGAATGTTGACATGAAGCTATTTAATTGGCTTTCATCGATTTCATTATTTTTATGATAATTTGTAACAAGCAAGAGTACATTTCAAGCCAGACCACATAATTCTGAATGGTACAAGCAAAAATGAATTAGATGCAAAGACTCTCCATATCTTACATGCAATTAATGGTAGAAGTATTAGGGGGAAAAATGTCAAATCATTCATATTTTGGAATTTGCTGCCAGATCAAAATCATCACTTTCTACAAGCCCATGCCAATTTCAGCAGAACTCCTCTAGAAATACAATAATACCTGGTTCCCATTGGGCTTCTCAGCAGCCTGACAGGGAGTTTTCAAGTTTCTGGACTGTCCAGCTCCCTGACTAGCAAGATGCCAGGATTCAAGCAGCTGTTAAAGAGTCTCAAAATTTCTGCATTCCAAATTGAAATTACACCAAAATTTCAAAATGTTCATGTCCTCCACAAAATAGCATTACCCTTCTTCAACTAGTTCCACCAAACAGGAATACAGTCACTGACTAAATAATTTGACCACTGAAAAACAGACCAACTGTTTTTGACAGCAGTTAATCACTGCAGCTATCATAGTAACTGTCAGGTTGAGTACAAGCAGGTTCTAGGGGTATTATTCTATTCTAACTATGTATCTCCTGAAGATAAACTGCTTACTGCCTTCTACTTTAGTTTTCTTGGAAGAGATTCTTTGTTTTATTAGGCACAGCTCATTTGCATCAGCATTGCATATTTTTATTAGCTCACTGTATTCAAGCAAGTTCTATCAGAAAAAAGCTTAAGACCATTCATGGGACACTTGCTCACACTTTCCTTTACGAAATATGGGGCTAGTTTAATTTCTGAAATGCTGGGAAGTGCAACGGTAATAATCAATTGTTATTATGTTGTTTAGGTCTGTAGCACAGGGAAATAAAAATGACTGTATGCAGACAGTGCATTCAGTTGAATACCATTATTGAATATATAATTCAAAACATTACAACATTAAAATTATTTGTGAGATGGGACAGAATAAGTTTCCCTGAACTTGGGTAACAGGGATTGAAATCTTATTAAGATCCAAAAAAAGGTCTGTACTCTCTCACTATTCCTTAATGAGACACTGCTCTTGCCACAGAGTTTTCATAGAACTTAGCATGAGTATCCATCCTTGCTCAATAACGATCTAGCATACGAGATGAAGGAGTGATGGCTGGATCTGTTATACATTAGCAGAACTATATGGGGAACCTAACATGACTATGTATTCACTACACTCTGCTGCTATATTTGGTCATTGACAATGTTGGCCATGTGGTTTTAAATTTCCATTTTAAGACAGAGCTCATAGCAGTCAAATTCAGATGTCTAAATTTCAACACATGTGAACGCCGATCCTGGAACTCCAAATCAGTTCCTACACTGTGTGGGCGCATCTACAAGTGGTACTTTATTGTGTGTTAGCCTAAGTTAATGAGCATTAAGGGAGCACGTTTGCATGTGCACAGCCTAAATGTGCATGGAAAATGGCAAATTTAGGCCATTTGCGCCTACATTTCATACCTGCAAATGCAGATATGAAATTTAGGCGTAAATAGTTCAAGCGCATTTACGAACGTGAAGACGCATTAAAGTGCATTAACGCTGTGTATATCTACTGACTTGGGACTAACTTTAGTTCCAAGTCAGTTCACACACAGTATTAATGCAATTTAACACCTGCAAGTGTAGACTCCTTCCTAAGCCCACTTAATGCGCATTGAGCTAATGTGCATTAAATTTAGGCTTGCTTAAAGGCACATGTAGACACACTCTGAGTCACCCCCACAAAATAAATTTGAACTTAAACTTCCACATGAAATGTGGCTGTTTGTAACTTCTCTCCAAAACCTCCTACCCTAGTTCACTATACCTTCTCAGCCTATAGAGAAAATTCTCTCCCTGCCACTTGTAAGAGTTGCAGTATCCTCTTCAAAGATAATTTGAATCTTATGGCAGCAATTTTAATTCCCAAGTACATTTTCATTTTTTCACATAACAGGCATAACATTAAGCATGTGTGTGTTGGGCTGGATCTCCTTGTCAATTTTCTCTTTTTAGAAAAAAATCTGTTTTCTGGTCAGCTTCTGAAAAGCTGTGCAGGATAAGGGCTTACATGACTTGTTCTTTAGTAAAGCAAAGATGATTTCTCACAAGAGTACAGTCAATAAATGCTAGACAATTTAAAATAGTAACCTAGAGGAAATGAATGCAAGAGAAGGAACAAAAAAGTCCTGAAGTGATGGTCTTTTCAAAACAGCAAAGGTGAAGGAAACCTCAGGACAACTGACAAAAATATAATAGAATAATTAAATATTTTACATGGTAGCAAAGTTTCTTTCTAAGACCTCATTAATTTGGTTTGTCTCATTTCAGAAGAAAGAAAAAATACTAAAATTATATTTAAAGTCTTCTGGGCTAAATCCAGAAATTTACCTTTGAGATTAATTCATAAATGAGAAAGTCAAAAACATCTTTACAGTGATGTACCAAAATACAGGATGAATGGAAGTGAAAAACAGTCTGAATAAAAGGGTTCTGCAAGAACCAGGGATTGTTTGGTAATAAATTTTATTGTACAAACTGTATGTTGATAGAGATCTTAACAGGAGTTTTGGGCACAAAGTGCCCTTCCTCAAGTCTGGGAAAGAAACAGATACAGCTTAAGTTAAATACCAGATAAAACTATTATGTTTAATTCCTTTGTGTACAAGAAACTAATAACTTATAGAAGAGGGAGGGGCTGTAAACCTGTGCAGCAAAGAGAAGTTATCAGAAGTATCTGTAAGACAAGTAAAGAGAAAAAGAAATAGGCACTCTAATTAAATAAAAAATAAGACCATTCTAAAGGGCAGAGGGTCGTTATTACATGTGGCTCAGCAGAGAGAACAGGCCAATTTTCCCCTCTTTAAGTGACAATTTTTCTTTACTGTTTCTAAGTCATGTTACAGATTTCAACTGCAGCCAAGCAACTGAATATTGGAATGGTGCAAAGCACCCCATTCTTAGCCACTCATGCTTATTAACTTGGTTAATGGTTTTGTGCTGGAAAGCACAGAATCTTCTCTTTCATCTTGAAAAGGGGTATCATGTAATGGGCCTAGGAAATTCTATTAAAGCAGATCCCAAATGTAAGAAAATTGAGAATTTAAAGTTATGGGAAACCAAACTTCAATTAATATGAAGTTTCTCATTTTGGATACAAAAGGATGCAACTGCTATGGTTTATCCAGGCACTAATGTGTGCAGTCATCAAGTGTGTATTTTATTTCAAAATTCAGATGACTAAAAATATGAAGAGAATGTAACTTTAAGTAACATTGCTGATTGCTGGGAGTTGATGGGGAGTTGTTTATTCTTATTTTGTTCTGTTTCTATCATTCTTTTTCTCTTATTGTATGCTACCTGAGACTTTTTGGGAAGGATGGCCTATAAATTCATAACAAATACTTTTTCAAGAGAAGTATAGTGCAATAATGCAAAAGTTTTCATGTCATTCCAATGTGTATCACTTGTGTTTACATCCCTCTTTTACAGCTGAGTGTACTACAGTTGTTGCCAAATGTGTTCCTTGGTAGGAAGAACCTGAGAAGTGCCATTAATACAACAGATAAAACACATTTGATGATGCGTCAGCCTGATGACTGGGGCCAAGATCATTTCTCATTGGAGATAATCTTATCTCACATGTGGAAGCAGCATGCCATCACTGGCCAGGGCTGATTAGGTGACATATGAAGTAATTACCACCTCCCTTCCTATCAATGTAAACAACCCAGAAAAACATCTCTCTCTTTCTATTTGAGCAAAAGACTGAAGTCTTTCAAGTGTAGCAATAAGCAAAATATATTTTAAAGTTGGTTTTTTTTTAGTTTAAGATTAGACTACAAATCTATCTTGAGAACCAAAAACAAACATGTAAGCAAGGCTTGTAACACTGTCTTGCACAACATGTTCATTAACAAGCTAAGGAAATATAGACTATATGAAAGTACTAAAGGTGGATACATAATTAGTTGGATCCTTGTATTCAACCAATAGCTATCAATGTCTAGCTGGGAGAAGGTATCAAGTGGGATTCACCAGGCATTCTGTCCTGGATCCAGTATTCTTCAATATCTCTATTAATGACCTGGATGATGGGGTCAAATGTGCAATTAACAAATTTACAGACAAAAGCAAGATGAGTTGTAGATACTGTTGGGGACAAGGCTTGGATCCAGAATGACTGGGATAGACTGGAAGAATGGTCCACAGTCAATCAGTTGATATTCAACATGGACAAGTGCAAGTCCTGCATTGGGACAAAACAACTCCATACACAAACAGACTGGGGAATGATTGGGTAGACTACAGTACTAAAGAGAAGGATCTGGGGTTTACTGTGATCCATAAGCTGAATACAAGTCAACAGTGTGCTCTTGTTGCAAGGAAAATCAACAGCATCTTGGTTTGTATTAATAGGAGTGTCACCTGCATATCAAGGGAAATTATTCTTCTGTTCTATTCCGCACTACTTTTTCAAGTTTTGGGCCTCATACTTCAAGAAGGATGTTGACAGTTTGGAAAGAGACAGAGGCAAAATGATAAAGGCCTTGGGAAGCAGAACAGATGAGGAAAGGCTGATGAGGAAGGGTGCCTAGAGACAAAAATGATAAGGGCCCTGGGAGGCAAAACTGACGAGGAAAGGCTGAAAGAACTAAGGTTCTGGGGAAGAGAAAACTGAGGGAGGGGAGTTGATAATAGCCTTCAAATACCTGAAAGGTTATTACAGAGATGATTGAGATGGGCTTTTCTCAGTGACCACAAGGGACAGGACTAGAAGCAAGGGACTCAAGCTTCAGTGGGGGCAATTTAGATGGGAGATTAGGAGGAACTTTGAGTCTGAGGGTGGTTAGCATTGGAACAGGCTACCTAGTTCAAATGCTTAAAGAATCTTCATCCTCACAAGTTTTCAAGAGCAGGTTAGACTTGACTGGAACGGTTTAGTCAGGGATGATCCTGCTCTGAGCAGGTGCTGGACTAGATGACCTTGTGAGGTCCCTTCCAACCCTACTCTCCTATGACCCTGAATGTAATTTGTTTAGCTTCCTGTTAATCTAGGGCATGAGAATGATTGATTCCAAAACCCCACATTTTTTTACAGTATTAATTTCACAAGAATGGCACTCTCTTCCCTTTTTGATTCTTCATCTGTTTTGAACACCTCAATACTGTTCTTCAGTAGTCCCTTCTCTAAACACAAGTCACCTGACAAATGAAAACTCAGAAGTACCATTAATAGTACGGATACAACAGGCTGTATTTGATAATCTGTTGACAGCAATCCATTCTACTACCTCCCTTTTCTTTAGCAGTTTTATTAAGTTGGGAAAGACACATTGATTTTTCTATGTTCCGTTGTCATGAGGCTCTTACTAAAAAGTTATGACTCAGACCATATGCACAGAGGAGCTGTTTAAGTTAGAGAATGATTAAAATGGTTACAGAGTCAAATAACCTATTTTATGTGACAGAAATAAACACTTACTTTAGATATTAGAAGGTAATTTATCATTTTGGTAAAATTGCTTGTTTTCAACTTCTACTCTTAACAGAGGTGGCCAAAATAAATTGTAAAATTTGGCAGACAAGATCAGAAATAAGGGAATAAATAAATATTTCAAATACATACACACACACGTATACATATATTATTAAAAAAAAAGAAGCAAACCTCCACTTGCACACATTTTCAAGTGTGCTTACTTGCTTTGAATGAGCTGTTATTTAATGTAGCTAATACACAGGTGTGTTAAGACTTTAAACTGATAGTAAATTATTTTCTTATGATGGATGGTTTCTAGTGGGCACATCTACATGTGCAATTAATACAAAGTAATAACCTCTGGAGCTTATTGTTCTGGAGTTTATTGTTCCCGGGCACACTGTTTGATTGTGAGCCTGGGACCTCAACACACTGAGCCAGGTAGGGGCAGCTCCCCCTGTCCCAATTCAGTGTGCTGCAGAGGGTCTCGCTGGGGCATGACGGGGCTCCAGTGTGGACCTAGCCAGCAAGCAGCTCCCACACTGAAGCACTCTTGTGCCCCAGTCAGCCAGGGCAGCATCTACACATGTGCTGGTGCAGAGTAAAAAAAAAAAACTGGCTGCGGAGTTAATTAGTTTACTCCAGGCTAATACGGGCACATGTGGAGATGTGGGATATTTACTGCGGACCTAGTTTTCTCTTCAGTAAATGTCTCAGACACACCCAGTGGCCGTGTCCAAATGAGCATGGCTGTGCAGTTTTTCTCCATGCTGCAGGGGAGCAGCGCAGAGGGTTTTTTTGACCCCTGGATATCCCCCCGACACAAGCATTCCCCAGGGACAACTAGCAGCAGCACAAGGTATACCACCACTAGTTGTCCGTGGAGAACCAAATATCCACATCACATGTGGACATGGCCAGTATGTCCAACTGATGCATGATAGGTGGTAAGCAGAGATCAGAAATGGTGATTGATACATCACTAAGAATGCTGTCAAATTGGAAAGCTCTTACAGTTGAAGAAAACCATTCAAACATTAGTTCAAGGTAGTACCATCAGCCTTGTATATGGTAGCAAAGCAGTGTGGAATTCATAGTGAATATTTTAGTCAACCCCTTCACAATTATGAGCTCTTGTGAAAGAACAGGAAGGATAAAAGAATAGCCCCGGTGCACATGTCAAGCAAGTTAGTGAGGATGAGCGGTCAAAAGATCTGTAACCTAATAGAAACAAGACCATCAAATAAAATTCTCATGGTTTATGAAGGTTCTGTTGATCCTTTTAATCCCTTACGAGCATGGTCTACTGAATGACGGGTCTAGCTTCCTACCCATTAATCCAAGTGGAATCATGTGGTCCTACCCCTCAAAACTGTGGTCCTCAGCTCTAATGTAAAGTGGGCCTCAGCCCTGCACTGTCTCTGGGCTTAAGAACATCAATCTCCTGCTGGGAAAGTGACTCTCTACTCTGCCGGAACCAAGTCACCTTCTCCTTCTCACATACAAAGGAGATGCAGGGAGGGAAGCAATGTTTCCTCCTCATTCAGATTTATTTCCTTTTTGACTAACCAACCTGCAGTTCTAGTGCAGAGGGAGATACATCCTGTTTTCTCTGTGTTTCCTTTGACAATTATTAAAGGTGCATTAAGGAGGGGAAAAGCTTTTCATTTTCCTTATTTACTGTTTCCCTCTTTCTCTTCACAAATAACATTAACTTCTCTCCCTCTGGCTTTAACTTTGGCAACACTTGATTCTACTGCTGTTTGTCACTTACTACAAATCACCCCATTAGAGGAGGTTTCAACCTAATGCCACCACTGCCCTAGTTATACTGTGAGCTACACTTTAGACCCCTTATTGACTGCACTTTCAAATGACAGGCTGACTTCTTGAATTTCACTCAAAAAATGAAAATCTGCAGGAAATATGCTGCTCCTGGGTCTTCTGCTCATCCCAAAGGGCAATGAAATCCATCATGCAGGGAGACCAATGGATGCGATGTACCTTAATTTTAGCCAGGCTTTTGATATGGTCTCCCAGAACATTTCGCAGGTAAGCTAAGCAAGTACAGACTGAATGAATGGATTGTAAGGTGGATAGAAACCTGGCTGAAGCATTGGGCTCAAAGGGTAGTAATCAAAGGCTTGAAGTCTAGCTGGCAGCCAGTATCAAGTGGAGTACCCCAGGGATTGGTCCTGGGGCTGGTTTTGTTTAATACGTTCATCAACAACTTGGAAGATGGCATAGAGTGCACACTCAGCAAGTTTGCAGATGACACCAAGATAGGGGGAGTAGTAGATATGCTGGCGGGTAGGGCTACAATTCAGATGAACCTAGACAAACTGGAGGATTGGGCCAAAAGAAATCTCATGAGGTTCAACAAGAACAAGCGCAAAGTCCTGCAGTTAGGATGGAGCAATTCCATGCATGGGGGATGACTGGCTACAAACTGGAGAAAGTCCAATGGAGGGAGACAAAAAATGATGAGGGGGCTGGGGCACATGACTTATGAGGAAAACCTGAGGGAACTGGACTTATTTAGTCTAGAGAAGAGGAGACTGAGAGGGGTTTTAATAGCAGCCTTCAACTACCTGAAGGGGGCTCCGAAGAGGATGGAGCTAAATTGTTCTTAGTAGTGGGGGATGACAGACAAGGAGCAACAGATATTAGGAAAATATTTCTTACTAGGAAGGTAGTAAAACACTAGAATACATTATCCAGAGAGGTGGTGGAATCTCCATCCTTGGAGGCTTTTAAGACTTGGCTAGTCAAAGCTTACCTGGGAAGATTTAGTTGGGGCTGGTCCTGCTTTAAGCAGAGGGTTGGACTAGATGACCTCCTAAGGTCCCTTCCAACCTTAATTTTTCTATGATTCTATGATCTCTGTGACTCCCTAGCACTGTATCTGCGTTTGGGTACCAGAGGAGACTGGGACAGGCTGTGCCATGGCTGAGAGGGTATAGGCACATGGATCACCCTCTCATTCCAACTGGGTCTGAGTTGGACTAGGTATGTCCCCTGCTCCACAGTGAGGCCAGGCCCACTGGAAACACTCCCCAACCCAAACCTTCCAGGAATTTCTATCTGATGACCACAAGATGGCTGGCCACCCTCCAGCCCCAAACTTTACATCCACCTGTCTGTCCTAGCTCCATTGGACAGGCCACCCACCTGTCTGCTCTGGGGACAACTACCTGACAGCAGAACAATAGCTAACATGGCTTGGGTATTTGCCAGCAGAGGCCAAGTCCCAGATGTGGCAGGGTCCAATCACCTACTCCAGACCCCAAATGCCAGCACCAGATCCCACATCCTGGGGGTGGGTCCATGCCAGGGTGTGGTTTGTGAGGTGGTTTGGGTATGGCTTTTCAAATGCGCGGTTTTGGTTCTGTGTCTGAGTCTTGGGTTTGGGGTTTCTAGGTGAGTATCCAAGTGCTGGGGTCTAGCTCTGTGCCTGAGTCCTGGGGTTCTGTTGGCCTTGGTTTTCAGGTCTGTGTGTAGGTCATGGTATACTTTGGGATGAGATCTGGAGGGGTGTAGAGGCATGGTTCAAGGTCTCAGGTGCCTGGGGATCCGGGTCATGTTTGGGGGACACAGCTATCCCTGCTTCCCTCATTCTCTTCACCCATGTCCATCTCTGCCTACAGCACAAGGTGTAGCCAAGGAAAAAGGCTGGGCTTTCTCAGTCCCAGGATAGTCAGAGGCGGGATCCACTTGGCATTAGACCAGACAACTCTCAGTAGGGGAGGAGGGGAGTGGGAGCATTGTATGCTGGGATGCCAGAGAGAGTGGACTAACCTGAGGAAATATTCATTAGACCAGTCTAACCCATACTGATCTAAACTCAGTCCTCATCACACACAGACTAACTTTATACCACACGTACCATTTTTAGTTCTACCTAAGCAGTGTGAATACCTGCACACCTAGAGGTTTTGACCAAACTAAGCTCGATTAG
Source organism: Crocodylus porosus (assembly GCF_001723895.1). Classification (NCBI taxonomy): domain Eukaryota; kingdom Metazoa; phylum Chordata; order Crocodylia; family Crocodylidae; genus Crocodylus; species Crocodylus porosus. The sequence goes on along the minus strand of NW_017728911.1, from coordinate 12,117,492 downwards.
ATTGATCTAAATGTAGTGCTTGTACATACCTTAATGGGTCTCTAAAAAAGTCTGTACAGGTTTTAAGGCAGGGGTGGGCAATTATTTCAGGTGGAGGGCCGCTTATCGAGTTTTGGCAGGCTGTCGAGGGCTGCATGGGTAGCCCCACCCCTTGACAGGTGCCCCGCCCCCTGGTCACCATCTTGGGACCAATGTCCCAATGTCTTTGGTCCCAAGACTTTGGGACATTGGTCCCATGTCACAGAGCCAGCACCGGTGGGGCCCAAAGTGAGGCACAGGTTAGCAGGGGTCTGTGGAGCTGGGCTGGGCTGCACCAGCAGGGAGAGGGGGGAGCTGGCCCGGCTCCATACAGCCCTGCTAGCTGGGACCCCATGCTCCTGCCACCCTGCTCTGGTGCAGGCCCTATGCTCCCACTGGCTCCCATGCCCGCTCATTCCTAATGCCCCCCCCACCCTGTGGTACAGGCAGGGGGCAGCACACAGTCCTGACCCCTTGATCACTGGCAGGGGAGAAGCTGGTGCTGAGCACAGGGAAAAGTGGCCCCTTGCCTGCTCCATGGCTGGCACACCCTGCTGCAGCTGCTCGCAGCCTGCGTGGGGCTGTCTGAAGCAGGCTCAGGCAGCCCCAAGCAGGCTGTGAGTGGCTGTAGCATGGGGCACTGGGCAGGCGAGGGGTCACTTTCCCCCCTCTGTGCTCAGCTTTTCTCCAGGCCACTTTTCCCCAGACTCCTTCCCTGCCTGGAGTCCTCCCCTGCCCTTCCCCCCCTTCCCTCTTACCTGAGGTTCTGGCTGGGGCAGCTATGTGCTCCTAGGCCAGAAGCCCCGCTGGAGCTTCTGGCTGGGGGGGCGGCGCCAGGCAGGCCCTGCTGTTGTGGGAGCCTGACGGGCTTCCCCTGGGTCCTACTGCCCTTAGTTCCTGTTATTTTTTACAGGAACCAAGGGCAGATAAATATTCATTTTCTGAATTTTTTTAGGGGCCCCACAAGCCGGATAGAATGGCCTCATGGGCCGGATCCAGCCCACAGGCTGTATTTTGCATCCCCCCCATCTTAAGGGCCATTCGACCTCCATGATGCCTGGCAGGGACAGGCCTAAAAATGCATGTCAGAAGTAAGGTTTTATTTCAGCATCTCTGTTCTTTAATTCAATTACAGTTGAGGGTAACCAGCACCCCAGTGCACAGCATGTAGCAGGATCATGTCAATGGTAAACTCATCCATAATTTGTACAGCAAGGTGTGCTTGGTTAAAGATACTTTGATTTGCTTTATGTCTTTGGAAAATGTCTCTTCTACCTCTCCTTTCTGTGAACCTTGCTATACACATAACAAATACTGTTGTTATATCTTTCTGCCTTGACAGACTATACATATCCTCTCTGTTCTCAATGAGACTACCTATCAGCTTTATCCTTACCCACAGTGCTTCAGCTGACTCGCTTCTCATGCAAATTAGAAGTATCCCTTGCCCATCACCTCACATGTGCATAACACTTCCATTCTTAGCCAAGGTGGATGCCTATGCCACCATATGTCTGGTCAGGAACCCATTCTCCTTTCTCAGGAAGACACAGAAGCAGTGAAATACTGTGTATGGTTCACTGCCCTGTGCCTCAGAGATAATTTTCTCCTGACAACATTTTTGTTGGAAAACTGATTAGAAAGCAATATGTGACTGGCTACATGCCACGTAGCATGAATCATTATAGAGCAATTTCAAAACATCAGCCCAAAGAATGAAAAGATACAGCATTTTAAGTTAAAGCTCAGACCGGCAATCCACAAGTTACCATGCACCTTTGTCTATTTTCAGAGCTATGGCAGTTGTATCTATTTTCTTAAATTACAAAGCTCCCTCTTGTTAATAATTGGACATGAATAATACATATACAATGAGGTTCAGGCCAACCTCTATTGAATAAACTTTAAAAGGGAATAAAAAAGTGTCAAAATGAAAATTCAATCTGAAATTCCATTAGAAAACTTCCTGAAAAAAAAATTTGACCCATGCATCAGATTTCAGTATATTGTCTTCTTATTCAAGAGTTCTTCTTGAATACTAACAAAGACCTTGAGCTCAATGCTGAAGCTTGTCCAGTCTTTTCAATAACAGAAACCAAAGGGCCTCATCACACTTTCACTTGGAAGAGTTGTAAATCATGGGAATATAGTGACCCAATAAAGTTACTGTGCATTAAGAGATAACCCATCCTTGAAATAAAACAACTTACCAACACCAGGAGAGCACTTAACCCATATTAAACTGCTTGAACATGCGTTTGCTTACATTTAAACTGCACTTAGTGGGCATGTCTACATGTGAAATTAACATGCCTGAATAAACTTCAGTGCGATTCATGCCAGAGTTTATCATTCCCAGGCAATGCATTTACACATGCACCCCAGACCACAGTATGTTGAGCCAGGTCAGTGTAGCCCCAGCTGGCGAGAGGCCGGGGAGGTCAGCCTGCCAGCCTGAGGCTGCTCCGACCTGGCTCTGTGTGCTGTGGAGGGGCTGGCTGGGACATAAGGCTGCTTCAGCGCAGGACTAGCTGGCAGGCATTTCCCATACTGAATCACCCTCAAGTTCCATCAGTGTCTACACATGTTACGATGCAGTAAATAACTGTATTTACAAGAACTAACCTACTGTGGCATTTATTAGTTTACTGCACCCTAACAGAGTTGCACATGTAGATGCTGAGACTTTACTACGGATCTAATTAGTCAGCTCCACAGAAGATGCATCATGTAAACACACCTAGTAAGTGTTAAATTGAATAGGTAACACCACCCAAAGGGACATCCAAATAAAAAATTTAGCCCAATAAATGAATTGTCTATCATTTAACAACAAAACATGCTAACTATCAAATAATTATTGCCTCCCTCACAAATGGGCAGACTATTCAACCCCAGTTCACACTGGCAGTATTTACACTGGCAGTTTAGGTCATGGAACATGAAAAAGTGTCACACGACTGCCCCCTTTTTAAAAAATGATCATTTTAATAGAGATTTTAAATCTGTGGTGCATGTCTCAAATTTCTGTAGATGTCTCCTTTAAAAAAACCCTTTTTCTCATGATGTTGTTAAAAGCTGATCTGTTTCATTAACATAGTTAAACCTAAAGACTTTATCTTATTTTTCCACAGGAGTCTTAGTATTATAATATCAAAGATTTTAATGGAATCATCTAGGTTAATTTAATTTTTAATTAAATAATTAACCATGGAGTACTTAATTAAATATTATGATTTTCTTTACTGATAACTTCAATGAAACTGAAAAAAGGAATTTATACTTTTGAAGTTTTATAAGTTACTTTAAAAAATTAGAGAAAAAATAATTCAAGCATATTTATTAGGTTGTCAGTCCCATACTTGTTCTGCCATTTACCATCCTTTAGGTAAAGCCCAGAAGCAAATAACCAAGACATAGCTACTTAGGTCATATTCAGACATTTTATTAGTACAGATTTTGCTCTATTACCATATTTACCCAAATAGAAGAGGACCCTGAATATAAGATGACCTCCAATAATTAGATTCTATATCTAGAAAATGTATACATTTGTTATAATTTTCCAGGTATAGAATCAAATTATTGGAGGTTTGCCTTGCATTTGCACCCCCCACTACAGCTAGGAAACTATATCTGTGGGATCAGATTGCCCTCTACTCCTCCTGACTTCTTCTCCCTATAGCACCTTCTCCCCCCACTCCTTACTTTCAGGCCCTGCTCTCCCTGAACTCATGGGAGCGAGGGGCAAATGTGTAAATAAAGACAGATGTAGTAATTTGCATATGGTGCTCATAGACTTATATGATTCAAAATTGATGCATTTCACCTTTTTTGAAAATGCTACAAGTTTCGGCAGATAGTCCATGACACACTTTTAAGCAGGACTTCTATATAGCACAAACTTCTTTTTTTTTTTATTAAAAGAAATTTTTTCATGTGCTAGGTCAAATTAGCCAGATCAGGTCCAAATCCATTTGAATCATGCAAGAATCATATGTGGCCCTGCTACTGGCAAGTATCCTCCACTACAGCCTGGGGCTTCAGATACTTCCAAACCCTTTGGCAGGCTTCCTACATGCAAGCCCAAGCCCAGAGGCTTGGGGTTCAGTTGCCCCCAAGCTTCGCTTGCCCTCAGCTGTGCGACTGCAAGAAAAAGCTAGGGAGGAGTGGACACGAGTGGTAAAGAAACAGGAATCACTGGAAATGGGAAAGACACGCATAGCTCAGCTGTGGGAGTAAAGAGAAAGTCAAAATGTATACAATGTAGTGGCTCACCAAGGCTTGAAAAAGAGTTGGCATTGAGAAGGTCCACAACCATATATCTTATTCAGACAGCCTGCACCAACCTATCCTTGTGGTAGGTTCCCATCATTGTTTGCCCAATATGGGCCATGCGTTTTATGGTAATGCTCAGTACTGGCTCCATTTAATCAGCTTTACAGATGGTTTCCATTACTGAGCACATGCTGCTTTTGGCAGCACTTTAAGGACAGGCAATGTATTTAATAAGGTTTCCTTGTATACTAATATAAGGCAAGGGGCTTTTTTCTGATGCTGTTTTAGGGTGGGGAAGGGAGACAGGGGAAGTGGGGGATACCTCATCTTGTATTTGAGTAAATAAGGTAGGTAGTAGAGATGCATTTAAAGAAAATGCAAGCTTCAAAATTACTAACCCAACTTTATACTAAAATGGAGTAAGATAACGCTTTAAGGAAAAAAAAAAACTTAAAAATTAAAACACACATAAGCCTTCTCAAATTTTGATCCCACTTCTCAGTCCAGGGCTTGTTAAAGGAACACAGAAGGTATAGCAAAACTCCCAATTTTTCTTTTAAAATGCATTCCTTCCCCTTCCCCAACCATTTCTAACTTTGTTTCTCCCTCTCTATTCCCTATAGTTAAGTATAAGTAAGCTAAGATCTAGGATAAGCTTTAACATTTTATTTTAGGTAGTAAGTTTTATTGCTCTCCCCTCTGTGATATAGATATCCACTGTTTTATAAATGATAATTATTATGTTTGTATTAATTTTTTTACTGCTTTTATATTGTGTGATTACTGTTTTAGGCCTATATATGTAAGTTAGCATAAGTAATGTCAAACTTCCATCTTATCCCCATGCCTAGTTGTAACCTATGACTCACACCTACCCTTCCTATGTAACTTGGTTCCTGGATGAATGGGGATGACTGATGGTGCTTGAGAGTCAATGGCAGTAGGTCTAAAAATAGCTCCCTCTGAATGACCGAACCATCAACACCAATATTTGGACCAATGACCCAGCCATTGGAACCACCCTCAGCATTCAAGAAACAAACGAGAGGCAACCCACCATTGTGCCAAGGCTGCACATGCTCAGTAAGAACACCTGGAACCCTCTGGAACAGGACTGACATTGCCTGGACAGGCCCTGCCACAGGAGATCAGAGGTAGTCTGCCCCATAAAAAGGATAGTGAAGACTGACTCCTTGGGAAACCCATTTCCATTGGGACCAGCACCGTGCCACACCACCTATCTACCCCAGAGGCCCTGCTGGTGACCCCCTCTAGACAACACCAAGCTGAAGGAGACACTGGCCATCGAGGACCCACTTTCAGCCGGGGATAGGTAGGTATCACCTACATATTTCCTCCTCCAATTTGGACTCTATCTCTCTCCTCTCAGACTTCAGCCCCTGCACCAAGCCTCTTTAACCCCTGCTGCCATTGTCTGTGTGTGTGTCTGTGCAAAGGAACCAATAAAATATCGTGTCACCATCTCCCCTGTTCAATAAAACCACTGTCTTTTGTAACCCCGAGCTTGTCTGTGTTTTACTGAGCCCTGGTCCCTTCCCTATCTTAAATTCCAGTCTCTGTCTCTCTCCCTTTTGGCTCTCAGCCCTGTTCCCGCCACTTTTTGCCTCCTCTCTGTCCCTTTTCTGCAGACTCTTAGCCCTGTTGCTTTCTGCAGGCTCTCAGCCCTGTTCCCGACACCTTTTGCCTCTTGCCACCTCTTCTCAATCTCTGTCTACACTTTCAATCTCTCTCTCTGTGTTCTCCAGCCTCCCCCCATCACAGCCCCACTCCCAGTTTTCCTCTCCCCATGTACGCCTTGGCTCCCCTGTAGCCTCCTTTCTCCAGCTCCAGCCTCCAGGCTTCTCCCCGGCATTGCTCCTTTGCTCTGCCGCTTTCTGCTTTCAATTAACACCAATTAACCTTACATTACACCAAATTCCCTCCGGTCTGCTGGTTCTAATCCCAGCACCGGCAACTTTCATCTCGGTCTCCACCAGCAGTAACCTGAAATAACCCCAAGACTCAGCTCCTCAGCCCAGCTCTCTCTAGTCTACCCGGTCCCGGCAACTTTCACCCCCTACACTTTCACTCTCTCTCTCTCACCTTATTCTTCCCCCAAGTATCCCAAGTACACCAAGCACATACATACACACCACAACACCCAAGCTAGGAACTCACCTGTGTGTATGTGTAGGTGAGTGGTATGTATGTGAACTGATATACATGTATGCCACTGTGTGCATGATATATGAATTAGTGATCTGTGTATATGTATTGGGTGTACAGGTATTGGTAATTGGTTCTGGTCTAATTTCTTTTGTGTAGGTGCTTGAATTTGCCTAGGCTGGTAATTTTGGATGTGTGTGTGCCTGAATTGATAATGTGTGTGTGCAGCCCTGGTGGGGGTGCATGCACCTAGAGTATGTGTATGCTCCATGTGTGTATGCACCTAATTGATTTTTGAGTGCATGCATGTGCAATTGTACAGCTGGAGTACTGCGTCCAGTTCTGTGCGCCCCACTTCAGGAGGGATGTGGACAACATTGAAAGGGTCCAGAGGAGGGCCATCCGCATGATCCGGGGACAAGAGGGCAGACCCTACAATGAAAGACTGCGGGACCTAAACCTGTTCAGCCTTCACAACAGAAGGCTGAGGGGGGACCTGGTGACTGTCTATAAACTCACTAGGAGAGACCAGAAGGGTTTGGGGGAGATCTTGTTTCCCCTAGCACCCCCTGGCATGACAAGGAATAATGGACACAAATTATCGGAGAGTAGGTTTAGATTAGACATCTGCAAGAACTACTTCACAGTCAGGGCATCTAGGAGCTGGAACCAACTTCCAAGGGAAGTGGTGCTGGCTCCTACCCTGGGGGTCTTGAAGAAGAGAGGCTTGATGCCTACCTGGCTGGACTCATTTGAATCCAGTTTTTCTCCCGCCCAGGCGGGGGGTCAGACTTGAAGATCTACAAGGTCCCTTCCGACCCTACTTCTGTGATTCTATAATACACCATGCCCTTCTGTCTAACAGCGCAATAGTGAGATCCTGAGAGTTGGCCTGACCCCACAGGGCAACAAAGGGACAAAACCTATTTTACATCAATATATGTTAAGGATGTCTAGGAGCTTACTTGCTAATAAATAATCCTTCTTTAAAGTATTTTGCCTTCTCAGTTAGCAAACAATGCTTATGTACAGGTGTAAACAATTATCTTTGTTGAACACACTAATGAGTAAATTTTCTTTATTAAGTATACTTTGGATATCACGTATTAAACCTTTAAAATTTTAAAATACTTGTAGAGTGCAGACACATACAACAACTGAACCATTCCAAAGTGTCACTGATTGGGAACTGATTGTGGTTTACAATTGTTGTAGAATATGGTAGAAAATGTTTATGTTTGTCCTAAAAGTAACCTAACAGAGAATGCAAACTCCTCTATATAATGTTTTCTTATTAAAAAGCAGAGTTGCATACCTGTTCTTGTGGCAACTTCGGTCTGTCTTCTGGAGTTCTCGACTTTGTTTTAAAACCTCTTGGCATGTCTCCAACATGCTTAGAAGCAGGTGGAATATTCAATGATTTTGGTCTCCCCTCGTGTCTGTTGGCTGCATGACCAGCATCTCCTTTTGGAGAAGTGTCTTTATATTCACTTGGCACATTTTCAGTCCCGGCATGCTCAGGGCTCATCTCTGTCAAGCTATTAATGCTGCTCATGCTCATGCTCATTTTAATTTCAGCTACAATTTGGTCAATATCTTCTTCCTGCTCTTCCAGTTCAGCATCTTCTTTTCTAGCATGGTAGGGTGATACCCCACGTGAGTTTCCATTAGCTTCTGGTGGGTAATAGTCCTGATAGCTTTCTTCACTTTGACAGTATTGTATGTTTACTTCTTGGTCTTGAATCTCCAAAGATGACACTTCATCCTCCAAAATCTGAACACAATTATCTTGGTAGTCTTGACCTTCTGCCACTTCACTGTCATCTTGGTGCTGGATTTTAGCTTCAGCCCATTCTTCTTCCACAGCCTCCTGACATTCATCAGTTTCCACATTATGTTCTTCATGGGAAACATACTCTTCCCCATTGCAGTCCATTCCTTCCAGATAACTGTCATCCTCTGGACAGTACCTAATGTAGTATGTGATCCCTTCCTCCTCCTCTGGCAGGCCTTCATCATAGTCCTCCTCTTCAGAGGTATTATTAACATAATCAGAGCTAGAGTCACCATCTCCACTATTATCATTGCACTCTTGTTCCACTGGGGTAGGGCTAGCTTCTCGAAAAGTTGCTAGCTCAGGTTCCTTTGCTGTATAATCTTCAATAGGTAGGTCATTTTCCTCAGTTTCTGGCTCCCTGTTGTGAGATGAAGTAGGGCAAGCTCGCACTCTGTGATCCAGCATGCTGGCTGTGGTGTTTTGACGTTTCCTGTTTGCCATAGCCAGCTTCTTATATGACAATCATTTCTAAGCAATTACTGTAAGGAAGATGAAAAACACACATTCAGAAAAAGGCCAGCAATAGAGACTGTAGTAATGCTAATTGGAAACACTGAAACTGCTAGTTTACTTCGGCATAAAGTAGAAACTGTTTAAAAAAATAGACTCCCAATTATCTCTTCAAAACTAATCAGGAGTGTCAAAAGGTGGATGGTCACTGACATAACAGAGGTTAGATCCCATGAGCACATACAAAAGGTAGAAAACCAGTTTTAAAATAGTCACAGAAGTAATTAAGTTCAGAAGCAGATAATCTACATGCAACACTGCATCTTTACTTCAGTCTTTTATTTCACAGTATCTTTACTATGTGGAAGCTAGTGAATCATTTCAACATTTATTTTCAGGAGTATTATTTGTGGGAGATGACAGTATATGGGAAATTGATTTGTATATTCATAGAAGCTTGGTAGGGTTTTTGCAAGGGGGTACACACATTTGTAAGTTATATTTAAGTTATATTCATATGCAAATTTGGCTTTTAAGCAAACTTGTTCACATTAAGGAGCTATTTAAAAATAATCACTTGGGCACTGAAAGGAGTTAAAGATATTCTAGTAGTTTGTTGATGAATGCTATGCGAATGCCTATGTACGTTTCAAAAATTAATCCTAAACCTCATCTCTTTCATATCCCTCTGCTGATAAGGAGTCTCTCCACTGTCTCCCACAATATATGGCATGTTTTTTTCAGCATGCAAGTTAGCCTTTCCTTCTCTATATGTTATACATTGTATTCACTCATGAACTTTCCAGGCTCTCCCACAGCTAACATGAGGAAATATCCACTAACCTGGAAGCAGGTTAGGGCACTAAATAACACCACCATATTATTATGAGCAAAAATATAGAAGGTTAAGCATTACTTGAATTAGAGCTACATCAGATTTCCTTTTGTTGATAGCCACTACACCTTGGATGTTCATGAAATAGGATCCAAATATTGCAGAAAAGGGTAAAACATTTGTTGACACAACTGTAATACAGGCACAATGCCTGCTTCCACTAGCACTTTGTTTTAGCATTTATACAGTATTTATTTAAATATCTGGCTTATTTACATGTTGAGTCCAGCAAAATATTATAAAATTTGACATCCACAAGCAGGGTAAAAAGAAAGTAACCAATCTGAGACATGTTTGACACTAGTTAAATTATTACACATGAATTTTGCAAATTGCTTGTGGTTACATTATGTACAGCTGTCAAATCCAACTTTCTTCAATATATGTATTTTTCTGTTGCTGCCTACCGCACTTCCAGTTATGAGCCTCATTATAAATCTCAAACTAGTGCAGCTGATTCAGTTACGTGAACTGAAGCATGGTGGTTTTTCATAGATTTCATAGACATTAAGGCTGGAAGGGACCTTGGAAGATCATCAAGTCCAGCCCCCTGCCCCAGGGGCAGGAAGTCAGCAGGAGTCAAAGGATCCCAGCAAGATAAACATCCAAATGTTTCTTAAAGGAGTCCAGAGCAGATGCTTGCACCACCTCTGGAGACAATCTATTCCAGGCCTTGGGGGCTCAGACAGTAAAGAAGTTTTTCCTTATGTCCAGCCTGAAACAGTCTTGGAGGTGTTTGTGACTGTTTGACCTTGTCATCCCTTGGTGTGCTCTGGTGAACAGACATTCCCACAGGTCCTGATGTACACTCCTTATAAACTTATAGGCAGCCACCAGGTCTCACCTGAGCCTGCGCTTTTCCAGGCTGAAGAGTCCCACAGCTCTCAGCCTCTCATTGTAAGGACTGCTCTCCTGCCCTCTGATCATGTCTGTGGCTCTCCTCTGGACTCTCTCAAGCTTCTCCACATCCTTTTTAAATTGTGGAGCCCTGAATTGGATGCAGTACTCCAGCTGCAGCCTCACCAAGGCCAAGTACAGCAGGAGGATGACATCCTGGGATTTGCTTGAGAAACATCTATGGATGCAAGCCAGTGTTTTGCTTGCTTTACCAGCTGTGACATCGCATTGGTGGCTCATATTCATCTTGTGGTCAATTATGACTCCCAAGTCCATTTTGGCCGTGGTGCTAGCAAGTGTAGCACTGCCAAGCCTATAAGCGTGCTGCAAGGGGGGGGGTGTCCCCCAAGGTGGAGTACCTTGCATTTTTCAGTGTTGAATGTCATCAGATTTTTGTCCACCCATTTTCTGAGCCTGTCTAAGTCAGCCTGGATCACCATCCTGTCCTCAGGTGTGGACACTTTGCCCCAAAGTTTGGTGTCATCAGCGAACTTGGCCAGTCCGCTTCTGAAACCAAGGTCCACATCATTAAAAAAGATGTTAAAGAGTATAGGTTCAAGGATGGAGCCTTGGGGGACCCCACTGGTCATGGTGCACCACGATGATTTACTTCTGTTGACTACCACTCTCTGGGACCAACCTCAGAGCCAATTCCCCAGCCACTGGACTGTAATGTAGTTGAGGGCGCAGTTGGCCAATTTTCCATGAGATGATCATGGGAGACCAGATCAAAGGCTTGTTTTAAATCTAGATATATGACATCAATCTCTTCTCCCTTGTCCAGGTGATATGTTATCTGGTCATAGAAGTAGATGAGATTGGTCAGGCAAAGGCCTACCCACAACACACCCATGCTGGCTATCCCTCAGGATGTTGCCATCAGCCATTTTGTCAAGAATGGTCTCTTTGATAATTTTTTCCAAGATCTTCCCCGGGATAGAGGTCAGGCTGATAGACCTGTAGTTCCCTGGATCTACTTCCCTCCCTTCCTTGAAGATAGGCACCACACTGGCCTTCTTCCAATCTTTGGGCACTTCACCTGAGCACCACGAGTTCTCGAAGATCCATGACGGTGGCTGAACTATGATGCCTGCCACCTCCTTTAAGTACCCTGGGGTGTAAACTGTCTTGCCCTGCTGACTTGAAGGTGTCCAACCTCTCAAGGTGTTCCTTCACATGGTCTACATTGATGAAGGGTAACAATTCTCCCTCACCCTGGCTAGCCTGTACTGTATTGAGCAGGGCCATCCCTTAGGACTTGTGAAAAAACGATGCAGAATACCCATTTACTTGCTTTAATTCTACTTAATAAAAATTATCATACATACTTATGAAATGCACTCCACAAATGAAATTACATCATTTACTATGGAGACATCCCAGACAAAAGCATGATAACACTGAGTTAACTAATTGCAGAAATCACATATATGCAAAAGGACAACTGCATGGAAATAGCAGCTGCACAAATGAAAACTCTTATGAAACATGACAGGTCACAGAAAAAATACTGAAACTAGCTGGCATTTTTATTTACCAATAAAGTATGAGTGTTTAGCAACTGTAAGCAAGCAGGTGGGATAAGACGTCATTTTCTAGATCCCAAGTTGTTATTAAACAGGTCATAATACACTTCAGCCATAGCATGTTTTATTATCTGTGTACCAAATCCAGAGCTCACAACACAGTACTATAATATAGCCACTTTCCCCTGAGGAAAGAAAATAAAGGCTAGGGACAAACATTACACATTAACCAGTTTAAGTGATTAGAAACTGGTTTAAATCTGTAACAGAACAGATGTTCAGTGCATATAAACTGGTTTGAAAATGGCTGAAACCAGTTTGAGATAAACCTGGTTGAATGTAGTATCAGACTTAATGGATTTGGGTCAAATCAATTTATGCAATGTCTGTCACAGACCCCTTCCTAGTTTAACTTAAATCCGAGTCCCCCAGCATTCCAGATGCTTTGCAGCCCTGGGCAGGGCTCTCTGTTCCACATCAGGGCTGGCCCTGCCCCTCTGCTCCCTAGCTAGAGCTCCAGCAGAGACTGAATGCACAGCAGGATCTTCTTGCTTTCCCCCCACCTATCACCACTCCCTGCTCAAGCAGGGATACAGTGCTCTCCCACATAGCCAGCATGTGATATGCTAGCTAATGCTGAGAGGTTTCTGTGTAAGGCAGACAGGACTGTGTCCACTTACGGCTTTTTGGAGCCAATCAGCAAGTCAGCTAATAATGTCCCTCTGTTCCTTTCTTGGAAAAAGTTGTTTAAAAACAGCATGAACTAATGAGAGAGGCTTCTGTTTTCTTGATAGGGTGCTAAATGCTCTGTTATCAACTCCCTGCTGGCTCTCTCCCCAGACAGAACCAGGGGGAAGGGCAGGGGGAACTCCTCCCTAATCAGAGCATCCTGCTGGGGCTTGGACACAGCCCTCCACCCAGCTCAATGCTATGGAAGGAATGGAGAGCTGTTCTAGCAACCCCTAGCTTCTAGCCTGAGCCACTGCAGGCATCTGACTGCATTTCTTCAGTCCAAAGGGCATGTCTGTGCAGTTGCAAACCAGTTCAACCTCGCCAGGTTAGACTAACCTGCAAAGATTGAATCAATTCAGGCTTTTAGAATGTCTGTCCCTAGCCAAAGACAGTAAGCACATGGCCAGTTACTACAAAGTGAGCTAGGGGTGTAGACTTGCAGTGTATCAGCTATTCTGTAGCAACTATCTGGGTACCACCTTATCTGGTGATAAATGCAAGATAGCTCACTACTCAGCATATGTAGTACACTACATCAGGCTTGTTGCAGGCCAAGACAGTGCCCCTGAGAAGGTACTGCAGAGTAGCTGAAGCCCTTGTAATAAATAGCACCAAGGTATTCATGACAAAGCTTTGAGAAAGGGTTAGTGTCAGGAGAGAAGATTGAGGAGAATAAATTGGGAATCAAAGGAAAAAGATAGACTCATCCTCCCAGAATGATCTCCAGCCACCTCGGGCTGAGAAGAGAAGAGCTACCTGACTGAAGGGAATTAAATGAAGGGGACTGACTCAATGGGAACAGTAAGCTCAGCAATAATCTTTACTACAAACTGGCTATTAACTGTCACTTCACACCAGCTATTGCGAATTCAGGACACATCACAGCAGAAACTGAATATCATACAGTCTGTCCACTAGTGCTATTTTTGATTTAGTTATGGTTACATTTTGACTGTTCATAGCAGATGTATTATATGTGCTGTAACCCAAGGTTGTAAACTTTAAGGCCTAAAATGTGACTGCAATTCAGAATGGGATTTCTGGATATGCCACTACCCAACTGTCTGTATCCTTAAGTAAATAAATGCCTTTGAAAATCTGCCCTAGACAGCTCATGTTTGACACAGCATGGATAAAAAAAGAGGCAGTCAGAGGAACAAGCAAAGGAAAACAACCTTGCAGTAGCTTTTTGAATGGACTAAGTAGCTAGCAATTGGCTGTTTGATTTCCAAATTAAATAAAAGGTGGCTCAAAAGATTTGTGCGGCTGTATGGCTATATTGTTCCTTAAAAGGAAATGGAAATTAATGTCACTCATGAGCAGATTTCAATTACACTTTACCAGTGCACTATTACTGTTTTTCAAAGCAGGATGTGTCTAAATATTTCCTCTAGAATTTGAGATGCATATAAATTATCATAATACATAAATACCACAAATCAATTAAGCAAACTTTCTGTCAGACCAAATTAAAATGCATCAGATTCCCAAACTTGATTTTATGAAAATTTTAATTGCACATATTTTGTCAAATAATTGATATAAATTACAATTAAAAAACAAACATGAAGAAAAACAAAACCACTGAAATGATTACATATACAGGCAGTCCTCAACTTACAACATTTCTCACTTACAATGTTTATAAATTGACACCCTGTTTCAACTTTACGACGTCAGTTTCGACTTTACAACACTTGATCCAATGCAACGCCATGCCAGCGAACAAGTTCACTGCATCACTCATCTCCCTGAAGAACATCTGTCCAAACTTCCTTAGACACTTTCTTTCAGAAAGCAGACAAGACTCCTGGAAAACCTGCTGCCAAGACTCCTGAGAAGACTCCAGCCAAGAGCCCTTCAAAAAGTCCAACCAAGAGCCTTTCAAAAAGTCCAGCAAAGTCACCTCAAAGAAGTCCTTCCAAATCAGCATGATTGCTATTTGCAATAAAGATACATTAATGAAGCTATATTACTCACCTATTATTGATCGAGAACAAAACTCTGGGGTATTTTTACTAAAAGTAAGGTTTTGGAACCAATCCCCCATTTATGAGAAAATCGGTTCTGTGTTACAACATCTTGACTTAAGACGTGGTTTTCAGGAACCAATTGTGTTGTAAATCCAAGGACTGCCTGTATAAACACACAACAATTGTATTGATATCAAAAGATATAAATATGAGCTGTTACGCTGGCATGCTTCTGCAGTGACTCAATTGTAGCAAAAATGCTCCTTCTTTACCTTTGCTTCAGGAGCAAGGTTAGGCTGCTTTAGGTCATACAGTGACATGCTGTTTGAAGCATTTCAAGTAGCTCTGAAGTTCTTCAAACAGAGGGTACAGAAGTGCACAACTGTAGAAGAACTTAAAAAATGGTTGAAGCATTTCCTGAAATGCCTGTATACTATAGAGGCCCTTCAGCATCCAACAGCGCTCTGCTCCTTACCCCCATGGAAGGGGACAGGAAAAGGTCAGATAGCCAATGAACTTGGGTGTCCTTGGGGAACACCAGAGACCAGAACTCAAGAGGCATGCAGGAATTCCTGGAGCATCTGCTGAAATCAGAGTATTCTAAAATTCAGAGCACTTCATTTGCATGTTAGCCCAGGACTTCAGCTAACTTGTATTCACCAAAGTAGACTGTATTTCTGATTCGTACAGCTTGGTAGCCGGGAATTACTAGTGAAGGCAAGATGTTACAAGAGATTCTGGGCTTCCATACAGGAAAATTAATGGAAGGATTCTGATTTTGTTGAGACCAAAGGATTCAGAAGAAAAAAAAAATCAAGTCATTTCCACAATAGTAAGGCAGCAATGTGCACTGCTTGTATTTGAGTCCTTTGCTGAATTTGCTGTGGTGGCATTTAGAAAAATCATGCCAACGTATTCTGACATGCAAGTCAGAGAATAAATACAGAACGTTACCATTACCATACAATTCTGCAATTTGAAATACCCACTTCCAAAAAAACTGACTAATACTCTGCAATAGCCAATGTATCTGATCATAGCTATGCTCAGGAGCCAGTCACATGATGCACAAGATACCGACGGGAGCTGTACATGTTTAAAGGGAATAAAGCTGTGTGTGTGAATTCTGTTAGAGGAGAGGTGCACATATTAAGCTAATGAAACTAACATTTAGGAAGGTACCAGCCCAATAATTATAACTGGTACAACAGTTAGATTTCCTTTCAGCACTATTTCAAAATAACTCTGAAGATTTATACATGCATTTAGGTCTAAATTAGGCCTCACTATAGAAACCTGAAACCTGTTGGCCTATCTTCCCAGGTTTTTCTACATTGTGGCCTTGCTACCTGGTTCCATTAAGTCACGCAGCAAGGAGCAGGCAGGCATCTGATGAGATGCCAGCAGCAGCGTAATTTAATAACCACAGCTTTTAGTCTTCCAAACTCTCCATTGTTCTCTCACCTGCAGGTGGAAGGATGTGTATAGTAATTTATCTGCGTGGATGGTTATTAACTAAACCCCAAGGAGACCCAAATAAAAAAAAAGCAAATAAACCCCTCCCCCCCAACCTTAACAAGTTCCTTCTCACAAATAGATATTGATTTCCTTCAACTATTTGAGCGTGCTACTGTTCTGATACTTTTCACTACAGATACAGTAGTTTTGAGTTACCTACAAAACACTGTACAGCAAGGATTAACATTTGCCCAATTTTTCAAGTAATATCTATGGCATTAATATGTTGTATAGCTAATATTAGCTTAACCTTGTTGCTTCCAAGATTGAAATTGAAGAAAATACTTGATTAATATCTAACTTTTCTAATGATAACAACAAGAGTTTGCTAGCCCATCAGTGAAATCTTCAGTTGGGTTAGCTGGTCTTTTACACTCAGGGATCCTATACGCATGCAGGGAGCCTGCTCCAAAGTGCCAGCGTGTCAGAGCAGAATCAATTAATTGAGTCTGCTGAAGCATATAAATTAACACACTCCAACATACTCTAGTGTTATGTGCATCAGAATCTCTATGCTGAAAAATGGTGGTGGGGCACTTTGAACTCAAGCTTGTTTGATGAGCTTTAGTTCAAAGCACCCTTGCCACCACTTTTCATTGTGGGAACACTGATGCACATGATGCTTGGGCACTTTTAATTAGTGTGGCTCACTAATTAGAGTGCTTCCACCACACCTCCTGAAGCACATGTAAAAATGCCTCAAACCCTAATGGTCTGGCCTACATCTCTAGCTTTGTTATTTCATCTTCCACTAGCACGTGGGCAATCTAGGATTTAGCATCTCAGCAAAACCTGCATCAGAGTCCAAATGCAAATTTAATGAAAACAAGTACAGTGTCCTCCAGGTGCCAGCTTAATAGTGGGTTTGTCTTCCTAGGTTTCAGCTTAGTCCTATGCAATATACCCTGTTGATTAACAACGTTTCTGCATGTGCTTCACACTAAATCTTAATCAGCCTTGTCTGAGATCTATAGTGCAATGTGAATATTGATATGGAATTCCCAACAGTAGCTTTTATTTAAAAAATTAACAGTTCTTGCCTTTTAAAAAAAGCAAATCAAAAGTTTTCCACATTTTCTCCAAAAGAAAGATCTGGGAAGATAATTAGCACCCAATTCAAAAAAATGGAATGGAAAAGAAATCAGCTCCCAAAAGGGGCAAATCTCAGCTCTATATGGGTGCACAAATGGTTAGATGGGAAAACCAATCTTTTCCACTTCCAGAAACATGGTTACAGGTTAGTAATTAGAACAATGAACAGGGAATGAGTAACTGACATTCCCACCATATCTTCTACTCAAACCCAAATGGCTGCGGAGAAGGACCAAGCAACTACAAGCACTCACACAGATCTACACACATAGAGCACCTTCACCCACTTTTTCCTGTATGGAGAGCCAATAAATTACCATTAGAATGGACATTACCATATTTACTCAACTATAAGATGAGGTTTCCCCCCCAACCAGCATTGGAGGAAAGGGGGAAAGCCCCACAACGTATATATACATATGAAGAAATGGGGGGAGCAGACAACTGCTTGGGCTCAGACTCTGGCCCTGAGACTGAGTCAAGCCCAGTAAGACCCACAGCAGCCTCCTGCCTCCCCTCTGCAGCTTCAGTCCCCCCCCAATTCGCCCACCCCACCTCCTTCCCTCTCCCTTACTGTCAGGTGCAGCTCAGCTCCAGCTCAGGCCAGGGTCTTTCTTGGGCATGGAGCACATGGAAATTCCTTTCCCTGACTAGCCAGTCAGCAGTGCCGATACTGCTGCATGGCCAAGCGTCTATGTCCTATGCTCCAGGAGGGGGCAGATTGAGCAGTGTCTAATGGTAAGGTAGGAGGATGGGAAGAGACAGTACTGCAGAGCAAGGGGAGAGGAGGCAGAAAGGTTGGGGGGAGTGTGGGGAAGAGGAAGAAGCAGTGACTGGGGGAGGTGGGAAGAAGGGCAGAGGCTGTGGGGAGTTGGGGGTGGAGGGGTGCAGGTAGAACGGGGTCAAGAAGACTGCTGGGGAAGAAGTGGGCAGGGCAGAGGGCAAGGGGGCCACTTGACCTCCCCTCTCCAGCAACTGCTTTCCCAGCTGTAGCAATGGGTGGGGGCAGGAATTTAGGATAATCCAATACTTAAATTCTATACCTGGAAAATTATAACAAATTTATAAATTCTCCATATATAGTATCTAATTATTGGAGGGTCATCCTACAGTTAGGGTCATCTTATATTTCAGTAAATACAGTAATACAAGTGTGAAAACTATGCAATAAAGCAAAACCTATAATGCAAAATTCCATGCTATCTTAAAAGTGCTCTACTTTTGTAATGTTATACACTACACAGTAGAGTGTGTATATGGAACCAGAGCCTATGAACTGGCAAATCTTTTCTGTACCTAAAGGTTTATATTCTTATTATTTTATTTAGAAAATTGGCTGAAATTCTTTCAACTGTTCTCTAAAGCTGATAGCAGTCTGGGGGCCCCAAATAGCTGTAAATCTCCACCTATAGGCCTAGATCCTTATTTTATCACCCTAGGTTTCTGTCAGGTACTCACTACCCTCCAGTTCTTTCATCTTTCCCTGCCTTTCAACCTTCTTTCTCCCATACTTCATCATATCCCTCTTACAGTCCCTTCTCTAGCCCCTTGATAGAAAACTACCACCCCATGTCTTACCTGATCTAAATTTTGTAACACATCCTTTCCCTGCACACCCACCTCTCCTCAGTCACACCAACTCCTTACAGAACTTAGTAGTTACATGGTTCCCCTGTCACACAGTCTAGAACAGAAGTGGACAACCTGCATGCCAGAAGGTGATATGGGCAGCCTGTGTGTGGGGTGCATGGCAGATTTGGCAGGTAGCACAGGGCAGGGAGCAGAAAGCAGAGAAAAGGGATCACAGTGGCACTCAAGAAGTGCATAGGTTTAATTTGTGCTATACCTGCTAAAAACCTTGTGCCCCCTGGCCCCACTCCCCCTTTTGGCTGTCAGGCCCAACTTGCAGCTGATGACAAGTTTTATTGAATGGGTCAGCATGCTTTTGTGACAGATGGTGGAGAATTCATTTATTTTTAAAGTCTCCTTGCACTTAAGCATTAAAGCATATTCTACTACCAATTTAAGGTTTATTAGAATTGGTGTTATAGATTTGCTTTTCATGCTTGAAAATGTCTTTCAAAGAACAGATGACTTCACAGCTGTATCATCTTTTCATATATCAGCACTCAACGTTATTTAATAAAAATGGAGAAGAAAAACTAACCAACATTCATCCTCACAAGTTCTGCTTAGTGTTACATTTATAAATTTGTCAGCTCAACATTAATTTAAAACATGTCATCTTTCAAATGTACTACATTAAAACGTTAAAATGTCTAATGGATTTACTTGATTGGAACTGATTACTACAATTAGTGTAAACAGCTAAATTAAAGTGAAAAACATCTCTAACTTCAATTTTCTCATTGCATTTTTTCTCAGTATTACCCTTGTGGTGTTTCTCAGTACTGCCATTTGAATACATTTTTCTTTGCAGAAAACCTGATATATTCCCATCTGCTAATTCAACTAAACTGAAGCATGAACAATCCTACATTAAATATTGGAATCTAATACAAAAGCAGATTATGACAGCACACTGGTTTGCAAGGATACTACTGGATACTTCAGCCATTTGATTCCCCAAAGGCCAAGCTACGTAACTTGGTTGCTCATTTTTCAGCACACCTGACTTGGCAGGTCATGGGACCTCTTCATGCAGAGGGAGCAACAGAAGCAGGATGCATTGAAAACTGAGCATGAAGGTGCTCCTGTTTGGTCTGCTGGGAGAGAGTGCTAATGGACTCATCATTCCCACAGGAACTTGCAGCCACCTGCCAAATTCACAAGAGAATAAATGTATTGGTATTGGCCTCAAGAGAGGACAATGTCAACAAATAAAAAAAGAAAAAGGTATAGTAATTGGTAAGACAGCTACCTTGAATATGTACTTAGTTCTTATCATCCAAGGAAGCAGGATATATGAAAAAAAGAATAATGTTCACTAGAAATCAAAAAGCAGCCCATGACATACCTTATTTATTTGATTCCAAGACTAGTTTTTTTCTTCCCAATTTCACATGGCGGGGGGGAAGCCCCTCATCTTGGAATTGAGTCTGAGGCAGTAGAAGATGGCTGCTGCAGCTCTGGCTCTAGCCCCAACTTATTATTACTGGGCTGGCCTGGGACTGTGCTTCTTCCCCCAGACTTAAATGGGGATGAAGCTTGACAGTACCAGAGCAAGGGTTACTGGGGGGAGGAGGGGCAGAGACTGCAGTGCGGCAGAAGCAGTGGAGGGGAAAATGGGAGGCAGGAGGCCAGAGGCTGCAGGGGGCAGACACAAGGGGGGCCAGTAACAGGGAGGGCAGATGGAGGGACAGGCATAAGGGGGAAAATTGACCCCCCCCTCCACTGTCTGACCCCCTACTGCTCCCCCTAGTTCCTGCCCCAGCCAACATTGGGGGTGGAGGGGGGAATGCATTTAAGACAACCCTCCAATAACCATATTCTATACATGGGAAATTGTAACAAATTTTATAAATTTTCCATATACAGAATCTGATCTGGGACGGGGAGTGGGGAAGAGTGTTATCTTAAATTCAGAGTCATCTTGGACTCAGGTATATACAGGGGTTTCAGTTCCCAATGACACAAGCTTAAACAGCAGAAATTTCCATTACCTTATTTCCTCACTTCTAATTCACTCCCCAATTTCAAGCAGCTTTTTTTGGGAAAAAAATACACGTTATATTGCAAGAAAATACGATGCAACTGAACAGGACTCTATTCGGTTTCCCCATAGCCCACACTAGCTTTTAAGATACTTTAAAGAAATCTTACTAAGGGTGAAAGAATGAACCATCCCAAGGCACAGGAATACTGGCAAGTTTGGCAGAAGACCAAAGGACGAAACTCTTCAATGAGCTAAAACAAAAAGGAAGCTTACAAGAAGTGGAAACTTGGATGAATGACTAGGGAGTATTGCTCAGCATGCAGGGATGATATCAGGAATGCCAAAGCACAGCTGATGTTGCAGCTAGCAAGGGACTTAAGGGTAGCAAGAAAGGTTTCTACAAGTATGTTAGCAAAAAAAGGAAGATACCCCTTACTGAATGGTAAAGGCAAACTACTGACAGATGATGCAGAAAAGGCTGAATTAGTCAATATCCTTTTTTACCAAAGTCTTCACAGGCAAGGTCTGCTCCCAGACTACTGCACTTGGCAGCACAGACTGGGGAGGAGGTAAGCAGACAACAGTGGTGAAAGAACATTTTAGGGACTATTTAGAAAAGTTGGACAGGCATGAGTCCTTGGGGCCAAACGTGATGTACTCAAGGGTGCTGAGGGAGTTGGATGATCTGATTGCAGAGCCACTGGCCATTATCTTCAAAACTTGTGAAATCAGGAAAAGTCCTGGATGACTGGAAAATGGTAAATATAAGAAAGAGATGAAGGAGGATCTGGGGACTACAGACTAGTCATCCCTACCTCAGTCCCTGGAAAATCATTGAGCAGGTCATCAAGGAATCCATGGCCAAGTACTTGGAGAATGTGAGTAGGAACAATCAGCATGGATTCACCATGGGCAAGACATGCCTGACCAACCTGGTTGCCTTCTATGATGAGATGATTGGCTTTGTGGATGCAGGAATAGCAGTAAATGTGATATTCCTTGACTTGAGCAAGGCTTTTGATACCACCTCCCACAACATTCTTGCAAGCAAGCTAAGGAAGCATGGGTTGGATGAATGAACTGTAAGAAAACTGGCTGCAGCATTGAGCTGAAAGGGTAGTAATCAATGCCTCAATGTCGAACTGATAGCTGGTATCAAGTGCAGTGTCCGAGGGGGAAATCCTGGGGCCAGTTTTGTTCAATTTCTTCATCGATGACCTGGAAGATGGGATGGAGTACACCCTCAGCAAGTTTGCAAATGACACCTGTCAGAACCAAATTTGATGGCAGTGCTGGTAAACACAGAGTTAAGTACTGACATGCGCAGACAAGCGATGGAAAATCCCCAGAGGGCTGACAAGCATGCCGAGTACGTGCCCTCTGGACGACCCCAGGCTTGTCAATCATGGCTCTGCCATGAAGTAATCTAAACTGGCAACATGCACATGCTCAGTCTTGCTCAAAGCATGACATAATCTGACTAGAAAATTCCACCAAAAAAGTTACCTGATTGGCCACCTGTTTGATATAAAAAGCTTGTAAGTTTCCGCCCAAAGCGGAGACCAGACCTGACTTGTGCGCAGAGACTGCCATTGCAGAGACTGCCTCAGGAGAGCCTTTAGGCCTAGAGCCCTGGTTCACTCCTGGTCTCCCCGCTGCTGTGGACTCACGGCATACTTCTACTTCAACTAACGTTCGTCTTCGTATTGATCACCCGTTACTGAACCTTGTTCCGGCATTGACTACGACCAGTTCTTCACAATCCAGTTCACGTTTCTTCACCACCGTTACCGACCCGGCCTCGTCTACGTTTCTTCTTCGTTCTCTTCATCGACTGTTCATCTTACCTCGTTCATCACCGGTCCATCTGTTCTTCACCGACCGAAAATGCATTACAGTTTCCCCGTGTATGAGCTGTTGACCAGTTCTGGGACTATTGAGTTGGGCAGCCGCACCTAGCCTTAGGGCTAGAAAGCAAGGGCTCGGCTCAGGAACCCTGTGAACCAACAGACCCCTTTAGTTATTTCGGTTTATGCACTGTAACTGAACAAGCCAGCTCTTCTGCCTACGCTACACCACCATCAGTGGTGTAAGTAAATAAAATCTATTCTGGTTGAAACCGCATGTATCCCGAACTGCTCTGACTCCTCGCCGCTAATCCTACCTGATCCGATCCGTACCCCGGCCCACCGTGACCTTGGGGCCCGTCTCCGACAACATCAAGCTAGTGGGAGTAGTAAATACGCTGGAGGGTAGGGCTAGGATTCAGAGTGACCTAAAGAAACTGGAAGATTGGTCCAAAAAAAAAATCTCACTAAGTTCAATAAGGACAAGTGCAGAGTCCTACACTTAGGAAGGAACAATCCCATCTACCAGTACAGACTGGGGACTGACTGACTAACCAGCAACCCTGCAGAAAAGGACCTGGGGGTTACAAAGACAATAAGCTGAGTATGAGCCAATAATATGCCCTTGTTGCAAAGTAGGCTTACAGCATACTGGGCTGCATTAGTAGGAGTGCTGCCAGCAGATCGAGAGAAGTGATTATTCCCCTCTATTCAGCACTGGTCAGGCCACATCTGGAGTTCTGTGTCCAGTTTTGCCCTCCCCCCACCCTCACTACAGAAAGGATGTAGAAAAATTGGAGACAGTCCCATGAAGGGCAACAAAAATGGTTAGGAGGCTAAGACACATGACTTCTCTACAGAGGGTGAAGGTGTGAAGAAATCCCTTCCCCCTCACTCAGGTCAGCCCAGGTGACCCCTCTCCCACCCTGCTCCTCTTAGGTCAGGCTGGTCAATCAGGTTATCTGGCCAGATAAATTTCCTAGGGGAAGGGGAAAGCTCTTTCTTCCTTACAGTATGTACCTGGAAACTACAAGCACGTATCCCAGGCAGTGGCCTGGTGATTTCTGTAAGTAGAAACCTGGAAAACTGCCAGGAGTCAGGAATTATGTATAGGCAAGTGGCATCTTAAAAGGGTCACTGTATCCAGTTTTTGTAAAGACTTAAGTTGCTTTTGTTTGCTCAAAGTGTATTCTGACTTCCTCATCCAACCGTCCCCTCTCCCTCAGATCAATAGAGTGTTGGGTTATATCCTGCATTGTGACTGAAGAAGAGGCCTTCTTCCCCTTGCCTGGCCAGAGAAGTTTTTTTCTTTTTATTTTCCCTCAGTTCTTTCTGATGCTACCTTGGGCTGCTTCAGGCTGAAAAAAGCATTCAGAAATATTACTGGGAACAAAGCAGCCCCTGGTTTTGCAGGGTCTGTGTGCCCTGGGCTGCACAGAGCCATGCCAGAGACCAGTGCCTGGGTGGTGGAAGCATTACCTTAGGCTTGTGGAGGTTCTCCAGGAAGCAGGACAGATGGCTGTAGGCTCCCTGAGTGAGATCCTCGAAGAGAGGTTTTGGGCTTGGTATAGTGATGTGGATGTCTCTACTGCAACAGAGGGAACTGGGCTTAATTAGATTGAAGAAGAGAAGACTGAGGTGAGATTTAATACCAGTCTTCAACTACCTGAATGGTGGTTACAAAGAGAATGGACCTAAACTGTTCTCAGTGGTGGCAGATGCCAGAACAAGGAACAATGGTCTCACATTGCAGCATGGGATGTTTAGGTTAGATATTAGAAAAAAAATCTCTCACTGGGAGAGTAATAAACCACTGGAACAGGTTATACAGAGAGGTTATGGACTCTCCATCCTGGGAACTTTTTAAGACCTGGCTAGACAAAGCCTTGGCTGGGATGATATAGTTGACAATGGTCCTGCTTTGAGCAAGGGGTTGGACTAGGTGACCTCCCGAGGTCCCTTTCAACCCTAATTTTCTATGATCCTATGATTCTATGATTATAAATGCTACTTCTTTTACAGGGGTGTTGGCTGTACCCATGTTGATTTAATGACCTAGGCAGATAAGGTTCAATCAACCTTTTATTAGACCAACTCAATTTTATTAGAGCAGCTTCTTTTACAGAGCATGCTGTGCACATTGTCCTAGAAAGTTTTCTACATTTTTTTATTAATACAGTAATAAGAAATTCAGAAAACCTGAAAACATTACACTAAGTTACCCTCTTGTGCATAATAGATAATAGAAAATGTATACAAACTCAGGCAAAGAAAGAAAACTGCAACAACTTAGCAAATTTATGCTGAGCATTATTCACTCTTTCAGCTGTCATGCATCAAGGATGCTTTTGATAAGGGATTTTTAAAATGGCTTGGCCAGACTGTTTGCAGAAAATCCAGCTCAAAATAGACATAAGGCATTTAAAAAGCCAAACTACTAAATAAATAGCATACGTGAATAAATATGAGAAAAGTTCTCAATATTTTAAAGCTTCCATAATGTTCCAAAATCTCAAAGTTAATTTAGTCAGAATATCTTGCTACAGGGTCAGCAGCTCCATCAGTTGCTAGACTAGAGCATGAGCTCACGAGTACCCAGCACTATATGTTCACAGCAGTTCATCTCCTCTGCCTCTTGGGACACAAAACATAAAAGGAAAGTCCCCCACCTTTCCGAAGGTTATGTAGATAAAAGCTTACCTGGACTTCACGTCATGACCAACTAAATACAGCACATCGCACCAGCAGTCATCTCTGCACCTTTGAATAATAAAGTCCTTCTCTTCCTGCCAACTATTATATTGATGCTACGCAAGTGATATAAGTCTGCTGTGAACCAATCACTCAGGGCTTGCCCCAAACTCCTGATTCATGACAGAGAAACTGTTTCTATTTTTATCCAGGGGGGAACAATGAAAAAACCAAGACATTGCACATAAAAACCACAAACAAATATTATTTGAGTTACAAAAGCAAGGAAAAGAGAGCTTATGATTCCCTGTGCAATCTTAATGCACTCCCCACCATGCATATGCATCATGATTGTTAATAATGTGATTGCATTATTTGTTTTCCATAAGATTGTTTTCCATAAGACCCCCTCCTCCCTCAGTCAGTAAGCAGGTTGGATATCTCAAGATGGCAAATTAAAGATGCGTAGAAAACCATAAATCTGCCATTTCCTACCTTGCAATCTAAATATCATCATTTTAATATTTTTCTGCAAGTAATATATGTTACTAAAACAAAAAAGTAGTCGAGGTCCAGGAAAAAAGTAAAAATTAAAAAAAAAAAATAAAGTAAGAGAAAATGAGCAAGAGCTAAAATGAACAGCAAGAAGGTATATGGAAAAAAAGTGAACGTGCCAGGTGTGCTTGTCAGTGCTGTATTTGCTTTATCCCTTTGCTCACTCCATTACTGTCTAATAGATTAAAAGGTCTTTGAGAGTGTGGGCAGACATACATTAAAAGCACTTCAAAGGAAAACAGAACTTGAAATGCTTAATTTGTACTATATGGTCAGGTCCAGACAGTGCAGGCATCTGCTGTCTGTGGTGCCACAAACCTCTTTGCAGCGCCATAAACCACATGCATTGCGTGTTAAATTATGCACGGCACTACTGATTTGCAGCACTGGGGCAAAATTTGCTTCGGGATTTCCTGGTAGCACAAAAGACCCTGAAGAAAAAAGCAGCGCAAAGCACACCAAAGTGGCGAGCACTAGGACAAACATAGAGATGGGAAAGGAGGCAGCGTAGGATTACCTGCTTCTGCTCTCTGCGCACTGCAGAGTGCACTAAGGTGCTCTGTGCCCAAGGCAGCTGCTCCCTGGCTGGCTGGGGCACAGTGTACCTTGAGACAGGGGAGCAGGTAGCCCTGAGCTACCTGCCTCAGCATGGGGGCTCTGCTGTGGAGCCACTGTGCTATGGCATCCTGTGCCCCATCAAGCCACAGAGCAGCCGGTTGGGGCATGGTGTGGCTTGAGATGGGGGAGGCTGCTCCTGGGCTGGCTGCTCCCCTGTCAAGGTGCACAGTGCCCCAGTGACCTAAGGAGAGGCTGGCTGGGGCACAGGGGGCCTCAGTGCAGGGGCTCCATAGCAGAGCCCCCACACTGAGGCATGCGAAGACAAGACAGCAGCCAGCCCAGGGCTGCCTACTCCCCTACACTGAAGCACCCTGCGCCCCAGCAAAGGGGCTTTGCCTTAGTACAGAAGGTCTGTAGCACATGGAAAGGGGGAGCAGACAGCCCTAGGCTGCCTACTCCCTATCCCCACATGCCACTCCCGGCTGACTGGGGTGAAGAGTGCCTCAGTGCAGGGGCTGCCTGCTGGCCCACTCCGTGCTGAAGAATCCTGTACCCCAGTCAGGCTCCCCACTGCAGCACATGGAGCAGTGAGTTGGATAAATGCAATGCACACGGGCAGGGGCGCGCGCAGTAGCATGAAGTAACTGCACAAATCTGTGCCGCTACTATGTGTGCTGCTGCAAACTCACACCCTTGCTTGTGTGGATGCGGCCCACCAGTAGCATACCAATATACAGTCCTCTCTCACAAAATTATCTCAAATTTTGCTGAGGCCAATGCTATTCCATCAACTTGCTGTTAGGGAACTGGGGAATAGTGTCCCTTTTGCCATGGTTCTCTGGAGTCTCCTAGGATGGAAATTTTAGAGCCTTTTGAGAGGGAAAGTGAAAGGAAAGCTAAGCACTGTGGAACGCTGTTAAGCTGACCAACCCACCTTTCTATTAGCAGAGCAGATGCATGTAACCTGAAATGCTTTATTCTAAATCACATCAAATTTATCCCCGCTTCATCCAGGGTTCGTTTTGATACAGGAAGCACCAAGCCTGAGAACACTGTGCAACATCTGTCCAGTCACATTTTATTGTATTCTTAAGTTCCTTAATGAGCAATATACATTATGTCTGTACTACCCTGCAGTAGTGGTTATGTGCTTCTATATGTTAGGATCACTTTGTGCCAGGCTTTGAATAGATTATGGAGCTATTGGACAACTATCATGACATAAAGATGACAAATGAGGATGTGTTAGAGATTCTAAAGCACCTAACAATTTCATCTGAGTTTTCTAAAGCATCTGTCAGTGTATTCATGTGGAATGCTTTTTTACCTGGTTGAAGGATTATAAGTATATTCTTGCTCTCTGAAAGTTTAGTTATAACAAAATTAAGCTCCCCAGGAAAGGGCTGTATTCATCACCATGTCTCATCTGCAGGCACCAAAGGATCTGAACCTGACTATACAATCATTTCTATATAATATTTAATGTCTTTTATTCCAGCTTGAGACATTGGCTGCACTATCCACCAGGGATATAGAAGTGCTTCACACCAAAACACTACCTCTGTGAGCTCCATTACCCTACTGCAGGTGTGGGCAAAATATGGCCCACGGGCTGAATGCGGCCCGCTAGGCCACTCTATCCAGCTCGCAGGGCCCCTAAAAAATTTAGAAAATTAATATCTATCATGTTTGACAGGAACCAAGGGCAGTAGGACCCAGGAAGCCTGGCAGGCTCCCACAACAGCAGGGCCCACCCAGCCCCATGCCCCCAGCCAGAAGCTCCAGCTGGAACTGCAAGCAAGGAGGAAGGAGGGGGAAGGGCAGGGGAGGACCCTGAGCAGGGTAGGAACCTGGGGAAAAGTGGACTGAGAAAAAGCTGAGCAGGGGGTGGAGGGGAGTGCCTGTTCCAGACAGCCCTGTGGGCTGCAATAGGCTGCAGCAGGGAGCACCAGCCACAGGGTGGGTGAGGGGCCACTTTTCTGTCCCTGGCGCTCAGGAACACCTCGTAACCCACCCTCACTGTCAGCCTGGGTCCCATGTCGGCTCTGGGCTCATCCACTGGGGCTGTGCGTGGTGACAGCAGCTGCAGACCCCCCAGTGGCTACACCAGGTAGTATTTGCCACTGCCACCTATGGGCTGCCCAGCGTGTGAGCTCCAGGCGGGCAGCAGCAGCCAACACTACCCAGCATGGCAAGTGGGGGGGCCACAGCTGCTACTACCACGCACAGCCCCAACAAGCAAGCCCAGACCTGGCACAGGGCCCAGGTTGGCAGCAGGGCCAGGTTACAAGCTGGTGCTAAGCATGGGGAAAAGCGGCCCCTTGCTCACCCAGTGGCCGGCACCCTATGCTGTAGCTGCTTGCAGCCCGCATGGGGCTGCCTGTGCCTGCTCCAGACAGCCCTGAGCGGGCTGCGAGTGGCTGCAGCAAGGAGCACCAGCCACAGGGTGGGCGAGGGGCCACTTTTCCCCATGCTCAGCACCAGCTTCTTCCCTGCCAGTGAGCAGGGGGTCAGGGATGTGCGCTGCCCCCTGCCTGTACCATGGGGCTGGGGGGCACTGGGAGTGAGTGGGTGAAGGAGCCAGCGAGAGCATGGGGCCTGCACCAGTGTCCCAGGGTCAGTGCCGGCAGGGCCCAGAGCAGGGTGGCAGGAGTGCGGGGTCCCAGCCAGCAGGGGCTCTATGGAGTAGCGCCAGCTCCCCCCTCTCTCTGCTGGTACAACCCAGCCTGGCTCCACAGACCCCTGCCAGCCTGTGCCCCACTTTGGGCCCTATTGATGTTGGCCCTGGGACATGGGACAAATGTCCCAATGTCTTGGGACCAAAGACATTGGGACATTGGTCCCAAGATGGTGACCGGGGCGGGGCTACCCATGCGGCCCTTGATAGCCTGCCAAAACTGGTTAAGTGCCCCCCCGCCTCACTGCATTGTAACCATTCTTTATATAGATCCATAACCTGAAGCACAAAGTGTTTAAATGAGTTGCCCAAAAATGTGCAGCAAGGTCAGAAACTGACTCCCAGTATTCTGCTTTAATTAATACACAATACCTTCTCCCAGATCTATAAAAACAAAAGGGAAGGCTTAATTAAAAAGAAAAAGAATGGTTAAAAGTAAGGATGTTTGTTTTAGATGAAATATGAAAAAATAAAATTAGCAGGAAAAGAAAGTCCAGTTACCTAGTGCAGGTGCTTTACAATACCACAAATGAGACAACAATTTTGATTCCAGATCTCATGGTCTCGTTCTCCAAGCTTGGAGAAAAGATGGGCCACATACATGGGCACAATGTCTAGCTCTGAAGGAAGAAGTGCATGTATTGCCCCCTCTCGCCCATTAAGGGAGCAACCCAATAATGGAATGGGATTCAATTTAAATCTCACCCTGGAGGCTGCTTGGTGAGATGAAAATGCCGAGGTAGCCCAGCTAGGGAGAGGGTCAAAGTCCTCTGACTTCACCCTGTCTTTGCCAGAAGAATGGAAGCTGTAATGCTATCCTTGTGAAGGCAAGAGAACAACTATGGATTCTCTCCTGAATATTCTTGGAGTTGGACACACCAAATGTTTCTGAGGAAAAAAAATCTATTTAGTAGTATTGAAAATAAATGATTGCATAGCAAATGAAAGCAACAATTGTAACTCATTGACCAGCCATACCTAACGCCTGCCCACCTCAAAACCAAAGGAAATCAATAAGTAATTTGCAATGGAATTCCCATTGTTCCTATAAAGCCACATCAACAAGAAATGATCTTTAAATATATTTCATGTGTTTCATTACCTCAGCAAAAAATACCTGACCTTTATTATTATAAAACTACATTTGTTCAGAGTACACTCATTAGCACAATACAGATCAGCTCTTTCTTGCCATTTGCTCAGTGGCA
The DNA here is from genome assembly GCF_001723895.1 of Crocodylus porosus. Lineage (NCBI taxonomy): Eukaryota > Metazoa > Chordata > Crocodylia > Crocodylidae > Crocodylus > Crocodylus porosus. The sequence goes on along the minus strand of NW_017728911.1, from coordinate 12,086,958 downwards.
TGAGTGAGAGTCCAGAAAAGACTTTAGATAGGGTATTTCTCCTTATCAGAAAATAAAGATGCATTCTGAACAACTTTGCGGGGGGGAGGTAGACGGGGTCGTTAATTACAAAAGAATTTGCTGTGTTTGGTTTAATCTAATAAGCATTTAAAATGAGATAATTACCTTTTAAATTACATTCTAAAAATAACCTATAATTGGAATCTGTCATTTAAACTTAAAAATAGAACAGGAAAAGCTATAGATTAGACACCATTCTTACAGCCAGTGCATAGACTGCAAGATGGAGCAGATCAAAACTGTGAGGGTGCTTGTACTGTACATTTGATGAAAATTGGATGTTTTTGCAGTTTAACTGGATCACTGTGCAGGGGATTTTTAGAATTTAAGTGAGTTTGCTACGTTGAAACTAAACCACATTCCCATGTAGTTTAGTTTGCAACGTATCTATTTGTAATGTTGCAGCCTTTCACAGCTCGTCGCCACCCAACGGGAGAGGCAGGCTGAAGGCAGAAACAGTGAGAGACCCAATCCTGTTTTTTTTTTTTCCCTTTCCCTCTGAGCCTGCCCACCTCTCCCATGGCCAGGAACCAAGCTGCCAGTCGGCCCCAGACCTTACCTCCATGGTGGCACCCACCCACTTGCAGCCCACCCAGGCACCGCTGCTGTGGAAGGAAGGACTGGGCCTCCCATAGCTCAGTAGCTGCTCAGTCCTCTGGCAGCTCACCCCCCAGGCCATGGGGGAGCAGGCAGGCTCCAAGAAAAAAAACCCAAAACAACAGTGATGGAAGCCACTAAATAGAAACAGTGGATTTTTAATCATCACAATTAAAAAGCCACCATTTCAATTTATGGGACTAAAACCCCAACATGTGTATGAAACAGCCTGAGTTTGCATCTAAACAAACATGGTTTTGTAAAGCTGAAGATTAGACATTTTCTGCTGAGGTAATATAAAGCATATATTGTTAGCACCATGGAGGGACCAAAAGAAAGAAAACACAAACTATTAGCATGAATGCAAAATGACACCACGATGGGGTAGTTTCCTCTTCCTTAAAGGGAAGAAAGAACAAAAGGAATATTTGCCCAATAAAGACCATAATTCTGTAGATAAAACTGTGTATGGTATTCCTGCATAGACTTTACTTTTGCCCTGTACAGGTATAAGAGACATCAACTTCACTGGGCTGGCCACATAGTCCAAATGTCCAATCCAGTTCCAGAAGCCAGTTTTATTCTCCCAGCTCAGTCAAGGCGTATGCTCAAGACGAGGGCAGAGAAAGGGCTTCAAGTACATCCCCAAGGCCAGCTTGAAAAAAATGTAACATGTTGACTCGTGGGAGACTATCACCCAGGACTGCCCCAAATGAAGGAAGAGTCTGCTGCAGGTTTCTCAGTATTTTGAAATCTCACAACAACAACAGGAGACAGAACAGCGGGAGCGACAGAAACAGCATGACACAGACCGAAACAAGAAACCAGAGCAACCCACAGAAACACATACCCAAGTTGCAATACAACCTGTGAATCCCTTGTCAGCCACCTCAGGACCCACAGATAAGGCAATCATGGAAAACAAGGGATTGCTGCTGCTGCTGCTGCTGCTGATGATGATGATGACAAATGACTTTTGCCACCCCTATCCTGGTCCAAAATAGCAACTTTAATTAAGAACTCCTGAAATAGAGGAAGCCCTGAAGAGGTACACATTTCATAAATGCCAGAAAATAAGATCATCTTAGCTAGCCAGAAGAGCTGCTCACACCTGCCAACAGCGGAAAAATTGAACAACTTAGCTACTGACATCTTAGAACAGTAATTCTCAATCAGGGCATAATTTTCCAACTACTTGAGTTGGTCTTATAAAAGATATCAGATTTACCTGAAGAACCTTGTCTGCAGGGTGATTCTCAGTAGTTTTCAACCAGAGCACCCTTGGATGCCATGAAATCTTTTTACGGGTAATGCAAGTACCGTGAAATATTAGCATTGTTAGGTAAGCAAATACCTACATGTGATTCACAAGATAAATCCAGATATTCAAAATAGAAATCCATAACATAAAAAATATTCTGACCTGTTGTGGTCTGAGTTCTTTGCAACAAGAATTACACTATTATTTTTTCTGTAGTCCAAAGAGGAGCAAAAGCTAAGAGCTGGCATTTTCCAAGAAATGTCTCGAGTCAACAAAGGGCACAGTGGATCTAAAAAGTTTGAGAAACACTGTCTTAGAAACAACTCTGTCTCCTTTTTCACCTGGCAGGCAGTAGAAAGAAACCCACCTGTCTGAACTAGCATAAACGATTGTTGGTGAATAGCAGAAGAATCCCAAAAGTTACAGCAAGGAGATCCCAAGGTCTGGACTCAAAGATGCCACAATTCGATTTGCTCTAAGGTCTTTCAAATAGCCAAGACTTGCTCACAGTCTCCTTTGTCTTTAAATGCCTTGATAACAGTACTGAGGGGAATATGCATTTTGAATTTATTTCTTATTAAAGATTTCCTTCCTTTTCTAGGCATCATAAAGGATGCTGTCAACAATGAATTTTGGTTCACTTGGAACAGGGAAACAATGTGTACACCTTATATATTGTAAAAGTAACCTTTTATCCTAAATCAAAATCATTTAAGATAGCAAACATATTAGGATACTTCCTGTAATTATTAAAAAAAAAAACTCTAGAAGATTTTAATCTGCTTTATAACTGATCAGGGAGTTTTGTCCAGTGCTTATAGAGCGCCTCCATGTCAATTATGGAAATAATCTGAGAAGTCTGGGAATCCTTCCACCCCTCCTACTCATTTATATGCTGATCATGTTTATCTTTTCCAATTTCCTTGGCAATATTTTATCTCAAGAGCAAGGTCACCTTCTGTACTGACTCAGCTCAGAATTATCCATGTGTTTCTTAACAGATCAACTGTGCACAAACCTTCTCAAAATTAATTTTCTGTTAAGTATACCACAGAGAACTCCACTACTTAAATCAGAACCTTTTATGACAGCGCACTGAACCTTTAGGGACACTGTTGCTTCCCCTAAGTGGGTTCATGCAGAAGGAAAGTTGGAGAAGTGGGAGCTTTAAATCAAATCCACTCCCTATCTTTGGGGAATCTCATGATTACCCAAAGTTAGTGCCAACATCAGTGCTAGCCTTCTCATAAATATTTTATACCTGTGCATCATCTCCGCATCCCTTTCCCCTCTACCATTCTCCCTTTAGGACACAGACTAAAATCTAACCAGAAAATTGTATTGAAGGTTCTATCTTACCATACATTGGGAAGGCTACATAGATTGGAAGCTTTCTGGGACAGGGAAAGTATAACCATTTTTTTTGTACAACACCTGAAATGGAGAAGTCCCAATGCATGACTGGGGCTCCCATGCAATATGGTAATACAAATATTAATATTGCAGCATGAGGTTTATGCCAATGCTTTATGCACCGGCCATTTTTCTTAAAAATTGTGATTTTTTTTATTTGTAAATTAGCTCTCAAAGGCTTTGTGCCCTTACACAACACAGTCTACTTGTCAACTTAAACAACAAATCAGTATAATAACACTGGCTAATTTAAGCTCTTTTCTTAAAAAAAAAATTGTAAAAGTATAAATTCAACATTTTCTTTGCTTTCAGTTGCACCCAGTTCCAAAGCAACAATGTTTATTTATTAATAGTAAAACAACTGTTGTTCTAACAACTTTATGAAAAAAAGATATTTTAATATAATCTTTTGAGATAAAGGATAGACTTTGTAATCATAAAATATTACCACAATACATTTACAATAAACATTTGGCTTTTAAAAGCTATTAGCAACCAGACATATTTCTGTGTAGACAAAACACTACATTAAGGATTTCATGCATGTAACTGAAGATCTGATATTCACACATTAATAAAATATAGTACACTTTCAGATATAACCACAGGTGCATACCCTGTGGTTTCACGAAACAACTACTTCTGGTCTTCCTCCTCCCTATATTTCATTTATATATAAAATCATATATTAGGTTGCCTTTTTTAAATATAACTATTATGGAATTACTCTTTAAGAACTGTCCTTCATAACCTTTCTCCTCATTCTACAGACAGGTTTAAGAAATTCCATGTTTTAGTAAATACTTAGGTCTACATATACAGGTGCATTAATGAAATATAATAAAGCATGATACGTGGAAAAATCACCTAAGGCCATTATAAAGCTCACAATACATTAGTGCTTCTTTTTCAAATCAAAAAGGAAGGCGAATTCCTAAAGTAAAGGTAGTTACTAGAAAATTCCCCTTTCATTGTATATTTGCTTAGTATTGCATACAGCAGTTTACAATTCAGAAAAAATATTCTCTTACTTTGTCTGCATGATGCATTCATGTATTATTTTAAAAGAATCCAAGACAGATAAAAGACTGAAATGGTTACCATAGGAAATTAATTAATCATTCTAAGAGGATTTAAAATATAGGCAACCCAGTCGCATCACTAAAAGGAAACATTTTTCAACATGAGCTTGGCAAAAGGTGCCTTTGAAATGCTGGGCACATAAAATACTATAGTTGAAAGATAATGTTCAATGGGAAAGGATAATGGGAATAAACATAGGTAGTTAATTGTCTGTGGAGGGCAGTGGGAGCAATCCCTGTGAATTAGGTAGGTCCTTACTTATTACAGGAAAAAAAGAAGGCTAACATTTTAGCAATATATGGTTTAGGAGTTTACATCTAACCACTAACACAAAAAATTACATATAGAGAATCCAAAAGATATAATATAAAATATAGTCCTTATCAAAACTTGAATATTGACCAAGTGGCAGCAAGAGAAGTTTAGATTAGATATTAGAAAAACATTCTCACTAGGAGGATAGTAAGCAATTAAGCAGGTTACTCAGAGAGATTGTGGAATCTCTGTCCTTGGAGGTTTTTAAGACATGGCTACACAAAGCCTTGGCTGGGATGATATATTTAAAGATGGTCCTGCTCTGAGTAGGAGGCAGGACTAGACCTCCTGAAGTCCCTTCCAACATCCATTTTCTATGATTCTATGACCTTGAAAATTTGCAATAATTTTCATGGGCTTTTTAAAAATCTCATTATAGAAAAAAAAAATTTCAACTACTGCAGCATTGAAAACACTATCTTTAATGCTTTAAATAACAGAAGAAATTGAATTGCTAGGGCTCAACAGTCAAATAAATTCCCTACAAGCAATGCTGACCATATATTAAAATGTATATGGTTAATAGTTGCAGCATAATATTGCTAGTCATCCTTTAAAAGGAAAGTAAATAACGACAGAAATTCCTGCATAATTTGCTCAAAATAGGTATTTTTCATAGTTTCATTTTGGCTTTGATCAAATCAAAGTTACTGTTGTCAAAAATTTAATTGTTAAATGTTTTATACCAAGCTCAACTGTTCACTACATATGAAGTATAGACTAGTTGTCCTATTTGGAAAAAGGAACAGAAGTATCAAAATCCTTTTCAAAAGTTATTTTACTCAATCAAGTATTGGTTCCATCACAACATTTTCTTGACTAAGAATACAGAAATAGGTAAATTCTCAATATAATTCGCAATGAAAATTCAGAATTTAATTCAACAAATCTGGAAGCTACAGAATGTTCTACTAAATCAGTGGTCACCAACCAGTGGATCTTGATCCACGGGTAGATCTTGGAGCCTCTTGGAGTCGATCTAAGGCTGGGGTGGGGTGTTGAGTGCCCATGTGCATGCACACGAGCACCCCCGCCCAGCAGGTCAGTCTGTGGGGGAGGGAAGAGGTGGGGGCTAGATCAAGGTGGAAGACAGTGCTGCAGAGGCAAGAGCAGGGGTAAGTTGAGTGGGGCCCCAGCCGGGTGGGACTTACCTGCTGGGAAGGTATGCCCCCAAATAATTTTTTCTCTCTCTGCCTCAATCTGCACCCCCTTCCCACCCCACAGGCTTACCTGCTGGGTGGGGGAAGGGGGTGGAGACGGCACACAGTTGATCTTGTGTTGTTTTTAAATACCAAAGGTGATCTCCTACTTAAAAAGGTTGGAGACCACTGTTCTAAATGCTAGAACCTCCAACATTTTATAAACATACTGAAAATCTACTGATTAGGCTAAGAGACTTATGAAGTATTTTTCTGCTGTTAGTGCAGTATTGCCTTCCCTAACCAAATACAAATACTTAAGCAGCTGGTAGAGTTCTTAAATAAAAACTCTATTGAAACAGGCAACAAAAATAAACCCATAATATTAATTCTTCTCAAGACACAGTTTTCCTTGTTTTTAAATGGCTTTGTTTAGAAGAATCAATAAATTGCAAAGTTAAAATATCAAACATTTTGTAAATACATAATTATTAAGAATAGTTAATAATGAAGACAATCAGACATTTTGTTAGCACTGAATTATATATATCATGCTATTTTGCATTTAGAAGCTTCAATAAAATTATCTATAGCCTTCAGCTCATCGTAATTTAGGTGCTTCAATCCTTGGGGACAAGCTCTTCACTTGAAAAACAAGCTTAAAAAAGATTTTTCACAGTTTGTCTGTATGGCATACATTACATATCAATAGAATCCTTTCCAATTTATAACAACTGGTTAGAAGATAAACACTCTGTCAATCATTTTAGCAGCTATTCAGGATGGTTTGAAATCCCTCCACCCACCAACATTCCCATCAAATGTCAGCAGCAAATCCTTATGCAAGTCTTACAGAAATAAGAGACACTTCCTCCTAAGCTTGAGCTTTCAACTCAGTGATAATATTGAAAAATGAAATATTAAATAATCAATCTATCTATCTAAATTTCATTTGACTGATATTGTTAAACCACAGCAGAATGACATGCATCTGTAATTATCGGTGCAATTAAAGCATTGTCTACAATGATGTGCTTTAAAATGTTTTTATTCGTATTACAGAATCACTCAAGAGTGCAAGAAAACATCCACACACTTGACTGCATTAACCCTGGTCTCAACAGGAACCAGAGTTTCCCATTACCTGGATTAGCTGTTAGCTACCTTGTTCCTATCAACTGATGTAATCGAAGTGCTTATTCCCCCTCTTAGAAGCACCCTTTTCCTTTCTATATTAAAAGCTTTTCTTTCTTCCAGTCCTTTCACAGCATTTCAAGAATTAGGTTGCTGCCTATAAAAGCTTACATTTCCAACACATTAGTCTCTAAGGGTGTTTTTACACATCCTCCAGAGGGAGGATAGGGGGAGCTTGATTAGAAATTAGAGTGGCTCACACCTAAAACTTCTCATGTATCAGCATCATCATGCTTCAAAACAGTGGCGGAGGGGAGGGGGCACTTTATCTAAAGCTTATCAAATGAGCTTTATATAAAGCGACCCAATGCCATTTTGAAGTGTGGGTATGCTGATGGTTGTTGGAATGTGGTAATTACCAGACTCAATTAATCTGCTCCAGCAGACTCTATTAATCAAGTCTGCTCCAACACACTGTAATTACAGCACATTGGAGCAGCCTCCCTGCTCATATATAGGCACCCTATGGGCAGAAACAGACATTGCCTTTTGTTACCCATGTGCCACCATAACAATTATTATCACAGCACAAAGGCCAAGAAAATAGACTTCTATGCCCCATATCATGCTATAAATGCCCCAAATCAGTGGTGTTACAAGGGTGATTGAGGGGCCTAACCATGCCCTCCCCCCTTCCCCCCCAAGAAACTCCCACACAGAATTGGGCCTCTCAAGTCCTAGGAGCACCTGCCTGGCCTTTGGCAAGGTAAGGAGGACATGTTTCCATGCACAAACAGTGCATGCCTCCAGCAGCTGGGAGGGCACAGTGGCAGCAGAAGCGTGGCAGCGGGAGCGTGGTGGCAGTAAGTGGGGGAGCTCCCACAGACACTACTGGTGCTGTCGGCAGTGTGGGGGTGGCGAGTGCCGACCAAGGGTTGGTGACCACCTGCAGCCGCTGCCAGCAGCAGCAGCAGCAGCCAGCGGGAATCACGGGGTGCCCACAGACCCCCTTTTTGCAGGGGGTGCACCGCCAAGCTTAGGGGGGGCACATGCACCTGCGTGCACCCCCTATGCATCACCCCTGTTTCCACTGTGTATCTCCATGAGCTGGGAAAGTCATGGTTTCCCTGCTCACAGAGACACATCCTCAGGATCTCTGGGGTGTGTTTCCATAATATGGGAAAGTTGGGGTTTCCCAGTTAAAGAGATATGACCCTGATCCTGCACAGCAATTCCTGGAGCACACATGACCAAGCCCTGAGAGAACACATCGCCCACTGTCCCATAGCATCAACCAGCAGAACAACAGGAGATGTGTGTTTCACTCAGTGAAGTGGATCAGCTGTTCTGGGAAACAACTTACCTACTTCATTTCACAATGTTTATTTCTAGCCCAAGATTCTACTTTGCTCTACTTTCTGTCTGACTTCAGGCTACCATGACTTACCATCTCTGCTTCCTAATCTGATAGTTTAACTATATTAAATCGTTTTTCTATTCAATTACAATTCACCAGATGGAAAACAAACTGAAAACAGTCTTTGCCAGAACCCTTCTAGATCAGCAAAGTGATAATAAAGAATCCAAATGGATGGTACTATCACATTGGTTAAGCTCTGTCAGGAGTAACATCAGGAAACCCAGAATGAGATATTGGAGTCCAAGCATCCAAGGGCTGCAGCAACCTAAACCACTGTGGCATCCTGCTGTTTTTTGCATTCACAAAGACATGGATCCCCTGAAGATGACTAAACCCATCCATACCAACAGCACCACCATACCCTGTTCTGAATAGACAATCCACTCCACAATGACCTTAGAAAGATGGCTAACTCACATTTTTTTCTTTAAAGAAATATGTCATCACATCAGCTAAATAATGTTTTCTTCATTCACACAGGCTGTCCTGTTTAAGTCAACTGTACTCTTTGCATGGATATGACAAGCTGGATATAGTATTGCATTGTTTCTAATGTTCTATAAAAGGTGTTTCAACCAATAAAACATTAATTACATTGGCAGAATGGGAAGAAGAGTACACTGAAAATAGTGTCATACAAATTATATAAAATGTTAACAGGTGAAAAAAGAAATATTGCATTTAATGGCCACTTACAGTTTCTCAAAGTGTTTCAAGGTTATCCAGCAAAAAAAAAATCAAACAATTGTCACTTGAGTAATCTGACTTCCGTGACAATATGATTGATTCACCTCTGGAAAAAAACCCAAGTGAACACTCACGTCTAAGTGATAATTTGCATAGAAATTGCTATGACCACACATCTGAACATGGTATTTAGACATACAAGTGAAGCATATTAGCAAGATGCCAATGATATATATATTGCAAACAATATCATTTACCATTCTTATCAAATGTACACCTTCTATAATGTTTAAATTTGCCATTATCTTACAGTGAACTGCTAGTACTTAATACATTTCACTTTCACCTTAATGAAACCAAAGCCACCGCTAGTGCCCGGGGAAAAAATAAGCACACAGTATCAAGACAGCTTTGCTCAGCTTAACCTAATGAAACAGAGGTCATTTTGTAGGATGGGAAGAAGAAAGAACAGAATCCCTCATAATTTCCTTTGGCGTCTCAAAGAACCCTTGGAAAATACCAGCTCCTAGTTTTCACTGATTTTTGACTACAGAAAAATAACATTGCCATTCGTCTGTTTGCAAAGAGCTCAGAAAGACCACAATAAGTCAGAATGTTTTTAACACTATGGATTCCTATTTGAAATCTCTGAATTTATCTTGTGAATCATGTGTAGGTGTTTCTACACTTAAAAGTGTTAACATTGTGTGGTACCCTGCAGGACCCTGGTTGAGAATCACTGCCCTAGAGTAAAACTCTGCACAGTATGTGTATCTTCTGGTTGTAGCAATAATTAGCTAGAAACTTCCTCACTTATCTCCAGGAAGATTACATTGCTCCTCAACATGTGATATGCCGTAACAACAATCCGAGGAAAGCAGAACAACAATACAAAAATTACTGGAAATCAGATCATGCACCAACTACTAAAAATGGCAGGGCACTGAACAAGTGAGGACACTACTTATACGGCACAAAGGTCAGGAGACTAATAGATCTGGAGCTCAGTACACTCTGGAATTAATGCCTTCAAGAATCGCAAAGCCATCGGCCTAGATGACAGTAGTACCAACCAGACCAAACATTTTCAAACCAACAACACATGACTGGCTACTCCAATTGTTTAATATCATCTTATGAAAGTACCTAAAATTGGGCAGCAAGCACATGTTGTGGCACTCCTGAAGGCAGAGAAGAACGCATCAGAGAAAGTGCTTCAAGCTCATACTGCTACCGTGTCATCTTTACAAAGGGCTCCAGGAGATAAGGGTAAGAGTGTTTTATCATTATTCACTGAAATGCACCTAATCCCAGAGCAAGCTCAATTCCATTCAGGCAAGTTACACAGAGGTCAAGAACTGACCCTCACTCAACATACTGAAAATAGCTCTGAAGAGGGCCTAGTAACAGGTACTGTTTTTTGACCTGTTATTAGCACACAATACAATGGACCACTAGACTTTTCTCACCAAAATACAGAACGTGATGAGAAATCAACTACTTTGCACACACAATACATTCTCTACTACAGAACCAATGACTATGCCAAATTATGTGGGAAATAGAGCTGATGACAGCAACAGAGAAATAGCTTACAACAATGGGGCATAATTGCACCAATATTCTTCACCATCTACACAAATGATCAACCCGATCCGTCCAGGCCCAAACAGTCTTATCTAACCCAACAACCTGTGCTCCAAGGCACAAGACAAGGTATTTGCCCCAGCTGATTCTATCTATGTTAACATCAAAGGTTCGTAGGATCTCAGTCTATGTTAAGAACTAGTTAAATGACAACTCAGTCAAAATGCAAAAGAGTCTCTTACATCTCTAGAACTGTAACGCTAAAAGACAACCCAGCATTGTCTGGAATGGGATACCACTTGGATTGCCATCTACTTTGGGGTAAAACTAGACCACATTCTCCTTCGAGGCACACCAGGGGAAGACATTATGTGGAACAACATACTCAGGAAGCTTGTAAACTCAAAGAAGAAAAGCAACACTAACAGCCACTGTGCTCACAATTTGATATCCAGGGGCTGAATATCAATGTTCTATGCAGGAAAAGATCACCTCACATAAAGAAGCTGAAACTTGTGCTGAACAACAACTGCCATTGCATTACAGGATGTCTATAACAAACAAGTGTAACAGCCTGTATGTACTTGCTGGAATCAATCCACCAGACATCAGACAATTAAAGGTATCAGACAACTACTATATTGCTACGCTCCAATTATTAGTCACCTAAAGTTGCAGAAAAGATCTCTCACAATAATAGAAGGACTTAAAAATTTACCAGTGGCGGCATGATTGTCAGTATAATTTGAAACACTCAGGGATGGCATCAAAATGCACATAGACATTGCTAACTTTCCCATAGGCTTAGAGAAGAGTTGGATAGCCTGGAGATTTTACAAACTACTGGGTGTCATTAGGTCAAACGAGAACATACAGAGGTAGGATTACTCTAATGACCAAGATCCAGGTTTACTCTAATGATCCTAGAGGAGCTGTGCATCATGGGATACCTTGGCATGGCTCTAGACAAGACCACATCATGTGTCTGACACTGAAAAACTCTATCATTGTGATGTGGAACAAATAAAAACAACCCTCCCAGGCCCACTCCAAATAAAGTATAATGCAGTTGACTGTAATTGGGGTTAAACCTGGTGGAGACAAGGAGACACACTTAATGATGGCACCAAAATTCACACAGACATTGTTGAAAATCTCCCTCTAGGCTTAGAGAAATTAGTCAACCTGGAAATGTTTAAACCAGCAGATGTCAGCAGAGTGTCCTCAATTAAGGAGGCCTTGGATGTAGAACTGTCTGCAACAAACTGGAATAAACTCACATCTTGCTTCTTTAGCGTACTTATTTGTTTGGCACTGGACTTCTCTCATCATCAGCAGAACATACTGAACTAAGAACTTCTGTTTGCTCCGTCACCATATGTCCCTCAAAAAGATAATACTGCCACTCACAAGGGTAAACCAAACAGGCTCTGCCCATGCTTGTTAAACATAAACAAATAAAACTAGGACTATGCTGAAGGGGAAGACTGCTGCAACAGTGCCTAAACAGATAGACTGGACTGACTGTTTTCTGAAGTACCAGGTCACAGCCTGGTATTCAGTGTCACAAAGATGCTGGAGGCAACGTGACAGGAGTTTATAGGCAGGTGCTCACCTCTGTGTGGCACTGGTCAGGCTGCAGTTGAAGTCCAGTTTTGGGCACTACACTTCAAGAGGGATATGGACAACCTTGAGAGGGTTCAGAGGAGGGCTACTTATATGGTTGAGGGCCTGCAGGCAAGACCCTATGAAGACAGACTGAGGGACCTGAATCTCTTCAGCCTCCGCAAGAGAAGGTTGAGAGGCGATCTTGTGGCTGCCTACAAACTCATTGTGGGGGTCAGCAGAGAATAGGGGACACTCTGTTTTCCAGGGCGCCCCTCAGGGTCACCAAAAATAATGGCCACAAATTGAGAGAGAATAGACTGAGATTGGATATAAGAAAGAAATTATTTACGGTAAGGGTTGCCAAAATATGGAATGGGCTTCCAAGGGACGTGGTGCTTTCCCCTACCTTGGAGGTGTTCAAGAAAAGATTAGACAGGCATCTGGCTGGGGTTACTTAACGCCGGCGCTCTTTCCTACCTGGAGCAGGGGGTCAGACCCGATGATCTACCAGGTCCCTTCCGACCCTAGAAATCTATTAAATCTATGAACTGTTGTGACTGTTCTCAACCAGCACAGCTTATTCTCACACAAGCTGAAATTAGTCCTGTGTGAGATAGGCCATGGCTTTCGAGGGAA
>NW_017728911.1:12072083-12074007 GCF_001723895.1 Crocodylus porosus | reverse complement strand
CCAGCACTCTTTCTTGCCTGGAGCAGGGGGTCAGACCCGATGATCTACCAGGTCCCTTCCGACCCTAGAAATCTATTAAATCTATGAACTGTTGTGACTGTTCTCAACCAGCACAGCTTATTCTCACACAAGCTGAAATTAGTCCTGTGTGAGATAGGCCATGGCTTTCGAGGGAATATTTTGCACTTCCTTTGCAAATTCTGATCTTTGTGTCCAAGAAAAGGACCTTCTGACAACTTCTGGTCCAGATGTTCAGGCTTCATCTTCTTAAGGATATTCCTAAGCTTCCTTGCAGCACAAGAAAAAACTAAGGAGAAAGATATAGGGTGGATAAAAAATATTCTACCCCTTGGAAAGGAGTTTGACACTTCTATCTGCCCTCTTGTGGTCAGAGGGCACACACAGCATCACAGAACAGACATAGAAATGTTCTCTTTCTTGACCCATATAGAAGGAAGAGGTTCACTGGAGAAGCAAAAGATGGCTCCTATGATGGTGGTGATGGCTAGAAAATGATGTTTAGAGATTTGTTTTTAGGCATCAGCCCACTGGTAAGGTAGATATTGCATTAGAACAATGGTCCAGGGCAATGGCAAGGGTTAACAGGTTTCTAAAAGTCTGTTTGTGACAAAGTTTCAGCCTTCAAGGCATCCACTGTGTCTGGAATCAGCAGAAAATTGAAGACATATTGAAGACATTGAAGACATATACCACAATGTTTCCTGAAAATCTATAATGTGAGATGGGCTTGCTGCATTGGCTGGGTCACAGTGACCAGCTGCAGAGCCCCTGGGATTTCCAGTTTTCATGGACAGACCAAATTAGGAGACAAGGGCATGCCCAAAGAAAGACACTGGTAAATGACCAAATTAAGATATGTGAATGTGATGGGTTTAAGAAACATAGGAATGTACTGACAGAACAGAACATGGATAGTATGACAATCACAGGAAAACCAATCAACGATACCTGTAAATGAAGAGTCATCAGAGGAGAAAAAGAATACAAAAGAAGGGATTTCAAAGTAGTGAAAGGGTCCACCAAGGGAGGAAAATGAGGTCACCATGGATACAGGGTGCACCACCAACCTGTCTCACCCATGCCATTTGGAGAGATGGACTTCCAAGCTCACCCTGCAAGGCTGCTGACATCTGACAGTCAAGAAAGAACCACAGGATGAATTTCACTTACTGGCTAGATGTACCTTCTCTCTGCGAACCCTGGACCTCATAGATATAGAATTAGGGGGAGGAGGGTTATTTTGTTTGCCTTGCCTGCCTTACTCTTATCTGCTAGTACTGTGTATCAGTAAAATTTGCCTATTATTGAATGGAAGAAGTTGTGGTTGGTCTGAGGGTTTGGCTCCAGCTGGAACAAGATATCTGGGTCATAAATCCAGTGCTAACAGATGGCAGCATAGGATGCAGCCAGAAAAAGTGTATGCAAGAAGAGGGTTCCAAATCCAAACAAGTGATTAAGTCCTCAAATACAGGGGAGGGAAAATAACAGAGAAAAGAGGAAGAGGGGAGGGGGTATGTGGTAGGGCACCACTGGTGCCTGCCACTTTAAGGGCTAGATCAAGCACTCAGCAGGTGTTTGATTACAGCGGCCATTTTAGAACTCTGGCTGCCTATATAAACAAGAGCAGTTTGCTGCTGAGAGGCAGGCAAGAAAAACTGCCTGGTTGAACTGTTGCTGCATGGGAACATCTTGCAGGTATGAGCAGGAGGTTGAGGTCGAGGTCGAGGTCCCAGTCCTGGTCCTGACTATGACCTAAAACTGCACCCTGATGGGAGTGGGTGGTCTGGTAGGACTCCCAGTGGCGTGAGAGCCCCCAGGAAATACCAGGCCAGTTACCTCCCTGGTGAAAGGCAGGTGGGGTACCTTAACCCCAGCCCTCACCTCTCGGTAGGTTATATGATCC
>NW_017728911.1:12053588-12072072 GCF_001723895.1 Crocodylus porosus | reverse complement strand
CCAGCTGACTTCCTGCCCTTTGGGCAGGGGGCTGGACTCGATGATCTCCCGAGGTCCCTTCCAGCCCTAATGTCTATGAAATCTATGAAATCTAATCCAGGGAAGGCCAGAGAAGCTTCTTGAAGTGCCTGAGCCTGCTGGGATGAGTGACTCTACAGGGCCAGGCACGCTTTGTGAAGCACCCAAGCTGGGAATGGGGGACCCTGGTCCCTGAGTAAAGGAAGTGACTTAAGCCTAACCTGAGGGACCTGACTGGTCAATGCTGCAGCCAGGACCCAGACAGGGGTCAAAAAGACCAGGGCCCACTGCGAGGTATGCCCATAGACAGCAGAGAAGCTCGGGGTCCTAACTGGCCTGAGACAGGGCCAGGGCTTAAAGGGAAGCCGAAGATCCCAGGGAAGGGGCCACAGCTAATGGACAAAGGGGACAGTTGAGTTGGCTGCCTGAAATGCCATCTGTGAAGCTTGGGCCATGGTGTAGGGGTGGAACAGAACTGTGGATAGCCCCACAATATTGGGGTGCAAAATGGGAAGCTTCCTGCCTAATTATCGCATCAATATTATTACATCAAGGCTTGGCAGATGAGTGAGGTGGGTGGCTGACCTATAGACAGGGGCAGGATGGTGCTTGCACTGGGCATGAAAGCTTGCTCCTGTCATGGGGGGGACAACAACAGGAGTTATTTGAAATAAGTCTTTGAGAGATTTGTTGGCTGCACGAATTGTGAGCTACCAAGAAAACGTGTTGGTCTCAAACCATAGCAGTTGAAAAGCACTGAGAAGCAGTAAGCAAAAACTGCCCTTCAACATGGAACAGAAGGAGAGGCAGGATCAGAGGTACTGTTAAGGTAAGGGCAAGGTAAGATCGGATCAAAGTAAATGCTTGAGGTACATGTACATACATTCTGAGCATGTACATAAGAAAAAGCACTTGAAGGATGCTCTCTTGTACCCTAGGATTCCTGAATCAACAATTTTCTGCTGTTTGAAAATAACTGTAAAACCCACTGGCAAGATGTGTGCCTCTTCTCTCTAGTCCTCATGAAGAATGACAATCTACTAATGCTATCATTTCCAACAGAGGCTGGCAACCTTTAACAAGCTGCAGGCTCGAGCAACCCCGCTGCATTCTAATACGTGCCAGGCAGCTTCAGTGGCATGTCAGCCACAGGGGGCTTTCTCTGTGCCTGCACTGCAGCCAAGTAGCTGGGAGTTGCGCCTGACCTACTTCTACTTCTCCCAATCCCTCACTCCACAACTGTGATTGCCAGGAAAGGGACACAGTGGGAAGCAGAAGGAGCATGGATGCAGTTGCAGATGCCTGGTCCTGGCAGCTCCCCACTAGCTGGAAGCTACATGTGCACTGCAGTGGGGAGTGGGGGGCTGGGAAAGTGGTGGTAGTGTGGGTGCAGCTCTGTGCTTCCTTGGCCTAGGGCAGGTGTAGCTCCACCATTAACACATCACCAAAGCCACTCACCCTGCATTGAACTGGAGCCAGGAGGGCAGAGAGAAGTGGCAGCAGTGTGGTCAAAGCTGAAAGCTGTCCAGTCCCAGTACAATTCCTTAGTATCTGGCCGTAAGTCAAGCACAGGCCTGGATGCAGACAAAGATCTCCAGCTCTGTAGGCTGGGTCCAGTAGCTGTGTGGGTTGGATCCAGCCCATGGGTTGTATACTGCTGACCCCTGTTAGGGGTCAGTAATATATAGCCCATGTTAGAGCTCAGCAATGTAAGGCCCTTGTTACACGCTGCACCTTGAGCTGCTCAAATGTGGTTCGCTGTTAGTGCTAATTTAAGTTTGGAGCAGTCACACCTTAAGACTAAAAGCCTTCTCTGACTGTCTCCCACCTGCAAAACTGTGACTTGTGACTAGAGGACTGATGAACAGGGGCCTGGCTAGGGGCTTACAACTGTGAGTTGCCACTACAGGGCTGGCATGCTACGGTGGGCTTCTATCCTGCTCTAGGCAGGGGTGTGGGGAGAGATGAGGGGGAGGGGGAGGGAGAGGGTCATGAAGCTTGGAGGCAGAGAGCTAATGGGGTGGGAGTGGATAATGAAATTCAAGGTAGAAACAAAATGGGGGTAAGGGAAGGGTGGTGAAATAAAGCAAGTCAGACACTGAAGGATTAAAAAAATAATTCAAAATAAAGAAGAAGTAAATTAAAGAAGGTCTCTAGTTTTTAATAAATTGGGATTTGGGACTGGGGTGTGATGGGTGCTGGTTGTGCTTCCTGAGGTGGCTGGGAGGTGGGAGTGGTAAGGGAAGGTGCTTTTTGGGGAGCTACTGCCCCTGCTTCAAGAAGGAACACCCAGCTCATGGGAACCCAATCCAACCTCCTACTTTGTCCTCTCCCCCGCCTTTCTACTGGACCTGCCTGTGCCTTGCAACCTGGCTAGTTGGCATGTGCTCTACAGGCTATTTGCACAGGGTCGCACCTCTGGGAGAGGGAAGGTCACATCCCTGGAGGCAGGAGGAGGAGTTGGCTTGGTGCCAGAGCCACTGCCCTGGGCAGCAGAGTTTAAGGAGTGGAAAGTTTGTCCAGAACAGGAGGATGGGGGAGGAGACAGTGAATCCAGAGATGCTGGAGCACTGCAATTTGGGGAGCTCATTTGTGAGGAGTGGCCTCACATTAATGGAACACAAGCTGGGTAATGCAGATCAGACAAACTTGCCCTGGAGTGGCATAACTAAGCTGCCTAAAGAGTGCTTAAAACTAGTTTCAGGTGTTAATGTGTGGAGAATTGAGAGTTTAAGTGCTCCAGGAACCACCTGAAATTAATATGCAGCAAGGCCCTTAGCTAAATGAGCAGGTGGGAGTATGTACAGTCCTGCATGATAGGAAACTGAAAAAAACAGAAGTTCTCTCTCAAAAACGTAGAAAATAACACAAGAAGACACCACACAAAAAGGTGTCTTAAAATAGCTGTAAAACTCACTAACAAGATCTCACTAGCCTCATGTCAATATGGAGAAAAGTACAATGTAATTAAAACTGAATCATATATGTACACACAGACGCGTATGCATCAGGGGAGCAAATGAAAGTTGTATAGACAACGTTCAGTCTGGCATTTCCTAACCTTTGAGTGTTTGACTTTGTTACTCTACCATTCTTTGAATACAGTTTATTAAAATGTAATTTGACACAGACTACATGGTTCCTAAATTTGGGAATATAATAAAATGAAGGTTACTCCCAAACTTAACTCAGATGTATCACATATATGGTGCAAAGTTCATCCTATTCCTATTTTCCTTGTGAAGCATGAACTTTATAATGGCATACATGGAGAACAAATATATTAATGTGAGATGTCACCAGGGCCCAGAATAGAATACACTACAGTTCAAATCTTCATTTCTGAGTCTTCTGGGCTTAAGTGAATGACTTTAAATAGACAAACCCAAGCTGCCTTTGGCCCAGCTCTCCAAAACTGTCCCAAGTCCTCATCATCCTTTGCCATTCCAATTCTTAAGCAGCAGTCCACACTGCTAATACAACTAAATTTGAAAACTTATGAAAAAGCAAGGAATAAGAGAGAGGGCACAGCAAGACTACTGGACTGCTCTGTAAATAAGCAGAGAAAAGTAAAAAGCCATTGTTAAAATGGCTGCATGACTTATAGAGGAAATAGCTGCAGTTCAAGTTCTGCCCTTGTATACCCATAAGTCCCCATTATGTTCACAGGAGTTACATGCTGTTGCCAACAGTATGATTTGGATTTAAGTGTCCATTTCTCATTGCACAAATTTAGTAGTTATTATCAGGACTATTAATAAGTAAATAGCATCCCTATCCATTATTTATGTATGTTTGAATCATGATGAATACCAAATTAAGGTTCTTAGGCAGGCATAGTATTTTTCTAAATATTTAGGTCAAAATTCTTTCCCTTAATCTGCACTACATAGAGTCTGATCTTTTATCTGCTGAGATTCACAATTTAGATTAGAGAAGGTTTTGCCCACAGAGACTTGTTAATTATCACTGGAAGTACTAATTAAAATTCAAAAAAGTAAAACACTAAATATGAATACATTGTCTCTGTAGTCATTAGGACATGTCAGACAAAGTCACGGCACCTACAACAGTTGATATTCCAGAAGGTCAAATTGCTTAGTAAGAAATTGGACATCAAAGAGAAAACAAGTAACCCAAGTCTCATCTGAAACAAATTATTTTTCTAAAGAGAGGTGAGCAGCATTTGTTTACAGATTCAGCCTTTCTGAAAGCAAAGGTGCTGAATTCCAAGCTCCCTTATTTTCAAAGCGGTTGAGGATATTACATTGAAGAAAACAATATATAACACTTCTTAAGAAACAGAGTTTGTACATTATTATTCTCTACTAGAAGAACTGTGCTGATGGTAAGAAGTTGGCCACCACATATTATAGTCCTTCAGAACAGCTAGAGCTGTTCTCCATTAATGAAGACAAGCTGAAGACAAAAGCAAACCTCAGTGCTTCTGGATTTAACAAAGAGAGTTCCTTTAGTGTAGTTTCTTTCGGTGAAGTCTTCAATATAATAGAAATAAAATGCGTCTCAGAGAAAAGACATATCTACTTCCACAGTTAAGGGAACCCTTAGCTCTTTACTGAACATAACTCGAATGAAAAAACTACCTACTTCCGACTGACCCCATACCAGAAAAAAGCAGTACGAAGGCAGGCATAATATATTTTTAAAAGAGCCTTTTTAAGGGTTATTGTTGTAGGACTGTGTTGTAGCTTATATGAAGTCAGTTTTGTGGTCTCCGCAGCTCTCCCCAGACAACCACATATAAACCACTGCCACAAGTGGAACTTTGGTTACCTTTATCTGCAGAGGCCAAAGACTAAATGACCACGGCAACCTAACCATCATTTCACATGTAAGAGGAATTCACAGAATCAAATTTGTGGACTGTGCGCAGGCAAAAGTTTCAGGTGCCTCCTTTGTGGATTTCAGTCTTCAGCATAGCCAACCAAATACCTCTCACAAGCATTAACATTCTGGCTTTGGTTCATCTAATGCATCTATTGTTTTGTTATTATAACACCAATTTTCTCTTTCACATACATGTCTTTTTTTTAAATTGCTTTGACTTTGAGGAAGAAGGTGAGAGCACACATTTTTTTCAAAACTGACAATAAAATAACAGTGCAGCATGCTGTCATGTCTATTTTTATCCTTTCACTTATCATATTTTAAATGTCTCCCCTCCCTTTTACTTATCTTGGCTTTCAACTCACTGAAGACCTGTCTGTCTGATTCACTATGCATGTATACTAATAGACCCTGTTCAATAAATAATGTACTTCTATAGGTATCATGGCTATAGAAAAACTAAATAAAAATGATTTTCTACCTTGAAATGCTCTGTTTATAATCCAGTCTGCTGCTATGCCCTCTAGGTCAGTATTTCTCAACCTTTTAAGTAGTACGTACCCCCTAACTTCTGAACATTTTAATAAGTACCCCAAAACTCAATTTCCCAGGGGATTTTATATTTACAGACTAATATGTGCCATATGTTGGAAGAAGGGCTGTGTATATAAGGCCATGTGATATGACAGATAGCTGATCTGGTCTGGGTAGGGTAGCTATCTTTTACACCAAGGGTGCACAACTCAAATATGTATCTAGGGTACAGGTGATGTTGGCCAAAGCTAGGAAGGCTGAACCAACCAAGGATTGGCCAAAGCTAGGAGGGCTTTAATGGCAAATTATTGCTGGGGAATTTAAAACGCTGCACAATGTATGGCACACCAAATTTTTTACTATAGTTTTGAGAGGAAGGGGCGAGAGAGAGAGGAAAAAAGGGCAAGAGAGAGAGTGTGTTGGGGTACCCATGCACTCCCTACTTGTATCTCACGTACGCCCAGGGGTACATGTACCACAGGCTGAGAAACTATGCTCTAGGTGTCTGACTTCAATCATTTACACCAGGTGCTCCCCCACTCCCCTACCGGCTGGCTCCAGACTGCAGAGCTCCTTCAGAGGCTCAAACTGTACCTAGCAGCAACAGGGCAAGCAGCGGGGGTGGGGGGGGACAGTGGTGGAGGCAGTGGTGCAAGGTGAGCGATGGAAGCAGTGGAGCAAGTGGTGGGCCAAGCAGTGCTACGCTGGCACAGAGAATCTCTGGCCCCTTCCCTGCCAGCCCCACCCACAAATTCACAGGCCTGCCAGGAACTCCACGGGCCAGAGATTATGGTTCCCTGGACTGTATGTTTGATGCTCTTGATTTAGTCTCTCTAATGTTGCTCTACCTCTCTTCTCTAATACTGTTTTAGGGTATTATGAATTTTAATTAATTCTGGAATATTTACAAAATTATGTATAACAGAATAGGAATTATTTTATAAAGGAATATAAAGGCTTGTAAGGCCACTGCTAATTTCAAACCTCAAACCAAATTACTGGACACACAACAGATCTCTTCCCCAATTGCTCGCACCTTGTAGTCACCTGGCTATATAATATACAGGGCAACCAAGACTCATAACCCAGGAGTTGATCTAGAGTTAATCTATAATCTAGAACTACCATACAAGGTCAAGTCACTAATTCATCTATCAGACTGTCAAACACCTATGGGGTTTGAAGGTGAAAACAAACACCCATAATACAGTGTGCTGCTTATGGAATGCTGCACCTGCAGATAAAGGTCATTCCTGAATCTGTAAGCAAAAGATTGGTTTACCAATGTTATTATCTTACCTAGCCCAACTGTAGATTTTGTCAGCTTGTACTGCCAAGGGCTTAAAGATTTAAAAGTCAGAACTCCACATGAGAAAGTTATTTATTACCTATCACACTATTTAGAAAGACTTCAACTTCAAACACTGAAGTTACCTAATACTGCTGAAAGTATTACAATGTAAGAATCCTGTAACTGAGATGATAAAAAATAGAAATATGTTTTCTGTTTACTTTATGCACTGACCAAACCCATAATTATTTCTTCTATCTGGATAAATTCCCCGTGATCTTTCACAGAGCAGCATGGGAGAAGAAAAATATTTTAAGATGTTGATGTAAAAGTTAATTGGTACAAAAGTTGGCAGAAGGAAGTAAGCAACTCCATTATTTTAAGCAGCTTTTTTATTATTAGAATTCATATTTGTGTCCCTTTAATATTTTCTGACAAGTGTCCAAGTATCTTATTTGCTCCCTAACTGCTGCTATCAATTGGGCAGGTGTCTTACTCAATCTAGGCTCTGGCAAAATGGGAGTAGTATTGCTCTGGTAAATAAAATAGAAATATTTGTGTAAGACAGGCACCACTGACAGTAGAAATCTCTCATGCATCTCAGAAAAGAGAGTCAGAAATACTTACTCACCATCTAACTGATCTTCCATCTTAACGCCAAAAGGGATAGGAACTAAATCTCTATCCTCCAATATTCCTACAGCGGACTTGGAAGACACCATGAGACCTGCATCTGGGACATCAACCTGTGGCTTTGGGAATGGTGTCTCATGGCAGGCTTCAGCTTTCTGGACCACAACCCATACTTCAGAACAACAGACATGCTTGGGTGGGATGGGCTTCACCTCTCCCCCAAAGGTAAGCACATGTTCTCTTTCAGGTTGGCTGATCTCCTCCAGTGGGCGTTAAACTAGGCTTGTTGGGGGAGGGGGAGGAAGAGGACCAAGGGAGCCACAGAACATTGAACTAATGCTCATAGTATGGGGAACAAGCAGGAGGAACTTACCCTCCTGCTAGCTAACACAAACCCAGATATAGGTGGGCTCACTGAAACTTGGTGGGATCCAACACTCAACTGGGTGGTAAACATCAAGGGCTATAGGCTGTATAGGTGGGATAGAACAGGGAGGAAAGGTGGGGGTGTGGCGCTCTACGTCAAAGAGCAATACACATCTTCAGCAAACAGCACTGGGTCTGAGGAAGGCCGACTGAGGTGCTCTGGGCCAGAATACAAGGGGGTCGGGGGGAAAGGGACCTAACCGTGGGGGTCTACTACGGATCACCCAACCAGGGGGAAGAGCTGGACTGGGAATTCTCAGGTCAGCTCACAGAGGCAGTTAAGTCAAAGGTGACCTAAATTATCTGGACATCTGCTGGGAGGAGCAGTCAGCCAAGTCTGACCGCTCACATAGGTTCCTAGCTGAGTTACAGGACCTCCATATAACCCAGGAGGTGCACAGTCCCACCAGGAGAAATGCCTTGTTGGACCTGGTCCTGGCCACAGGCGATGACCTGGTGAGGGGACTGTGGGTTCTCGACCACCTGGGCAATAGCGATCATCACCTACTGGAGTTCACCATCCAGCACGGGGTGACAAAGGCCTGCAGCAAGGGAGCAGCCCTGGACTTCAGGAGAGCAGATTTCAGGTCCTGATGATCTCTACCCCAGAGTGCTGGGGGAATTGGCAGAGGTCATTACAGGACCCCTGGCACGGCTCACCAGCCCTGTCCCCAGGCACCCACAGCTTCCTCTCCCATGCAGAACTCCCACTCAAACTCCCATTTGCTGGCCTGTTCACTGGCTCCTGTATCACTCTGATCTCTTATTAAATCTTGCACTTTTAGGCCCAGAAAATTCAAATAGATTTTTAAAATCTAAATTTCATGTAAAAAATGTATCTCGCTTGGGTTCTAAGATACTAAAGAAAATTTTAAAACCAGAATTTGTTGAGACTGAAGCATAAACTGGTATAGTGCAAAATTGTTTTTTCTGGCTTATGTGCTTGCAGCTCTAAGATCTATCATGAGACTAGTACATAGAAACTGACAATCAAAAACTTCTTTTTAAATGTAAATCACTAAAATAAGTTGCTTTTTCTTCACAATTCCATTTATTAGGATGATCTGTAAATTAAGTATAACCCCTAGGGGGACACACTTGTTACAAAAGGTTTTCAGTGGAAAGGGGAAATTAATCCAGGCTTATGTGCTGCTATATTATTTTAAACTCCATAATCAGAAATAGTGCTAAGTATACACAGAATGCTTTCTACCTCAGAATTTTTCTACATCAAAAGAAACAGCTCATGCTGACATAGCAATGCTGACAACATATCTCATAATCAATGCTGCAAGGTGCTGCAAAGACTAGCAATGCAAGCTTAAAATGACTGAAGATATGCCATTAATAACAGACCTACATTAGGTCTTACATGACCTAATGTACAGCAAACACATAGAATTCCCCTACCTACTTATACCAATTTAGGTTTTCCTGTACAAAATGAGTGAAATCCTCAGCTGATATAAATTAACACAGCTTTACAGACTACAGAGAAGCAATGCAAGTTTTCATCGAGCGAAAATTTGACCCTACTAATTATTTCAAGATAGAGAAAAATAAATAAGAGCTCTCCTCTAATAACTCATTTAATTTTTACCTTTGCTAACAATCTGCAAATATTCACCTATTCGTTATGAGTTGAGACACATAGAACAAAAGGATGCAAGGTAAATTAGGTTATGTTTGAACAACAGACAGTTTAATGATTCAAGATTAGGAAACTGGCCTGCTAATATACTAAGCTGACAATATGCTTTAATTAATCAGTGGAAGAAAAGCTAGGAAAAGATGCTGTATGGTGTGTTCTTCACAGGTCTTCAGCCAACCAGCATCTTTCTGGCTCCCTTCCACCTTGCCAAGTGAAAGGGGAAACATAGGATTAGAAAAATAGAACATCTTGTCCTTTACTAGAGATACTTGCAGTTAGCTCTAAATATACTGAAATATGTTTTTTTTCCCTCTGGAACAGGGAAGCATCTTTTATATTACAGGCCCTATTTAGGTTGAGCTAGCTACTAGCATCATGAATTCACAAGATACCTTGGAAAAGAACAGAAGATTCTCACTCCCCCATTACCCTCAAACTCAGATGAAGAGGGTGAAGGTCTCTTGTGAATATTCATTGCTTATGCCAGAAGGATTCCTTAGGAGCTACTGATACAGATACTTACCAGGACTACATGTTACATTCATAAACATAATCTCATCCTATCAACAGCAGTATAAGCATATGCAAACTGGCATGAAGGCACTTGTTTACACTTTCTACACACACACCAAAAAAATATATCTACCTGTAAAATATTACCCCTCTAATTGGAAAAAAATGAAATAGTCAGCAGGATTTCTATCTTTTTCCTGTTTGCTCTGTGCACGTTGCACTTGGGACAAATGTTTTAGTTACTGCGTCATATTAGATGTAAAATAACTTTTATATTATAATTGGGCTGAGATGTCAGTTAATCTAAAATATTACTCTGACAATAGCTGAATTGTACCTAAGATAGTTGAAAAGGATATAGCTTTTTTCTCTACCCCAGCTTTAGGTCATTTCATTTATTGCCTATAAACCCTCTATCCTCAATTAACAATTAGCCTCTCACATGAGCACAAAGAAAGAAAAACTCATAGCAAGGACAATGCAAAATGAACGGTATTGTTGCTGAAGAACACCAATGTGTACCCTCTATCATCATGTACCACTTCTTTCTCTGACTCCACTAAAAAGATTAATGCTTTCAGATTTAAAGAGATGTATATAATAATCAGCTGTTCAGATTCATGGAATACAAACCAAAAACTAATTTGGTATTTTCTTTTAGGGGCATATATTTTTCCTGTGTTTTACTTTCATAAAAATCCAAAGTTATAAACTGAAACTCAGGCACACACACCAGAGTAACAATTCAACTTTTACAGGCAACTGGATGAACAAGCATTGCATTTTAAATCTGTAATAAAACCTCTAACTATGTTATTTTGGGCAGCTGGAAACATGGCTGCTAATCCATGCAGAATTTCAACCTCTGGGATACCCGTCTCTAATACCTTTGATAGTTCTCTAGCCAGTAGCTTTGTTGGTTTTTAAGTTCTTGTATTAAAATTTCTTCCCCTACCTGTAATTCTCTTACAGATTTAAAAAAGCCCCAACACTTCAGCTCAGTAGACACAAATTCCATGAAAGAAAATAATCACTTGCTGATGAGAAACCATATCACTTCTCCTATCTAACCGGTACAGACATTCTTTACACCACAAGCCATTTAGCTGCGGGAAATGAGTTATGGGAAATCACATGGGATTCTAATAAACTAGGATTCTGTTCAGTCATAATTTCCAATGCATATTCATCTTTTAATTTTTCAGAAGACTATATCTGGTCATCCAGTTTAATTTCCTTTTTCTTGTATAAATGCCTGCTTTCAAAACGGCCTGATCTGCAAGTGCCTTTGAGTAAATAAGCATCAAATGGGAACAAAACAAGCAGAAAATAACCAGACTTGCAATTCTGCAACATGTAGTTATGGAAGCAAAACTCTCTCTCTTAAACCAAAGAATGTTTTTTTGAAAACACAATCCCAACAATTTCGACTTTAGATTCCTTGTTGCTGGTTTTTATTACCTGAAAGTAGGGGAAAATGTATTGATGCCATAATCAAACAAAATCAGTTCAACTCTGATCTAATCCTACAGAAGTTGAGGAATCTTCTTGGCCTTTAATGGGTCTTGGATTAGGCCTGTAAAACATGTATTGTAAAAGTTTCCAAATATACTGAAGTATTTATGTGAAATGATTTTGTATACATAGTATACAGACAGAAGTACAATTGCATTTATATCTAATGTACACTTAAATTAACTAGAAAAAAGCATACATTTAAAACTTTTCTTCCAGATATTTAGACCTCTTCTAGATATTTGGATATTTATCACTAACAACTACACACACACAAAAAAACTGTCTTTTAAAAAAATTTAACTGTCCTAAAAGCAACAAGATCAAAATAATATTTTCATACAATCATAGAAAGTTAGGGTTGGAAGGGACCTCAGGAGATCATCTAATCCAACCCCCCCGCTCAAAGCAGGACCAGCCTCAACTAGATCATTCCAGCCAAGGCTTTGTCTAGCTGGGTCTTAAAAACCTCCAAGGACCTTTGAGTCCACAACCTCTCTGGGTAAGCTGATCCAGTGTTTTACTACCCTCCTAGTGAGAAAATCCTTTCTAATATCAAGTCTAAACTTCCCTTGCTACAACTTTAGACCATCGCTTCTTCTGTCATCTCCCAACACAGAGAACAGTCTAGCTCCATTCTCTTTCGAACCCCGCTTCAGGTAGTTGAAGCCTGCTATTAAATCCCTGCTCTGTCTTCCCTTCTCTAGACTAAATAAGACCAGTTTCCTCAGTCTCTCTTCAGAAGTCATGTGCCCCAGCTCCAAACCATTTTTGTTGCCATCTGCTGGTCTCTCTCCATTTGTCCACATCCTTTCTGTAGTGGGAGGCCCAAAACTGGACACAGAATTCCAGATGTGGCCTCCCCAGTACTTAATAAAGGGAAATAATCACTTCCCTTGACCTGCTGTCAACACTCCTACCAATGCACCCAAGTATCCCATTAGCCTTCTTAGCAACAAGGGCAAAATGTTGGCTCATGTTCAGCTTACTGTCCACTGTAACCCTCAAGTCTTTTTCTGAAGAGCTGCTGCCCAGCCAGTCAGCTCCCAGCCTGTAGTGGTGCATGGGACTGAACTTGTCCTTGTTGAACTTCATGATATTTCTTTTGGCCCAATCCTCCAATTTGTTTAGGTCACTCTGAATCATAGTCCTACCCTCCAGTACATCTACTACTCACACCAGGTTGGTGTCATCTGCAAATTTGCTGAGGGTGCACTCTGTGCCATCTTCCAGGTCACTGATGAAGATATTAAACAAAACCAGGCCCAGGACCAAACCCTAGGGACTCCATTTGATACTGGCTGCCAACTAGACATCAAACTAGGTTCATCAGGGGATGGGGAAGCAGAGGATAAGAAGAACCTAGGATCAGCAAGTCATGAGCAATGCACTGGATCAGCTCAGGTAAGCACTAAGGGGCCCAACAGATGTCAGGGTAGGGGGATACCAAGGGCACCCATCGCGGGGCTTAAATGTCTCTACACTAATGCTAGGAGCCTGGGGAACAAGCAGGAGGAACTTGCACTCCTGCTTGCAAGCAACAACTTCAACCTGGTTGGACTAACTGAATCCTGGTGGGACCCTATTCACGATTGGGCAGTAAGCATTGAGGGTTACAGGTTGTACAGATGGGATTGAGTGGGGAAAAAGAGGGGAGTGTTGCTCTCTATATTAAGGAACAATATACATCCTCTATAATCAAGATGGGATGAAAGGAGGGCCAAACAGAGGTACTGTGGGTCAGGATACAAGGGGGTTAGGGGGAAAGGGACTTGGTAGTGAGGGTTTATTATAGACTGTCACACAAGGAGGATGAGCTAGACCTGGAATTCTCCAGACAGCTCTCAGAGGCTATACAGTCAAGAGATATGGTTATCATGAGATATGGTAACCTAAACTACCCTGACATCTGCAACCAAATCTAACCACTCACATAGGTTCTTAACCTGCATACAGGACCTCCTCCACCTAACACAGGAGGTATACAGTCCCACTAGAGGAAATGATTTGCTGGACTTGGTGTTAGCTACAGCAGATGACCTGGTGGGGTATCTGCAGGTACAAAGTAACCTAGGGGATAGTGACCATCAATTGATTGAATTCACTATCCAGCAAAGGGTCCGTAAACTAACCAGCAGGGGTGAAGTGCTAGACTTCAGAAAGGCTAGCTTCAGAAGAGTACTTAGTGAGGTGTTAAAGCTCAGTGTGATGCCTACACAGTCAGAAGGATTGCAGATTGGCTCAAGGGTCGTACTCAGAGGGTAGTGGTGGACGGGTCATATTCAACCTGGGGGGAAGTGGGCAGCAGAGTCCCCTAGGGCTCGGTCCTTGGGCCTGCGCTGTCCAATGTCTTCATCAGCAATTTGGACGACAGGGTGAAAAGCAACCTGTTTAAATTCACTGATGATACCAAAATTTGGGGTGAGGTGAGCACACTAGTACAGAGGGAAAGATTGCAGCAAGATCTGGATAGGTTACAGGAGTGGGCTAACATAAACAGGATGCATTTCAATAGTGACAAGTGCAGGGTGCTGCACTTAGGCAGTAGTAACCAGCAGCACACTTATAGAATGGGAAACTCCCTTCTTGAGAGCACAGAGGCAGAAAGGGATCTTGGAGTCATTATTGACTCCAAGATGAACATGGGCCGACAATGCGAGGTCACGGCTGGCAGGGCTAACCACACCTTGTTGTGCATCCACAGGCGCATCTCAAGTACAGCCAAGGAGGTGATCCTCCCACTCTATGCGACACTGGTCAGGCCACAGCTGGAGTACTGTGTCCAGTTCTGTGCGCCCCACTTCAGGAGGGATGTGGACAACTTTGAAAGGGTCCAGAGGAGGGCCATCCGCATGATCTGGGGACAACAGGGCAGACCCTACAATGAAAGACTGCGGGACCTAAACCTATTCAGCCTTCACAAGAGAAGGCTGAGGGGGGACCTGGTGACTGTCTATAAACTCACTAGGAGAGACCAGAAGGGTTTGGGGGAGGCACTGTTTCCCCTAGCGCTCCCTGGCATAACAAGGAATAATGGACACAAATTATTGGAGAGTAGGTTTAGATTAGACATCCGCAAGAACTACTTCCCAGTTAGGGCGGCTAGAAGCTGGAACCAACTTCCAAGGGAAGTGGTGCTGGCTCCTACCCTGGGGGTCTTTAAGAAGAGGCTTGATGCCTACCTGGCTGGACTCATTTGAGTCCAGTTTTTCTCCCGCCCAGGCGGGGGGTCGGACTTGAAGATCTACAAGGTCCCTTCCAACCCTACTTCTATGATTCAAGAGCACTGGCGAAAAGGAGGTCCAGGAAGGAAGGGAGCAATCCTATAGGCGCAGAAGGAGACAATTCCATTGCACATAAAAGGGGGCAAAGGGGCCAAGAAACCCTCTTGGCTGAACTGGGAAGTCCAGGAAAGCCTAAAGGCAAAGAAATAAGTATACAGGCTGTGGAAATGGTGGGTAGCTACCAAGGAAGAGTATACCTCCCTGGCCCGCACTTGCAGGGAATCAGTTAGGAAGGCCAAAGCAAGATTAGAATTTAGGCTGGTGACAAAAATTAAGGACAAGAAGTCCTTCTTCAGGTATATAGGGAGCAAAAGGAAGGCACAGGGTAGCACAGGACCCCTACAGGACAAACTAGGGCAATTGGTGACAGAGAGGGGGGACAAAGCTGAGCTCATCAACAAATTCTTTGCATCTGTATTCCTAGACACAGACCAAGACAAATCTCCCAATTGGATCACAGACAGACAAAGAACGAACACCAGCCCACCAACTGTTAGTGCAGATTTAGTGAAGGGGCACTTGGAGGAGATGGATGTGTTCAAATCAGCAGGCCCAGATGAACTTCATCCAAGGGTGCTGAAGGAATTGGCCAGTGTCATAGCAGAGCTGCTGGCACGGCTGTTCAAGCACTCCTGGTGCTCCAGTCAGGTCCCAGAGGACTGGAAAAGGGTCAATGTGCTCCCTGTTTTCAAGAAGGGGAGAAGCAAGGAACCATGAAACTATAGGCCAGTTACAGTCTCACCTCTATACTTGGGAAAACTCTGGAATAAATTATTACGAATCACATTTGTGGGAGCCCAGCACAGGAAATAATGCTAAAAGGAAATCAGCACGTATTCACTGCAGGTAGATCCTGCCTGACTAACCTTGTTTCTTTTTATGACCAGGTCAAAAAATGCTTAGACGCAGGAGTCAAGGTAGCTGTCATTAACCTAGACTTTAAGAAGGCCTTTGATATGGTATCTCATTCTGTTCTTGTAAATAAACTGACAGGCTGTGACGCAGATGATTACATGGTCAGGTGGGTGGCAAACTGGCTTAGGGGTCACATCTAGAGAGTGGTGTTGGATGAGTTGATATTGACCTGGAAAGATGTGGGCAGTGGAGTCCTGCAAGGCTCAGTCCTTGGACCAGTGCTATGCAATGTCTTCATCAGTGACTTAGACAAGGATGTGGAGAGCACCCTGTCCAAGTTCACAGATGATACCAAGTTATAGAGCAAAGTTAACACACCAGAGGGTAGGGAATGGATCTAGGCAGATCAGGACAGGTTGGGAAAATGGGCAGAATGAAATAGGATTCAGTTCAACAAAGACAAGTGCAAAGTGCTGCACCTGGGCAAAAAGAACCACAAACACACTTACAAGCTGGGGATGACCTCAGCAGCACACCAGCAGAAAGGGATCTTGGAGTCATAGTTGACTCCAAGATGAACATAAGTTGTCAGTGTGACAAAGGGATCAACGAGGCTAACCGCACTTTATCATGCATTAGCAGGTGCATGATGAACAGGTCCAGGGATGTGATGCTTCCCCTCTATGTGGCAGTGGTCAGGCTGCAGTTGGAGTGCTGCGTCCAGTTTTGGGTGCCGTGCTTCAAGAGGGATGCAGAGAATCTTGAGAGGGCTCGGAGGAGGCCCACTCATATGGTCAGAGGCCTGCAGGCAAGGCCCTACGAGGAGAGACTGAGAGACCTAGATCTCTTCAGTCTTCACAGGAGAAGGCTGAGAGGTGATCTTGTGGCTGCCTATAAATTCATCAGGGGGAGGCAGTATGGAATAGGAGATGCTCTACCTCAGGGGTGGGTAATTATTTTGAACAGAGGGTCACTTACTGAGTTTTGGCAAGTCATCCAGGGCCGCATGACATGCAGCCCAGGGCAGATTAATGTTCATTTTTTAAATTTTTAGGGCCCCCGTGGGCCGGATAGAATGGCTTGGCAGGCTGCATCTGGCCCGCAGGCCACATTTTGCCCACCCCTGCTCTATTTACTAGTGCACCCCCTGGAGTAACTAGAAACAATGGCCACAAATTGACAGATCAGATTTACGTCGGACATGAAAAAGAACTTCTTCACAATAAGGGTTGCCAGAATCTGGAATGGGCTTCCAAGGGAGGTGGTACTCTCCCTTGGGGGTCTTCAAGCGGTGACTGGACAAGCACCTAGTTGGGGTCACATGACCACAGCACTCTTTCCTGCCCAGGGCAGGGGGTCAGACTTGATGACCTACTGAGGTCCATTCTGAACCTAACATCTGTGAATCTATGAATCAAACCATTGATTACCACCCTCTGATCCGGATGCTCCAGCCAGTTTTCTATCCACCTTACCGTCCATTCATCCAGCCCATACTTCCTTAGCTTGCCTGCGAGAAGGTTGTGGGAAACTGTATCAAAAGCCTTGCTAAAATCAAGGTATACCGCATCCACTGGTCTCCCTACATCCACAGAGCCAGACATCTAATTATAGAAGGCAATCAGGTTAGTTAGGCATGACTTGCTCTTGGTGAATCCATGCTGACTGTTCCTAATCACCTTCTTCTCCTCCAAGTGCTTAGAAATGGATTCCTTGAGGACCTGCTCCATGATTTTTCCAGGGGCTGAGGTGAGGCTTACCTGTCTGTAGTTCTCTAGATCCTCCATTTTCCCTTTTTTAAATATGGGTATTATGTTTGCCCCTTTCCAATCACCTGGGATCTCTCCTGATCACCATGAGTTTTCAAAGATTCATAGATTGTAAGGCCAGAAGGGACCTTGGAAGATCACTGAGTCCGGCCCCCTGCACCAAGCAGGAAAGATAACCAGGGGTCAGGTGACCCCAGCAAGGTGACTGTCTAGTCTCCTCTTAAAGACTTCCAGGGTAGGTGATCGAACCACCTCTGGAGGGAGCTTATTCCACAGTCTGGATACCCTGACTGTGAAGAATTTTTTCCTAATGATGAGCCTGAACTGGTCTTCTAGGAGTTTGTGGCCATTACTCTTAGTTTTCCCCTCAGGTGCCCTGGTGAGCAGTTGCTCACCGAGCCCTTGATATACTCCCCTAGTGTATCAGTAAGCTGTTACCAGGCCCCTCTCAGCCTTCTTTTCTTCAGGCTAAGAGTCCCAGATCTTCAGCCTGTCCTTGTATGGCTTGCCAGATGATGGCCAGTGGCCCTGAAATCACATCAGCCAACTCCCTCAGCATCTAGGGTTTATCCCATCCAGCCCCATGGACTTGTATATGTTCAGCTTTTCTAAATAGTCCCTAAGCTGTTCTTTTACCACTGTTGGCTGCCCACCTCCTCTCCAAACTGTGATGCCTGGTGCAGTAGTCTGGGAGCTGACTTTGCCCGGGAGGTGAAAAAGGCAATGAAGATACCTCTCACCCTCAGACTGGCTTCCCAGGGGATCCTGCCCATCAGTTCCCTGATTGAATTAAAGTCTGCTTTTCTGAAGTCCAGGGTCCTTACTCTGCTGCTCTCCATCCTTCCTTTCCTAAGGATCCTGGACTCAATCATCTTTTGGTCACAACTGCCATCTACTAGTGCCATCAAAATATGGCCCGCAGGCTGAATGTGGCCCACCAGGCCATTCTATCCAACCTTGTGGGGCCCCTAAAAAAATTAGTAAATGAATATTTATTTGCTCCTGGCTGCCTGTCAAAGACGACAAGAGCCAGGGGTAGTAGGACCCAGGGGGAGCCCTCAGAAAAAGTGAACAGCTCAGCCCCGCCCACCTCTAGCCATTTCACTCTCTTCCTGCCCCTGCCCTGCTCCGACACCATATGGCTCCC
>NW_017728911.1:12046845-12053488 GCF_001723895.1 Crocodylus porosus | reverse complement strand
CCACCCCAGTGTGTGTGTGTGTGTGTGTGTGTGTGTGTGTGTGTGTGTGTGTGTGCGTGCGTGCGCGCATGCACGTGCGCATGCACAGGCAGGGGCAGAGTGTCTATGTGTGCAGGCAGGGGCACTGTGTGTATGTGTAGGCAGGGGTAGAGCATGTGTGAGAGTGTGTGTTCATAGGGTGAGTCCTACATGCATACCCCACCATACACATACACCCACAACCCCCACCTCACACTGCCACACATGCACACCCCCATACACTCCAACCACCCTCTCCCATATACAGCCCCCCACAAACCCCATACCCACCCATACGCACATACCCATACACCCACTGCCCACACAAACCTATATGCACCCCCCCACGATACACAAAAATAACATTTCATTTTAAGCTATTGTGCAATCACCTCTATGTACACTACACAAATGCATGTAAATCAATACAAAAATATTTTTTGAAATCAAATTAATGAATGATGTAGAAGTTTGCTTTTTAGAATATAATTTGGTATTTTTCTGTTTCCAAGATGGTAAAACCCCTTGTTGAAAGGAGTACTGCTGGGGGCAAAGGGAGGGTCTTTGGGTGGCAAAGGTCAGTCATTAAGGGACCAGCAGAAAGGAGGGAACAGAACGGTCATTGCTGTTCCACACCCGGACCCAGGACTCCCGGTGTGAGTGAGGATCGGATCCTGATCAAGGGACCTTCCCCCGTAATCCCTCCGACAGTGTCAATTGGGGATGCCTGACTTCGCTGGAATCACAGGGCACACACCTGGCATTGAGGGACTATCGATAAGTTGCCAACCCATGTCTATCTATCTGTTGTTTTAAACAGCCCAGTGGCTGATACCCTCGCAGTGCCCAGCTGCCTGCGACAGATTGATCTATCTGTTGTTATTATTTACTATTAGCTCTTTAATACTGCATTATCTGCTTATCACATTTATCTTTCTGTTAACTTTTGTATGTAAGCTATAATAAATTTACCATTGCCTTATTCCCAACTCTGCCTCCTCGATCCCGAACCAAACAGCTCAGTGGCTGATACAGTTGCAGCACCCAGTCAGCCTGCAACTAAATTGATACACTCACAGTACCCAGCTGGCCTGTGACACACTTTCCAAAAACTTCATAGATTCCCTGAGCACTGCTGTATTGCTCTTGCAGCAGGTGTCAGGGTGATTGAAGTCCCCCATGAGAACCAGGGCCTGTAATCAGGAAACTTCTGGCTGTTTCAAGAAACCCTCATTCGCCACTTCCTCCTGGTCTGGTGGTCTAAAGCAGATCCCCACCATGACACCATACTTATTGATCTCTCCTCTGCCCCTAACCCAGAGACTTTTGACAGGCCTATCTCTAGGTTCATACTGGAGCTCTGAGCAATCATCTGGCTCTTTTACATAAAATGCAACTCCTCCTCCTCTTCTCCTCTGCCTGTCCTTCCTGAACAGTGTATACCCATCCATGACAGTGCTCCAGTCCTGTGCATTCCCACCAAATCTCTGTTATTCTGATCATGTCACAGTTCCATGACCGCAAGGACTTCCAATTCTTCCTGCTTGTTTCCCAGGCTCCGTGCATTCATGTACAGCCGGGGTGGGCAATTATTTCAGGCAGAGGGCCACTTACCGAGTTTTGGCAACCTATCAAGGGCTGCATAGGTAGCTCTGCTCCTTGAAAGGTGCCCCACCCCCTGCACAGAGCCACTCTGCCTCTGCCTGTACACACCCACACCCTGGGTTCTACTACCCCAGCTCCTGTCAGCTTTATCTTACTTTGTAGCCTAAAATCAAAGCTATCCACATTTAGCTTATTTTTGAGCATGCATCAAAATGTACCTTTGCAGATAAATTCTGCAGACTACTTACCTCTCCTTGTAGACTTGTTTACTTACAGAAACTAGAGAAAGTGAGGTTCAGAAGAGCTGGAAGTCAAGGACAGAGAACTGGAATTGCTGCTGGCAAACTTCCTGTCCTCAAGAACTGCATACCCAAGTTAAGTTCCAAACATAGTGTGCTATCTACACGAGATACCTGTGTATCTACACAAGACGCTACTGTGCAGTGGTTACTGCACATTTATTTAGTATTTTTACATTTATACAAGTACTAAATACATGCTCAGTAACCCAAGTTACTGCCCAGTAGCACTGCCTTTTTTGGGTTCCAGCTAAACTGTAGCCTAATACTACTGCACAGTAGCATTGCGTTATGGGTTTTGCCACGCAATGCTACTGCACAGTCAGGGTCTTATGTAGATAGGCCCATTGTGAAAAGGGGTAGGCTAGCAGGTAAGTGGTGGCTGACCTTATAGCCAGTAATTCAGCAGAGCTTCCCTGATCAAGGCTGAGGGTAGATGGTCAGGAAAACCTTAAGGTTAGCTTTACCTATCAGTGTAGACATTACCCAAGTCTCAGTCCATCATGCCTTCCACTCCACTATATCGACAACCTGAATCAAGCATGTGTCTAAAAAACGCCACTATCTTTATGAAGTGGCTGATATAGCAAGGCACTTAAGATCATCTTATGCATATGCTGTATTTATTTGTCCAACATTTTAGCTACATATGTATCCAAGTTTCCACAGTAAAATTCTTAATGAAATCCTACCACACATACAAGTGCCTGCAGGCTTAGTGTCTAAAACTGTAAATTTTAAATCTGGAAGATTTTTTTCCACGTTTTACTAGTAAACAAAAATGCAGAAACGTTAGTCAAAGATATAAAAATTATTCATGGGAATGTTCATGCTTTGACCAAAAACAGTAAGCTGTTTAAAGAAAGTTTAATTTACTCTTAAAACACGAAATATCAACTATGCCATCCCTATTAAAAATGAACAAAGTGCAATTACGTCCTTCCACATTAGAGATATACGTGAGATGCTATTACCAAAAACAAAGGGATTTAAATTACGCAGAGTATATTTTTCTTTAAAAACATGTATTATCATAAATAAAGAAATCCTTTTCCACTGAAATGGAAAACATGCATGACATCAAGAACTTCAAATTCAGACATGAGTAGCTTGCTTTGTGAATTGTGTAGGCAGCATGAGAACACTGCAGGAACTTCAGTATAGAAAAAACATATAAGTGCATTAATAATGTCTTTTTACTGATTTAACTAAAATATGTTCTTCTGGCATTTGTAATAAGGGCAGAACAGATGGTGAAAACTTAATATGTCCATTAAAATAAATTATGCTTCCAGTATGTATTTAGTCTATAAAACTCTGATTGGATTGGCGATTTCAGAGTATGCTTCCCCCCAGCTCTCACCCTGCCCCCCCTACCCTACTCCTATCCTATCTTGTCCCTGCATTCTCTTCCTTTAAAATAGTTGTGCAGAGGGTAGAAGGCAGGGAAGAGTTGCATCTTATAGACTATTTTAGAGATATATAAGCTTTTGTAAGCAACAGCTTACTTTGTTAAATACTATGAAAGGACTTGCAGGGAGCAGGCATTCTAATAGAATGATTTAAATACAAAGGATAGGGAAGGGGGGAATAAAGGAGAAGGCGCACTTCTGAGAGGCAAAAAATAGACTGAAGGGAGAAACAAGGCACTAAACTCATAGGGAGATAGGGTTTTTAAAAACTAATCTATGTAATGGGATAACAATCCATAGTCTCTGTTTAGACCAATCATCTGTGGATGATTTTTTGTTCCACCTTACACTCATGCTGGTTTTAAAAATTTCTCTGTACAAGAACAACTAGCTGAATGTCAGCAGAGGAATGTTCAGGAAATTTAAAAGTGTTCTGCCACAGGATCTGTTTATTTCTGGGTTCAATGTCTGATCAGTCTCTATTCATTCTTTCCTGGAGGGATTATACCGGGGTGGGCAAAATACGGCCTGCGGGCCACATCCAGCCCACGAGGCCATTCTATCTGGCCCATGGGGCCCCTAAAAAAAATGTAGAAAATTAATATCAAAAGTGACGGGAACCATGGGCAGTAGGACCTAGGGGAAGCCCAGAGGGCTCCAACAACAGCAGGGCTGCCCAGCCCTGCCCCGCCCCACCCTACCCCCCCAGCTGGGGTTTCTGGGCTGGGACCACATGGCTGCCCTGGCACAGGAACTGCAGGTAAGTGCAGGGGGGGACCCTGGGCAAGGAAGGAGCACAGGGGGGGAGCGGCCCCTTCCTACCTCACACCCAATGCCCTGTACTGCAGCTGCTTGCAGCCCACTTGGGGCTGCCTGCGCCCGCTCCAGAGAGCCCTGTGCGGGCTGCGAGCACCTGCAGTGCAGGGCACTGGGCATGGGGCGAGGGAGAGGCCGCTTTCCCCCCCGCGCTCAGCTTTTCCCTGGGCTCCTTCCCTGTATGGAGACAAGTGGCCCCTGGCTCACCCCATGGCTGGCATTCCACCCTGCAGGTGCTCACAGTCTACACGGAGCTGTCCGGAGCAGGCACAGGCAGCCCCAGGCCAGCTGCAAGTGCCTGCAGGGCAGAGCACCAGGCATGGGGCAGGGAGGGGCTGCTTCCCCCCACCCCACTCAGCACCACAGTGTAACTCGGCCCCACTGCCACAGCTGGCAGTGGGGGTGGGATACAAGCTGGTGCTGAATATGGGGAAAAGTGGCCCCTTGCCCACCCCATGGCCAGCGCCCCACGATGCAGCCACCTGCAGCCTGCCTGGGGCTGCCTGTGCCTGCTCCAGACAGCCCCGCATAGGCTGCGAGCACCTGCAGCGGGAAGCGCTGGCCGTAGGACAGGCGAGGGGCCACTTTTCCCTGTGCTCAGCACCAGCTTCTTCCCTGCTGGCGAGCAGGGGGTTGGGGCTGTGTGCTGCTCCCCACCTGTACCGCGGGGCTGGGGGGCACTGGGTGTGAGTGGGCGGGAAGCCAGTGGGAGCGTGGAACCCACACCGGTATCCTGGGGCCAGTGCCGGCAAGGCCCAGAGCAGGGTGGCAGGAGCGCAGGGTCCCAGCTGGCAGGCGCTCTATGGAGCCAGGTCAGCTCCTCTCTCCCTGCTGGTGCAGCCCAGTCCAGACCCCTGCTGGCCTGTGCCCCACTCTGGGCCTCACTGGTGCTGGCCGTGGGACATTGGTCCCAGGACGTTGGGACACTGGTCCCAAGATAGTGACCAGGGTGTGGGGCACCTGTCAAGGGGTCGGGCACCTGTCAAGGGGCAGGGCTACCCATGCAGCCGACGGCCTGCCAAAAGTGGGTAAGCAGCCCTCCACCAAAAATAACTGCCCACTCCTGGATTATACCATCTGTCCAATGCAGCAAAGGGGAACTGTAGCACTGACGGCATGTACCATGTTGGTAGAGGAGCAGGTAAATGAATCCTAGGTGTTATAATCTATGTTGTCTAATCCAGTGATGATGTGGTCTGTGTTGATGAGGGGGCACAGCTAGCATCTGGGTCTGTTGCAAGGCCTGGTGCCTTAGAGAAAATAGGCGTTAGGTAGTTTGTTGCTGGACAGACATTGTTTGAGTTTGAGGAGCTGTCTGTAAGCCAGGACAGACCTATCCCCCATGGTTGCCTTAAGATGGTTGCCATTTTCCAGGAAGGATTGGAAGTCATTTATGATATGTCCAGGGTATTCAAGCTGGGGGGCTGTAGGTGTCAACAAGAAGGATTCTGTTGTCCTTGTTGGTATTGTACACAAGCTTATGCTTCTCTGAATTAGTCTATAACAGGGATTCTCAGCTAGGGTGCTGTGGTACCCTGGGATATCTTGAGATCCTTTTAAGGTGAGTGCCACACAATGTTAGCACTGTTAGATGTGTAAACATGATTCACAGGATAAATCTAGAGACTGCAAATAACAAGCCATAATACTAAATATATTCTGACCTGTTGTGGTTTTTCTGAGTGCTCTACAACAGAAGAATTGCTCTATTCTTTTTCTGTAATCAAGAAATGAGTGAAAACTATTTTTCCAAGAGGTTCCTTGAGCCTAACAAAGGATACCTTAGGTCTACCAACATTGAGAACTACCGGTCTATACAGTGCAACTCTACCCTGCCTTCTGCTTACAATAAAAAACAAACAAGAAAAAGGAATGTGAAGTTCAGCCACAATGAGGAAATAACAATTTGCTGAAGACAAAGGGCAGGGTAGAGTTCCTATGGCTGTGATGGTCTAGGACATGTCCAAAAAGCCAAGATTTTTTGTGATGTCTTTTATTGGACCAGGGCTAGGGACAGAAGTTACACATAAACCGGTTTAAGTGATCAGAAACTGGTTTAAACCTGTATCAAAATAAGTTCAGTGCACTTAAACCACTTACAAAATGGTCGAAACCAGTTTAAGATAAACCTGGTTGAATGTAATATCAGACTTAACTGATCTAGGTCAAACCGGTTTATGGAACTTCTGTCCCAGACCCCTTCCCAGTGCAAGTTAACTCACAGTCCCATAGCATCCCAGCATGCTTTCCAGCCCTGGGCTGGGCTAGGCTGTGCTGTCTGCTCCAGAAAGCAGGGTTGGCTCTGCCCCCCTGCTTCCTAGCTGGACCAATGATAGTGTTTCAGCTGCCTGAGAAGAGGGTGGGTGTGGGAAATCTGGCTCTAGGCTGCAGTGGAGTCTGTCTGCCTGGGTGAAGCAGTATTGTATTTTCCTTTTTTCCATTTCATCCAGCTTCATAGTACTCATGCTGGAAAAACATAGGGCACCTACACAT
>NW_017728911.1:12042975-12046406 GCF_001723895.1 Crocodylus porosus | reverse complement strand
TGAAGAAGTTCCTCCTAATATCCAATCTAAATCTGCTCTCTTCTAGCTTGTGGCCATTATTTCTTGTAACCCCCGGGGGCGCCTTGGTGAATAAATACTCACCAATTCCCTTCTGTGCCCCCCTGACAAACTTATGACATGTGCCAACTAGCATCTCTGAAAGGCAGTGTGGGTATGTGTGCATGCATGCATTACTATAATCTGTGTGTAGGAATATCTATCTTTATAGCTGACTATAATCTTTTGACACAAAGACAAGAAATGGACTTTATGCTATGCTGACTTCCTTCCCTGCAAGAGACCTCCAGCTGGGGACTGCCTGGCAGGGATGAAGTACCTCCTGCCTGGCTTTTCCCTTGCTCCCCGCTTGAGTTGGGGGGGAGGTGCCCAGATGCCCTGGCCAGCATCTGGCCATGTCCCCCACCCCTTCACTTGAGTGGGGAGCATGGGAAAAGACAGGTAGGAGCTGCTTTGCCTCTGCCAGGCAGTCACCAGGTGGGGGTCCCTTGCAGGGAACGGGGCTTTAAACCCCCTCTTCTCCCCACCCCCCTTTGCTTCAGCATGGTTGGCATCTGTCAATGCCCCTACCCTCGCTCAAGAGGGGAGCAGAGGAAAGCCTGGCAGGAGCTGCTGCTCCATTGCCAGGCAGACCTTGGCTGAAGTCCTAGCTGCAGGGGGAGGGGGCTTAAAGCCCTCTCTCCCCATCTGCATCATTCTGCCTGCCTGGGCCAGGGTCTGACCACCCCTCTTCCTCTGCTTCAGTGGCAAGTGGTGGAAAAGCCTGGTAGGGACTGCTTCACCCAGGCAGACAGACTCCACTGCAGCCTAGAGCCAGATTTCCCACACCCACCCTCTTCTCAGGCAGCTGAAACACTATCATTGGTCCAGCTAGGAAGCAGGGGGGCAGAGCCAACCCTGCTTTCTGGAGCAGACAGCACAGCCTAGCCCAGCCCAGGGCTGGAAAGCATGCTGGGATGCTATGGGACTGTGAGTTAACTTGCACTGGGAAGGGGTCTGGGACAGAAGTTCCATAAACCGGTTTGACCTAGATCAGTTAAGTCTGATATTACATTCAACCAGGTTTATCTTAAACTGGTTTCGACCATTTTGTAAGTGGTTTAAGTGCACTGAACTTATTTTGATACAGGTTTAAACCAGTTTCTGATCACTTAAACCGGTTTATGTGTAACTTCTGTCCCTAGCCCTGGTCCAATAAAAGACATCACAAAAAATCTTGGCTTTTTGGACATGTCCTAGACCATCACAGCCATAGGAACTCTACCCTGCCCTTTGTCTTCAGCAAATTGTTACTTCCTCATGGTGGAAATGAGGAAGTATTTCTGGGATCACAAATACTGTGCTGGCTCAGCAGATGGAATTATTACTTTTATTCTTATGCAGGACACTTGTTTTGACTTTAGGATGAATTCATACAAGTCAAACGTTTTCTTGGGAAGTGATGGAGAGTACTGAGTAAAGCTACGGACAGTTGTAACATTGGAAGCATCCCAAATTCCACTCCAATTTTGAGCGCCATTGAAAGATAGCAGGCAGCAGCACGGTCTCCATCCAGTGGATGCAGCAGGGATTAGCTTGGTCAAGCAGCTCTGTGTGGTAGGGTAAAGGAAGGAGTGGGGTGGACAGCCAATGAGTGATTTCTTGTGAACTTAGGTCTTTGGTCTCCCAGTTCTAGAGTTCAGGAGTCATGCAAGGAATAGTTATCTCTGACCCTGGTCCTTTATGGGGCTCTTGAGCTCTCAAGATTGCTGAGGCAAGTTAAGAGTGTCCCCAACCCCAGCCAGATCCAGGAGACTGAAGGCCCGGTGCTCTTCCTGCCAGAATCCAACCTCACACCTCAGCACTGTGGGATCCTGAAGACTGAGCAAGCCCTCTGTCACACTGTGCTTTAGTGTGCACATATACCTGGAAGCATTTAAAAATGAAGCACTTCTTAGAAGTTGATGTTTCATTGAGGGCCAATTTTCGGAACATCTTGGCTGTTTTAGAGTGCTTGCCTTTGGAAGCATCCATAGGAGACTGGTGGGGGGCATGGAGGGGCATGTGCCCCCCTGACAGGGCTGTCCCCACTGCCATCACCACCACCAGCTTCTGCGGGTGCTCGCCAGCCCCATCTTTGCCACCGCCAGCGGCTTCTGAGGGTGCTCGCCAGCCCTGTCCCCACCAGTGACTTCTGTGGGTGCTTGCTGGCCCCATCCCCACCGCCAATGCCGCTGGAGGCCTCTGCCTGTGCTCACCAGCCCATCCCTGCCACCGATACTCCTGCTGGCTTCTGCGGGTGCCCTCCCAGACTCAGGAGGCACCAGTCACCCATGGAAGCATCTGTCTACATTTGTTTTTGCACTAGAATCATAGAACTCAGGTCGGAAGGGACCTTGTAGATCTTCAAGTCCGACCCCCTGCCTGGGCAGGAGAAAAACTAGGCTCAAATGATTCCAGCCAGGTAGGCATCAAGCCTTCTCTTAAAGACCCCCAGGGTAGAAGCCTGCACCACTTCCCTTGGAAGTTGGTTCCAGATCCTAGCCGCCCTGACAGTGAAGTAGTTCTTACGGATGTCTAATCTAAACCTACTCTCCAACAACTTATGGCCGTTATTCCTTGTTAGCCAGGAGGCGCTAGGGGAAGCAAGGTCTCTCCCAAACCCTTCTGGTCCCCCCCCTAGTGAGTTTATAGATGGTCACCAGGTCCCCGCAACCACTAGCAATCATCTAGATCAGTGACACTGTCTGGACTGGCTCTGGAACTCATAAGCAGACAGTGTTAACCAAGCAACAACATACCTCTCCCTAAGTGAATTGTGGCAAACACACTCCAGTTCAAAAGAAAAACTGTGGCACATTATTACCACTGAAACAAACAGATAGCATGTATGATAGATTATCCATGATTACAAGACAGATGTTCCTAATGTATACCTTTAAATAAAAACAGAGAGAGCTGTAGATGTTCTATTTGATAGCCAACTGCAGCTCAAGAGTCATGGTCCACGTACGACTGATACAGTATGCAGTGCTAATAATAATCTCTGCAGAAACTTCATAACTTCAACCTTTTCTCTGGCCAAAAAAGAATATGCTGTGAATATGACTGACTTGTGAAATTTAACAAGACCAGAGAACTCAACCAAAAAGCAGCCTAATAATCTGTTGCTTATCTTTATTATCTTCCTTCCTTGTGCCGCTGTGGAATTCTAACATCCAAAGTATACAACATGTTAAAATAATAGTTGTGTCTAAGCTAAATTGTTGGGAACCTACTAAGCTTTACTCCTGCTGACCAACTTGTTCAACATAGATTTCATAGATTTCATAGACATTAGGGCTGGAAGGGACCTCGGGAGATCATCGAGTCTAGCCCCCTGCCCAAAGGGCAGGAAAGAAATTCTTCCTTATGTCCAGCCTAAAACGGTCTTG
>NW_017728911.1:12037393-12042964 GCF_001723895.1 Crocodylus porosus | reverse complement strand
TTGTACTTGGCCTTGGTGAAGCCACAGCTGGAGTACTGAGTCCAGTTTTGGGCACCACAATTCAAAAAGGATGTGGACAAGCTTGAGAAAGTCCAGAGAAGAGCCACGCGCATGATCAGGTCAGGAAAACAGACCTTACGACAACAGGCTGAGAGCCATGGGGCTCTTTAGCCTGGAAAAGCGCAGTCTCAGGGGTGATCTGATGGCGACCTACAAGTTTATCAGGGGTGACCACCAGGATCTGGGGGAACGTCTGTTCACCAGAGCGCCCCGAGGGATGACGAGGTCGAACGGTCACAAACTCCTCCAAGACCGTTTCAGGCAGGACATAAGGAAGAATTTCTTTACTGTCTGAGCTCCCAAGGTCTGGAACAGCCTGCTGTCGGAGGTGGTTCAAGCACCTACATTGAACACCTTCAAGAGTAAATTGGATGCTTATCTTGCTGGGATCCTATGACCCCAGCTTTCTTCCTGCCCTTTGGGTGGGCGGCTGGACTCAATGATCTTCTGAGGTCCCTTCCAGCCCTAATGCCTATGACATCTATGAAATCTACGAAACAACAGCTGGGATCCAAAGCATCTAACAATATCCCTAAAAATTGTATGAACACTCTTCATTTTAAAATATTAAAAGCCCATATTTT
The DNA here is from genome assembly GCF_001723895.1 of Crocodylus porosus. NCBI lineage: Eukaryota > Metazoa > Chordata > Crocodylia > Crocodylidae > Crocodylus > Crocodylus porosus. Next base: position 12,042,320 of record NW_017728911.1, on the reverse strand, counting down.
CAAACCTAAAAATCTTTTTTCCCTGAGAAGTGTATCTACGATTTATTACTCAGATTTATTATAATATAATGATACTAAAGAAAAACTTAACCTGGGTTTCTGTAAAACACATTTCAGCTAAGCAAATATTCATAGGAGGTGGAAGACATTCATAGATTTTTGTGAAAAGGCAGGTTTAAGTTTTTAAAAAAAGGTGAGGCTGCTTAAAAACAGAGACTGCTCTGACTTGCTAGACAGTGGCTATTTAGGGCATGAGAAATTTTTTTCACAAATTAGAAGAATGAACACTCAAACAGACTCAAACAGTTTGTAGCCTTGAAGCAACTAGAAAACTTTATTACCTGCCTACTATCCTGCTATAAAGTGAAATCATCAGGTAGTTCAAATCATCAGGTAGCCGTAGAGATTCCTATGCTACCCTTTTGAAAGGGGTATGTATATGGTGTGAACATGGGGGAATGGCTCGGGGAAAGGCGCGTTGAGAAGACCCATATCATCCCTGGATGCCAGAAGAACCTCTGGGGAGGGGATAGTGGTAATCATAGATTAGCACAGCCAGCAGGAGCAGTTTCCCCTTGCAGCTGCTACAAGTGAGTGAGCCCAAAAGTGAAGTAAATCCACCCTAACTCACAGGCTCAGGCTATCTACAGATCAGCCCAGAAGGCCTGTGCCACCACTTCTACTCAACTTTCCCTTATTTGATTTTAACTTATTTTTGTAATTTTAGTTTTAACTCTTTGCTTACTGTATAAACAGAAAGTGTTTGATATTTGAAGATGTAGGAGCAAAGTTTCAGAGACATAATGACAGATGAATTAACTGCCATTTGTACCTTTGAAAATCTTCTTTCCATATCTCACCTGTACCCCCTCTTCCATGGCCAGCAGAACTATAGCTCCTCTTATCTCTTTGAATGTCAGTGTTGGTATGTGATAAAGGATCCTGCTGTGTAAAATGAAAATTAATTCACTGTCTGCATTAATAGGAGCTGTCCCTTGTGACTACGATCATAAGCTAACATGGATTTCTCTCCTAACAGCAGCAACTAGAGAAAAACATTTTTATAAGATATCAAATGCAGACATGACAATATGCATCACAAATTTAAAAAGGATAAATAGCCCAGCCAAATATATTTTCAAATAGAAACACAAAAATTAACATCAGCAGCAGCAGCATAATCCATCACCAAATCCATCACCAGAGATCTGCAGGCAAGTGAAAGAAATTAACCTTACAACACAGAACACTGGAAGGTAAGAATGGAGTTCAGAATGGACACCCAAGAAACAGAAGTGGTCCACACAATCCCCTCCTCACCCAGCAAAGCAGGTGCCTCAACCAAGAATGAACTATGTATTAACTAACAAAAGACTACGACAGCTTCCAAAGAAGCTCTCCTCAGTGTTTACAGTTAAAACAGATTAAAAGCACCAGATAGTGACGCAAACCTAGATGGGACTCTATGGGTATGAAGAATGACCTTTTAATGGTAGGCTGCATGTTCAAATCTAGGCCCACACTTTGTTCCTGTGCAGAGGAATTGAGCATAGCCACTTTTTTGTGTTTTGATTCCTGCTGAGGTCACGAAGAGTCTGTTTGTAAGTAAACAGAAAATATCTGTTCGCATCTGGAAACACACCTGACTTCATTACAAATAACACCTCCTTTCTGGAACAACCCACAAGATATCAAATTTTTGGCTAATAGCTCAAGAGGGGTAATGGTGTGATTAAAAGGTACATTATAATAACTGGATATTTGTGTACCTGAACACAAGTAACAATACCACTTTTAAACTGATCCTGTACCTTCAGAGTCACCCAAAAGGTTGCAACGACTTTAATGAAAATAGGGTTAGACTCTCAGAGCACTCAGAGCGTTACTAATTAAGCCCCACAAATTCCTGGGTTTGAGTGGAATATACAGTATCATTCCCAATTTTCAAATGGGAAAACAAATAGTAGTACACACCACTTAATTTAAGGAACACAGCAACTGGTGCAGAGCTGGATCTAGAATTCAGAAGTTCGAGACTTCTAGAACTGGGCTTGCCCCCAGCAGATGGTCTCTGTTAATTGACAAACTGCAGCAGTGAAGCCCAAGACTGAGGAGCAACGTGAATGAACTCTCTTTTTAGAGGAGGGTGCCTATTCAGAGAGGAATCGTGGTGATTTTAGTACTTAGAAATAAAATCATTCTGGTTGACTGTGACCTATGTGCAAAGTTTTGTATCCATTTGTTTGCCTTATTTTACCAGAAGTTTTATTCCCTTTTCCCAGCAGACCTTGTAACCACAATAAGAGTGCATTGCTATAATATGTACGATTTAGGATCTGTAGAACCCATCAAGGGTTCTGATATCAAAGCAAATCCTTCCATTTGAAAGGCTATTGTCTTTCTTATCCAAAAAATGAGATCTCAGGTGTTGAGGCTTTTTTGGTGGAGGCAAGCAATACCACAACTTAATTTTATATGCAGCATTTATTAAAGGGCAAGTGTTCTTCTCCCTAGCCTACTGCCCCACCCCAAACAATTTTGTGACACTATCTTTAACTACTCCCACTTTATAATAATTATGGTTTTGAACAATGGCATATGTTCTTAAGAAGATACACTAAAGCAGGGGCGGGCAATTATTTTGGGCGGAGGGCCGCTTACTGAGTTTTGGCAAGCCGTTGAGGGCTGCATGACAGGCAGATTAATATTAATTTTTTAATTTTTTTAGGGGCCCTGTGGGCTGGATAAACTAGCCTGGTGGGCCACACATTGCCCACAGGCTGGATTTTGCCCACCCCTGCACTAAAGGTACAAGAACCAGCCAGATTTCCGATGTCTGTATGCCTCACTGTCCCATGTATGAGACACCTGCACTGAGGATAAGCATCTATTTTAAGATGCACGATTACTGTTTGTTTGTATTAATTAATCTCGTATAAATTTTGTATGTATATTTTAGGAATCATGAGAAAATACATTCACTTCCCACAGAAAAGAATCAAATTAGTTTTATTGTTGTTGCTGTAATTAAAACTTGAAGTGAAAAGCTAAAATAGCAAACAAAGCTTACAAATTATATTAATTCTCTTCCTGAAATTAAAGCTTCACAAATCTTTACTCTAAATATTTTCCTGTAAATTGCTGAAAAACCTTCTCAAATGAACTTGTGCATCAGCCTACTATTCTCCATTTCCTATAATGTGAAACATCTTTTTAAAAGACACATTCTTCCTTTCCTTAGTTAGAACCACTACCCAAGTCTGAGGCAAAGCACATGACAACCTTATTCCTCAGCAAGAAATACAAAGTAGTAACACATTTCAATGCAAATGCAGAAAGAGATCTTCCCAATAAAATGCCTGAGACTATTTGTAAATATCATGCAATATTAAACTTACCAGCCTGTGCAGCATGTGGCATTGTTATTGACAGAAGGAATTTTTATGACTGTATTCCTATGTCAATAGATGATAAAAGGCCATTCACATAAATCCCAGTGCATCAAAGGGATGCACTCTAATATTTGGGATCTGAGTGGTATACTTCTAAAATAAAGAACTAGTTCATATTTTCTCATGTCTCACAGACCAAATTCTGAAAAGATCTCATGTAGATACTTAACTGAGGACATATGCTGTTCCTGAATGGAGAGCAGAGCATAGAACATGGGTAGTTGGAGGAGTTATGCAATCCACATTGAGAGGTAACAGTGCATAGTCACACCCATGGCAATTTGTTTTGCAATGAAGAGGTGCAGAGGGGAAAAGGGCAGCAAAATTTGAGTGAAGTTAACATAATAAGAATAAAGTTAACATAACAAGCATCTGAAAGAAATAAACTCTCCCTTATGTTCTGCTTGCAACTCTGGGTAATCATGGCTCAGCAGAAGAGGCTTCAAAGAAAAAGGAAAGAAAGGGAAAATGTTCGAGATGGCAGGAGCAGATTTCTATCACCATGTACTGCCAATCAAGATGGCAGGAGAAAACTTCTTTAACTTAAATTTATTATTGCAGTGCCTACAGGTCTCATCTGCTTGGAAACTATGCTAGCACAATAACACACAAAGAGGTGCATCTACACATCGCTATGCTTTAGTACTTCCTTTGGGTGGCTACTGCACCATTCATATGGCACATGGTTAAATTTCACCACTAAGTCACCGTAGCGGTGTGCTTTACCCGGGGAGCGTGCCACTACGGCAGTGGATGCTACGGCGATTACCAGCTAGCGGTAGCTGGCAATCATAAGTAGACACATGATCTATACGTTGCTGTAGCATGACATACAATGATGTAGCGCAGCGCTGTGGCTGTACGGCAACATGTAGATGCGCCCAGAAAGGGTAACTGCTTGTGACTGGAACTAAATAGACAACCTAGACAAATGGTGGAGAGAGACCATTTTATTCCTTTAGAGCAGGGGTTGTCAACCTTTGGGGCAATGTTCCCTCTAAGGTGTAGCAATCCGTGAGCACACTGCTTTGGTCCCACCTCTTAGAGGGAACCTTGATCACTACACCTTAGAGGGAACATTGCTGGTGAGCATCTCATTGTAGTGCCAGGCATGCTATCTAATTACACAAATCCTGTGTTCAAACCTACCAGTCCCCCCTCCCTCCGGTTTCCACACCAAAGCTGAGAACCTTCCCCTTGCTCTGAAATGAGCCTTTTGTGCTCAGTGGCTCCAGTTCTCCCCGAGCACAAGATTCCTCTTCTCAATCTTAAAGCTCAATCTCTCCTTTAAATCCTGAGCTTCAGCCCTGCCCTGCCAGCCCATGGTCTCTGAGACCTTCTTGGCCTTCTCAGCTGTTTGTTAATGGGAAGAACAGCCAAATCCCTTTTGCCTAACGGTGAAGCCGGCGGGGCTCAAGGTGAAGCTTACCCGAAGGGGCTGGGGAGCACAGCAGTTCCCCAGAGCCAGCAGAACC
>NW_017728911.1:12019401-12037293 GCF_001723895.1 Crocodylus porosus | reverse complement strand
AGCTGCTGCCTGCCCCAAGCGGTAAGTGTCCCACGCCGGCCCTGCTGCCTCCACCCCGAGCTGTGCTCCAGGGGCGGCGCCCGAAGTTTCTGGGAAGCCGCAGCCCAGCTCCTCTCCAGAAATGTCCTCAGCACCAGGGGCCACTGCTCCCCAGACACAGCCGGCAGCAGAGCTCCTCTGCAGCCCCAGGGAAGGCCCAGCTCCTCCAGCTGTGGGGACAATCTCCACAGTGCAGGAAGGAGTGGGCCAGCACTACCAGCACTTCTAGTTTCGCCACAAGGGACCCCCCCGATCTGTCACTGGGGGACCCCCCCAGCTTCTGGACTGGATGCTGGCATACCTCAACCAAAAAAGGTTGAAAACCCCTGCTTTAGAGACAGTCCTTATAGATATGACACAATGCCCAAAACACAGTAGTTTATAGGAGAAAACTATGACTGGGGTCAAATTTTCAGTTTCAAATTGAACAAGTTAGTTGTCACTGAATTGAAAATTTTGAAATGCAGGTCAAATTAGCACCTTGTACTTGAACGGAACAAGAGAGTATGCCCTGACCATCTTACCCAGATTTACTATAGGTTGCTATGGGGCACAGTATTTTCCCGAGGAAACACAAATGAAAGAGCAAGAGAGAGAAAGAGAGAGAGGAAACAAATGAAACAGAAAAGTGTTAGAAGCGAGGGCATAAATCAGCAAGACAAAGGGACTAGTGACAAACGTAGGGAAATGTGGATTGGGGAAGAGAAGAAAAATCTTTACGTTATGATGAGAAAAAAGATAAATAAGAAAAAAGGAAGATGATACACTCAGCACAGCTGGACAAAAATGTTACCATTGATAGACAAGCCACCAAAGCTGTGCATGGGGATCCCACATAAAAACTCAAGTTCAGCTTTTCAAAAACGTACTTCACACACATAGCCCTACATCCTTTTATTAAAACTCACGACAGGAAAAAAACTCACTATGGTCAGCGCTTCAGCCCCTACAGGTAGCAGCTGTATAAACTGTAGTAACTGTATTCATTTATTATCTTTAGAAAACCTATTAGCTGCTCATTAGATTCCAGCAGTGACATACTGCACATTCATAAGGCTTAAAAAAAAAAATCCTTACCAAGTTCTTGCCTCTCACTATAGCATGTCAATGCTACATTTTGGGGCTGGCAGAACTAAGCTGTTAAAGTTACAGCAGCCGCAAATGTTCGATATTTGTAACTGCTCCGATATTCAGTGTTACTGCAACGACCTGTAGGCATAATTGAAGTTACAGAGATCTGTACAAAAATGCCACAGTGCACAAATCACATTAACCCTTAGAGATCTCCTATGTTCTTACCTCTTAATCAAAACCTCTGGGGTCTGACACCAGTAGCTGGGTTCATGCCTTATCATTACCCCACACTCCCATGTTTGAGGTATGTTGCTCTATTCTGAGGGTCTATACTGTACATAGGTTACATGTTTTCTCATGTGTGGATCAATGTTTTCAATCTCTCATCTCTGCAGATTAACTGGAAGCAGGACACAGTTTGTGCAAGTAGAAATATTATAAAAGTCTAATGAATACATTCTGATAGAAAGAATCAAAACTTCAATACAGAGGTTTTCATTCTGTACAACTAAGACTACAATATTACTAATTTGCATTATATAAGCTTTAGTAAAATCTATTACTGTTAAGAATAATGAGAATACTTCTTCTATTGCCCATTTCCTACATATGCCTTTCTTTTCATTCACAGTAGGATACTATGATATGCCCCAGCCTGATTAAGAAATTATTTTAATGTTAGCTGGAAAAAAAAATTCACAACGCTCTCATACCCACATTCAGGTAATCAAGGGAGGACCACAGGCATGTCTTTTATTCCTGCTGTGAAAAGCAGCCTTAGTAGCTATTCTTCTTTATTTGAATATTGCTTAGATGGCCATGGACATGTTGGATATATGATGCTATTAGCATGTTAATCACAGCATAAATGACAACAGTGTTACATCCATACCCTATTTATGGTGCCATTACATGTTCTACATATAAGTTTTACATAACATTTTCATGGCTGGCTTGTATGTGCCTTAAATTAAATGTATGATAACACAATGGGCTGTCTGGGGCTGATTCCCAACAACTGGAATCAACCTGTGGCAGCCCTGGGTCTCAGCTGATGGTTGGTACCTGCTGGGTTTCTAACTTGGTTCCTTCCCTGCAGAGGAAGCCAAGGTGCTTCCCCTGCAAACTCCCAAGGAGTTTAAACCTCCATACCCAACTCTTCTGTGCCTGGCATGGGGAGCTAAATGGCATCACCTGCTGTGACGTTTAAACCCCATATCTCCCACCCTGCTAGGTCTTCTGGGCTGGGAAATCAAATGCTTCCAGCAGGGGAGGCCAAAGGGCTTCTCTCACCAAGGAGTTTGAACTTTGTACCCAGCAGCCCCACTGAATCCTGAGGTTCAGGTTCAGCCTGAGAATCCTCAACTATTCAGGCACTCCCAGACTATAGCAACAACATATAGTTTGCTTTCATTTCTCTTGATTTTGTGCAAAATGTTTTTAAACAATCCAAAATGAATTATGGTCAAAACCATTGAGAGCTCAAGAATTATCTACTCGTTTTAAAGTCATCACTCTCCTTCACTGAAGGATCTCACATATTTCTCTTCCATCAAAGCAAGCAATTTAATCACTAAAAACCTTGGATGACATGTGATCTGTTTAAGAATTTGAGCCCATCCAAAACAATTAAACTACAGAGATCTTGAAGTAGCAACCAATATAAAATATCAAAGTCCTATCCACCCACACTAAAAGCAGCAGCCAACCCATCAAGAAAATGTCAGTGGGAAATGTACCATGCTAAATAAGTATCTGAATTCTAAAAGGAATCAGAACAACTCACCTTGGACACTTCACATCATAGACCAAAATATAGCCAAAAGGAATACATTTACCATGAATTGGGCAGATGCCACTCTCACCCCATCCTCCAAATGCTTCCTGCTATCCAACATCTCTTCCTCTTTTGTCAGGGTTGAATCAGACAATTTCATTTAATCAAAATCTGCATCTCAAACACAGAAAGACCCAAGCCATAAACAGCATGGCAGCTCCATGCCTGAGGCAGCCTCATGACACCTGGGGCAGCACCAGCTCCCACAGTGCTGATTGCAACAGTGCTATGATACAGTCACCACTGATAGTCACAGCTATATACGAGGACAAATCTGGTCACTGAGGTTTGCTGGCTTTGCTCTATCAGTGTTGCCCAGCTGTCTGTTGTTCTGAGAAGCACTCCCCCCCTTTCCCCCCCTCCCCCCACAAGTTGCTCCTTATGAGCAGGAAAAGCTCCCAGTCCAAAATGAGAGTTGGTGGTATGTTATCTACTTCAAGTTCCTCCTCTTCTCATTTCTTCCATAATGAACACAAATGGCCATAATGCACAAAATCTGCAACTGGCCAAGTAGACAGAAAGCTGTGATCAAGCTGTGATCACATATATTGACTATGAACTGTGCATTTTCTCTTACATTTCTGAGTACATCTATCCCATGCCATTATGGCTCACTCACTTGTCTCTGCCACCCGTTACAGCTAGCCTTTTAGGACTTGTACCAGCCACAACAGCAGTACGCATCAGGGAGGATGGACTGAGCATGCATACCCACCTAAGGACTTGGACATGTTCCAGAGATGAAATTTCAGGCATGAGACTGATCCAGACTCATTCCCAGAGCCTGCCCTCAGACCCACCAGAGACCAAGGGAGGCCAATGAAGACAAGTCCAATTCCAGTCTTTCCTGCTGCTGACATGGCAGACTGGAAGCTCTCTGAAGCAGAGACTACTATTTGCTATGCTTATCCTGCACCTAGCTTTGGGCCTTTAGCAACGACCACAATAAACTTATTCAATACATTTTGTGCCAGAAGAGATTTGCTCAAAAGCTATCTACCCATTGTTCAGGGGCAAAGAGCACCTTGCTTTCTACAGGGAAAGCACTAACAGAGGGAATTCATCCTGACAAGCAATAAACAAGAAGCCCAGAGCCTCCCACTGGCCTTACATCAACAATGAAGAACAGGAGTCCATCTCATAAGAGGTGAGGTAAAACAATGTGGATACATTTATGACAATGCACTATACCACTGCTTTCACAGAAGTTGTCAGACCAGTTCTGATCCAACAATGTGTCAGAGGCAACAAATGCATGCCAAGGAGTCTACACTGATATTCATGGCTGAGCACCCACAACTCAGAGCTGCATTGGCAAGAACTTTATAAATGCAGTGGCTCTAGTGGAAAAAAATGTCAGTCACTTTGACCAGTGAAACTTAAATTGTGCTGCTAAGGAAAAAGCTAAAATTGGAAAATTAAGGAGGAAAATCTGCTCATTAGGAGTAACAAAAGAGAACATGTAGCAGGATTTCTTTGCCCCATGACATCTGACACCTTTGATTTTTATGGATCAGCATGTCCCTGTATTTGTCTGTGAAAGCATCTCTTAATCCACACTTGTCAAACCTTTATCTTTGCTCACATACGATTTACAAAGGTTTTTAATCCTCTACTTACTTATTCCCTGTTAATAATTCTTCATGAAGCAAATAAGTTGTGAAAAGAAAGTCAATCATTTTCTTTCAATGACTTCTTACCTTTCCATTAAAGTTACAATCACCAAATTAATCTACATAATCTGCTTGAAGTAATGGGCATATAATTTTTGTGTATACAGCTTCCATAGTATAGCTGGACAAACAAAATTGTATTATAAATGAATGCTGGTGATATTGTATTTTGCCAGGATTTTTATTATGGAAAGATAATCCTCAGTAGTATTGTTGTCATAGATTAAGGTCATGCATATTTATTCATTGGTGTAGATGCCTAATGTCCTCCCTGGAATGACACAAAGGAACTAGATGGATATCCCGTGAGCTACATTTTGGATCACTAACTGAGCTGAAGGATGTGTAAACGTTCAAGCAGCTGGATAGTAAGCTATTGGCTACACTTCTAAGCAATGCATAAATTATTCCAAAGTTGGTAGTAAACTGGCTCATGAAATGAGCTAGTGTGCCATCTGTTCAAGAAGCTAGAACACAAAATTCTCAGGTTTTCACGTTAAACTGCCTGCTTTTGAACAAGTCACATCTCTTGAGGACCCACCACTACACATATTGGAGACCTTCCCCTTCTGAATGATGGCAGGAGACATCTAGGCCATGTTTGAAGCAAGAAGATTGTTGTCATCCCCAAAAGATATAGTTTGTTCCAGTTTTTTAAATGCTTATTTGTGGGCGAATCCAATTCTGTAAAATGAACAAGAAAGTGACGACAAAGGAAGAATTTTACCATAAGCACATGTAAGCATTTCACTGGGTCTGATTATCTCAGGTGCACTTGAGAACTGATCTTAAAAATACGGAATAGACAATATGTCACACACTACACATCGAGTTCCCTCAGACATTTAAAATTCATTTCCATGTTTCTAATTCATTTCCATGTTTCTAATCAAGCTAATATCTTATGAACTAATTTTTTTCATTCTGCTCTCTACAGTCCCACACTTACACCTTTGAAGCTAAATAAAATAGGTTTAAAAATGGACATGGCATGCACATATACTTGAAAATTCAAGCTGATACCTTATTTATACTAATTGTTCCTTGAGTATAAGGAGAGATCACCTTTTTCTAATCATTACTTCCTATTTCTGCATTTTCCAAGATAGGAGAAAAATAAGAGGTTATCACAGAAGGGAAGGAGGAGGTAAATGAAGGGGAAGAGAAACATTGCATCATATTTTGTCAATTTTTCCTTGAAAGAAACTGGTGACATCTGTACAGAAAAGAGAAATGGAAGCAAGGAAGAAGGGTCTGAACAGCAAGTCAAAGGTACCAAAAATGGTGGCTGGGACTGTGGGTGTGGAGTACAAGTGAAGTAATGGTGTAAAGTGTTAAATCCCAGAGACATTTTGGGAACCAAGAAAGGTTTGATGAGCCCATTCCATCAAAATTAAATATGGATTCTACGTGCCCTTTAGCCAACTTTTCTTGACCATTCTCACACCTAACTTCTTCTCACCTATGACATTCTCTCACCTGCTCATTTCTTTTACCTTTTCTTCTCTTACCCAAACTTTGGTCATGCAAATGCTATACGGTACTGCCATTAAGCACATTAGGACCTACTACAGTCTACAAAAGTTTGTTTCACTAAAAAGCTCGCAGAACTGAAGAGAGGAGAGGAGAACAAATCAGTAATAGAAGAAGCCAGCTTGGTTCTCAGTTTCCTGCCAGAGATGCAGAACAGCCCCACCAGAGGAAACATTCATTTGGGGCTAGTCAGTAGTAGGAGTTGATAAGGGGAACCTTGCAATGGTCCAAAGAGCAAAAAAGAGATCACAACAGAGAAAAGTGAAGCAACGAGGGAATCTAGGACCATAACAATGGAGGAAAGGGAAGGCAAGGACTCAAAAGATGAGAAGATACCAGTTTCGTTAAATTCTGTCATTCAACCCTTCCATGACCAAGACAGCAGAGGTGTGTGGGCAACCAGAAAGAGACAAGATGATAGTTGAAAGGATGAACTCAGTATAAGGCCAAGTCCAGGACAAAGCCACATCAGTTGAATGGCTGTTTTGGGCTCAGTCTATAACAAGAGTTTGGGCTCAGTTATAACAAGGTCCTTTTTGGACTTGAGGCACCCCAGACTCAGGGCACCCCTCCATAACTTCTGTGCACTGAGTGGCACCTAATTTAAAAAAGCTAATTTATACATTACTGTGCTTACCTCCTTACACAGGGGCTGGGGGTTAGGAGTGGGGGATCATCCAGGCAAGAACAAGCCTGAACTTGGCTTATCTACTTAGCTTATATGATTATCTCCTTGCACCCCACATATCTCCTAACACCTCAAGGCACCCTTCAAAGGATATGGCAGAATCCCAAGGTGTCCCAGCACCCTCGTTGAGAATCACTGCGTTAAAGTTGCCCTAAAGACCACACCTATCAGTCACCTACTCTGTAAACCCCTTACTCGAACTCCCTTGCAAACCAGCTCAACTCAGTTCCAGAAGCTCTGCTGAACTTCCAGCTATGAGATAAAGTCTACCCATGCTAATCTCCTTGCTCTCCCCTTTCTGTGGTCCATTTGGAACTTCTCGGTGCATATAGTTCCTGAGCACAGGAAATTTGACAGAGGCAATCCTACAATTTCCTGTTCCTGTCTTGCCTTTGTGAATCACAACGTGCTCTCTATGGTCCCTAAGTAAATACAAAGCTGGTGGGGAACCCAAGATTGACTCCTAAGGGGACTCCACTTCATATATAAGCAGAACAAAATATTGTGATGGCTTCTGTGAGGGTTATAAAGACATGACGTGTCTGAAAACAAATTCAAGGTAACCTTAAATATCAACTGAGACATATACTTGATAAGGAACAGAACTGAACTAAGGCTGCAGATCAAACAAAGAAGTGAAGGTAAAGGAGTAGAGGGAGGGTATCAGATGTGTTGCCAATATGGATGCGTACGGAAGGATGTGTAAAGAAAGTACGAGAGAGCAAGACAGGAATTATAATGAGGCTGATAGGGAGGAGTTAGGCTAGCGGTAGATGACAGTTTCGTGGAGGGTAAGAGGAGGTAAGAGCTGGATGAAGAGAAGAAAAAGCAACAGTGAACAGAAGCAGCAGAAACAAAAAAGCGAGAAGTCAAACATTTCCCACCTTGGATCAAACTGTTATGAGGAGTGAGAGAGACGGACAGCTGCCAAGGCAGAGGCAGATAAAGGGAGCCAGGTCTCTATAATAACCAGGAAATGGCAGTAGAGACATAAATGTTTGTGATTAATATCTTTTTATGTTGTTAAAATTAATACTTTAATAATGTGAAGCTGCAATTCACAATGGCAAAAATGTCAACAGATTTTATTTTAAATAAACGAAAGGACAAACACAATTCTTTTATAGTGATCACTTCAGTAGCTGCCTGTCTTTGATACTATTCTAGTGTCCTCTTATTTTTTTGTTTGCCCTATGTATAAAGACACTGCAGAGAGTGCAACCCTACCCCCACCTCATTAAATGATAAGCATATACAGATTTTAAGAAGTTAATTAACAGGATCTGAACTTAATGTACCAAGCATTTCAGCAAACCGTCCATTCCTCATGAGTTGGGAAGAGAAGTCACCTTGATGTCTTGAATGATACTTAAAACTGGCAGAAGGGAGAAACAGGAACTAAACCATACCAGAAGCCCTCAACAGATGAAGAATGTTAATAAATGAACTGTAACCTTAGGGCTTCTACACTGTAGGTGCAGATATAATTCAAGTTTACAGAGAAAACCTTATTACCTGTTCTTCTTTACATTATCCTTTGTTGAAAACTAGAGGTTATCTACTAACTTTATATTTTGCATTATCTATATATAAATTAAAATCTGTGCCTTTGAACTTTCCACACGAAAGCACACAATTCCATAACTAGTTAATGTCTGCATACCTTTCTGATTTCAGTTTTAGGTACCAGCTTGCAGCTTTAGATTAGGTTTGATGTTCCCGGTTTGACCAACATTTAAGAGTAAAGATAAAATTTGAGCCACTGAATCTAAAACTTTACTTTCAACAAGTTGTCAAAATCTGTCAAAAGTAAGAGGAAGATCAAAGAAACCATAGGTCTCTTATGAAAGACAGGAGGCAATCTAGTTATGAATGATGCTGAGAAACCTAAAGAATTAAATACCTTTCTTATTTCAGTCTTCAGAAATACGGGCAGGTAATATATGATAATTACAATTAGCAGCGAAAATATGGAAGGATTCAAACAGCACAGAGTAGCAGAAGAACAGCTTAGGGCAGGGGTGGGCAAAATACGGTCTGCAGGCTGCATCCTGCCAGCGAGGCCATTCTATCTGGCCCACGGGGCCCCTAAACTATTTAGAAAATTAATATTTATCTGTCCTTGGTTCCTGTCAAAAATGACAGGAGCCAGGGGCAGTAGAACACAGGGAAGCCCAGGTGGGCTCCTGCAACTGCAGGGCCCATCCAGCCCCACCCTCCAGCTGGAAGCTCCTCCAGGATGCGAAACTCACGTAAGGGGGGGATGGAGCTGGTGCTGAGCACAGGGAAAAGCTGCTCCTCCCCCACCCTGTGGCGGGCACTCCCTGCTGCAGCCACTCAGCCCGCATGCAGGCTACGAGTGGCTGCAGCAGGGACCACCGGTCATGGGGTAGGGAAGGGATCACTTTTCCCCATGCTCCGCACTAGCTCCTTCCCTGCTGGCGAGCGCGGGGTCGGGGCTGGAACTCTGCCCCCAGCCCCCTGCCTGTACCACGGGGCTGGGGGGGCACTGGGAGTGAGTGGGTGCAGGAGTCAGCAAGAGCGTGGGGCCCACACCAGTGTCCCAGGGCCAGCACCGGCAGGGCCCAGAGCAGGGCAGCAGGAACACATGGTCCTAGCCGGCAGCGGCTCTACGGAGCTGGGCCAGCTCCCCCCTCTCCTTGCTGGTGCAGCCCAGCCCAGCTCCACAGACCCCTGCCAGCCTGCACCCCGCTCTGGACCCCACCGGTGCCGACTCTGAGACATTGGTTCCAAAATATTGGGACATTGGGCCCGAGACAGCAACCAGGGGGAAGGGCACCTGTCAAGGGGTATGGCTACCCAAGTGGCCCTTGACAGCTCTGCCAAAACTAGGTAAGCAGCCCTTCACCCAAAATAATTGCCCACCCCTGGGTTAGGGATTACTTAAAGAAGCTAGATGCTTTCAAGTTGGCAGGACCTGACAGCATGCACCCTAGGGTAATGAAGGAATTAACTGAGGTAATTTTGGAGCCATTGGTTGTCCTCTTTGAGAACTCATGGAGGTCAGGTGAGGTCTGAGATGACTGGGAAATGGCAAACATAATGCCCATCTTTAAAAAAAGGAAGAAGAAGGTTCTCAGATCTAAGGACCAGTCAGCTTGACCTCAATTCTGAAAAAGATCATGGAGCAGGTCCTCAAGGAATCTACTATGAAGCACCTAGAGGAGCACAAGGTTATCAGGGACAGCCCACATGGATTCACCAGGAGACAGGCATGTCTGATCAACGACATTTCCTTCTATGACAGGAGCAGGCAATTATTTTAGGCAAAAGGCCGCTTACTGAGTTTTAGCGAGCCATCAAGGGCCACATGACAGGCAGCCAAGGGCAGATAAATATTCATGTTCAAAATTTTTTAGGGGCCCCGTGGGCCAGGTAGAATGGCCTGGCAGGCCACATCCAGCCTGTGGGCCACATTTTACCCACCCCTGTTCTATGATAAGGTGACAGACTCGGTGGATGTGGGGAGAGCAAGCTATTGACACTGTTTCCCACAAAATTCTCATTAACAAGTTAAGGAAATATAGACTAGGTGAAAGTGCTGTAAGGTGGATACATAACTGGTCAGATTGTTGCACTCAATGACTAGTCCTCAATGGCTCGATGTCTACTTGGGAGGAAGAATCAAATTAGGTTCCCCAGGGCTCTCTCTTAGGTCCAGTATTGTTTAGTATTTTCACTAAAGATTTGGACAATTGGATTGAGTGCACCCTTAGCAAATTTGCAAATGCCACCAAGTTGGGTTGAGCTGCAGATACTCTGGAGGGTAGGGCAAGGATCCAGAATGACCTGATAGATGGGTTGGCTGCTGCTGTTAGTGTGGGTGGATAGCACTTTGATATTTTTTATTGGTTACTACTTCAAGAGCTCTGTAGTTTAATCATTTTGGATGGGCCCAAATTCTTAAACAGATCACATGTCATCCAAGGTTTCTGGATGAAAAAATGGTCCACAATCCAAATCAGATGAGATTTAACAAAGATAAACACAAAGTCCCGTGCTTGGCACAGAAAAATTTCATGTAAAAATACAGACTGGGGAATGATTGCCTAGGCTGCAGTACTGTTGAGAAGGACCTGGGGGTTATAGTAGATCATAAGCTGAATATGAAACCACAGTGTATGCTTTTGTTGCAAGAAAGGTCAACAGCATACTGGGTTGTATTAACAGCAGTGTCACTTACAAATCAAGGGAAGCGATTCTTCAACTCTATTCAGCAGTGGAAAACCTTACCTAGAACACCATGTCCAGTTTCGGGCCCTGCAATCCATGAAACACGTGAAGAGTTTCGGAAGAGTCCAATGTGGAGCAACAAAAATAATTAAGGGCCTGGGAGACAAAACTATTGAAGAAAGGCTGAAAGAACTAGGGTTATTTAGTCTGGAGAAGAGAAGACTAAGGAGATTTGATACCTAATGGGTGATTACAGGATGGATGGGGTTGGACTTTTCCCTGTGACTGGTGGGGAAAGGAATAAAAGCAACGGCCTCAAGTTTCAGTAAGAAAAATTTAGGTAAGAGATTAGGAGGAACTTTCTGACTATCAGGGTAGTCAAGCATTGGATCAGGCTAGCTAGAGAAGCCACAGTATTTCCTTCCTTGGAAATTTTCAAAAGCAGGTTACACAGACACTTGGCTGGGGTGGTTTAGTTAGCTATGATCCTGCCTTGAGCATGGGGCTGGAGTAGATGACCTCTGAGGTCCTTTCCAGCTCTATTTTCTTATGATTCTATTATCCTAATATTTGTTTTAGCAGCCAGCCAGCAAGGACAATGAGTTGATACAAGAACGTGGGACTGAAGGGGGTCTCCTACATTTGTAGGCAACCATTTATCTAAGATGATCCCTAAGACAATCTCCCCTGACACCCCACCTTCACACCACAGCCACAAAGCACCCTATGAGGGAAATACCCCACAACCCTAAGGCAAAAATCATACAACCATACCCTTTTATGTTATTGTACCTATAGTCCTCTGTTCTCTGCAGTCTCTGTTCCCCATCTTACAACAGAACTGCTTACTATAAGACCCCAGAAGCATGGCTTTGTACTTCCTACTATTACACTTCATACCATTTCTATTGCTGAATTCCACAAGGTTAGCCAATTCCTTCCTGTATAACAATCCAATCCTCTTCCATGTTGGCAAGTAAAGCTACCCTCCCTGTATGTTTTCTGTTAATTTCCTAAGCACATAGATAATTCTTTTATGGAGGTTACTAACGAACAGCAGGATAGGTCCTAAGACCAATCTCTAAAGAACAGCACTCTCTCCATTCTGATAAAAATTGTTGTGGTCTCCCTTATGGGCATCTCACCTTATTATTGTATTAATTCCTATCCTTTCCAATTTAGATAAAACATTTCTGTGAGGCATTATGGGAAATGTTTTGCTTAAATCTTGATATGTCCTTGCATTACCCTTGTCTAAGAAGTCATTAATCCTATGATCAAAAGTTATTCAATTGGTCTGACATGATCTTTCTTGGATAAAAGTATGTTGTGCTTTGTCCCATCACCTGTTTACTGCATATCCTTAATTATTCTTTCCTTCAGTATCTGTTCTACAATATTTCATAAACTTGAAGTAGCATCCAATTTCTGTAAAAAACTAGAAGCAGCAGCAAGCAGCTCTTAAGACTACAGCTGAAACTTCTGTGGAAAAAAACGCCAAATAATATCTTTAACTAGAGGGCTTCATTCATACAAGCAACAGCAGTACTAGCTAAAGTGCCTCCAGAATTTTATAGAAGTACTTTGGGGCATAATCATGCAAATACTGCCCCATGCATTGCTTAATGCTTTAGGTAATCATACAGAAGTCAAAAGGACTACTAATCATTACGAACTACACCTGATAGGAAGAATTGGTGGATTCTAGAATCTGCCATTTTATGCTGTACTCTAGTGTATAACTATATTATTTTTTATTATAACATCCTTGAAGAAATTAACTAATCTCTAATAATTCTGAACAGTAGATCACAGGTCCTTCACAAAGTGGGATTTAGAAGTACAAGGAAGTTCAATTGCAGCAAAAGATTCAACCTATGGGCTTAATGCCAAAAGGTGGCAGTGAACTGATGTACCACTGCGCCATACTGCAGCAATTTGTAAAGTCTAACCCCCAGAACTATGTATGCACTCTGAATGAATAAATAGCACTCTAGTGTAAGTATTAGCAGAACTGGTGGCACATTTCCTGACAAATCTGACCTGATGAATAACCAACCTTACAGATTCCAGTCAAATGAACTTCCAGCAACTGTACTTTTTAAGTTCAAGAAAGGAGCAAAGTGCCTTAACTTTCTGACCACAAAATGAAAAAGGCTGAAGCTGTGATGTATTGCCTCAAAGAAAACTGCTCAACTTCTCCTGTCAGAATGAAGTGGGAAGTGAAGAATCTAAAGTGGAGGACTAGTGTTCTGGTTGCACAGAAGAAATGAAAAGTTACCATGTGAAAAAGGGCACGAGGAGCAATATTTCTTCAAACAAAAGAACAAAGTCTAGGAGTCTAGTGTACAAAATAGAAGCATTGAAAAATATTTGCTATGAAACCACCCTCTCAATAGTGTTTTCCACTGCAGTTCAGAGTATGAGAGTACAGAGAGCAGGTAGGTAAACAGAAGTACTGTGAATACTGGGTGTCTGGTTTATCCTTCTGCCTTTAGCACACATCAGTGGGCTAGAGCAGGGGTTGTCAACCGGGAGTACGTGTACCCCGGGGCTATTTGGACCGGTCCTAGGGGGTACACGCAGGCAGCCAGGGATGGAGTGCTACTGCCTCCCAGAATCAGGGCCAGGGTGGGGCAAGGGCAGCAGCTCCCCTCTGCGGGGCGGGGAAGCTTGCATATGGCGGCCACCAGCGCCACACACTAGCCCAAGTGAGCTTCCCTGCCCCGCCCCAGCCCTGCTCCTGGGAGGTGGAGGCACTTTGTCCCTGCCCACCCGTGCACCACCCCCACCTCCCTGCTCCATGTCTGACCACGCACAACCCTCCACCCCGTGCTTGGAGTCCAGCCGCACACTACCTTCCCCCCTCCCAGCCTCTGGCTGCCAGGAGTACTTAGACTAAAAAAGGTTGAAAACCCCTGGGTTAGAGAATGAGAGGAAGTATCCACCAACTACCCTGTTAAAATGAGAGATAAATCAGAAAACCTGAACTCCACGAGATCCTGAGTTTATTCCATTAATATCCTCCAGAGTAGTTCATTTTCCTTTCTCCTACTTTACAACTGCTTTCCAATTTTGGTTTGACTGCAGCTTTAAAACTTCATAAAAACAGTATATCTTGTTACCTTGATACTTAAAATCATACATCTGGATCTTACTTACAAAGTAGGAATAGAGTTGATTAAAATTTCTCCTAAAATTTCTTCCACATATTCCACAGCTAGATTTCAGCTACAAACTAAAAGCATTTTTCCTGTGGAACATTCTGCATTTTTAGTACTAGTTTTACCCTTCCCTAAAAATCCTGAATGAATACTTCAAATAGATTATGTCAGTAATTTCTGTCTGCATACATGTGAAGAAATCTGAATTAATACTTAATTAATTCTTGAAACTAAAGGAAAGGAAAATATAAATAAATTGCACTGACTAGTATTAATTTTCCATTATATCTGGTAAAAGATTTTATATCAGTCAGCTTGAATCCAAAGTAATGTATTTTTAGGTACAGAGCTAGAGTTTATAATCTCTACCTTGAAATTCTGCACTCTTCATTTCTTGTATAGGAAACCTGGCTTTTTTCTATTACTCATATTCAGTACACGAATGAGTTTCTTCCCGCTTGGGTCAGTAATTCAACAGCAACTCATTCGTCTGATTTCTAAAAGAAATGTTTGGAAAAACTCTGGGTACCTAATCAGTTTATTTCTATCAAAATCATCATATATTAGCATATAAATGCATTGCTCTGGGGCCTCAGCTGCTAAACAACACACAGCATCGATCAATTTTGGTTGTGCAAAATTAGCACCTTTTTTAAACAACAAAAACAGTTAATGTGAGCATATTAGGCAGTAAGTGAAAATGAAAATGACTAGTAATCCCTTTTCAAGCAGTATTGGGATGATGAATTAATCACATCTGTACAGTGCTACAACGAAGAACCTCTTGCATTATCATCACCATATGCTTCAATCCTTCATGCCACTCAGATGGGAAATCTATAGTATGTAAATGTTCAATGACATAGCAAGCTCCCAGGATCTCTCATGGCCAAGAGAGGCATCCCCACCCAACAGGTGGGGAGTTCTCTTCCCGACATGTGGGGATTGAGACCCTCTTGATCCCCACATGGCTGCCAGGCAGCATCCCTGCCAGGTAGGAATGCCTATTCCAACCATGCGGGGATCTGGACCTTCCAAATTCCCAAATGGCTGTCAGGCAGTGTCCCCCACCGGGAAGGGACACCTCTCCCAACCCACCTGATCCCCACATGACTGTCAGGTAGTGTCTCTGCTGAGTGAGGATGCCTCTTCCAGTCACATGAGGATTGGGTGTGAATCCCACATAACTGGGATGCAGCAGTCCTAGCTGATGAAACAGCCCTCCCTACCACGTGGAGATTGGGACCTGCCCTGTGCTCCCTGTCAGCCCCAGACTGGCATCTAGGGGATCCAGGAGCTCCCCCTAGCTGCTGCAGTGGGGCCAAGCAGGGCAGAGAGGCAGGAAAATCCCTGGTCTCAGCTGCTCAACTCCTCAGCATGTGTGTAGACCCTTTCCGGGGCACAATTTACGGCGCTTTATTTTAATGCACAGTAACCTTACTGTGCATTAAAGGCACATGTAGATGTGCCCAGTGTCTCTTCTCTGAAAAAAACTAAGCTGCACAAATAGTGAAAGAGAAGGAATTATTCGGCTCTCCAGCTTCTATATCCATCTTCAAAACCTGAGTCCCACTCATGCATCTGATAGTGGAGAATCTATGGTAAATCAGCAATCTAAACAATGAGAGAAGAGAGAAGGCTAAATGTGATGCTGAACAAAGCACATGAGTAATGTCCAGTGGTTAGAAGCATCTCATTTTATGTCTGCGAGTCATGTAGTGTCTGAGTTTTGTCCTTTCCTCCTAACAACTAAGTACAATGACAGCACCGAATGAGGCTGCAACTCTGCTACCACATATCTTAACAATACACAAAACATCTGGTAATCAGTGGCAAAAGAACTAAAAAAAACCCTATCGTGCTGCTCTAAAGAAATGCAAAACAATGCAATCATATTTCATTATAACTGTCAATTTCTATTTATAAATACAAATTAATTTTGATAAATTATATACTTCAGTCTTCTTTGAATGTTAATCATAAAACCAGATTCTAATCTCTGTTGCACCTAAATAAGGCCAAAGTGACTACTGAAATCAGAGAAGTTAGCTTGGGTTTAGACCAAATCAGAATCTTCCCCACACTAGTAAAAACTGTGCAACTTCATCAAGCAAGATCTCAACACAGTTGTTGTTTCCCTTTCATCTCACAACTTTAATAATTTTTAAAACATGCATTCCTTGGCAAACAAGGAATTTAGATGACATTTGAAGCATCCTATTATCAAACCATTGTGACTTCACCGAAGCACAGAAGAACTTTATTTTGTCTTAACCAGGAAAGTTCTTAAACAGCATTTCTCACACAGGGACTGTGACCCAAAAGTGGGCCACAAGAATATATGAACGGTTTGTGAACAAACTTTAAAAATAGATCAACAAATTTAAAAAATGGATTCTCCTTTAAAGGAGAAAAGCATGGGAAACTGTGACTTCTCCCTTATAAGTTGTCAGAGTTCCAGGCTGCAAGGGGCTGCTTGGGGTCCCCCATGCCCCACACATACACCCCCCAACCCTACCCCACATACCCACTCTCTGCCCCACACACTGGGGGTAGGGGCAACAGATCAACAGTGAGGGGCACTAGGTCAAGACTGGCCACCGATGTTTACAAATGGGATCTGATACAAAAAATGTTGAGAACCACTGCTCTAAAAATATCTTCATCATACAAACAACAACTTTTCCCCTAGGGATTCATATTCTTGAATAATCCAGCTTTTCCTCATGCAGCTGTAACCACAAAGAATCATAGTCTAACAATAAAAATTAAGTACACTGTTCCCTTCATTCTGAAGGGATCACATTGATTCTGGATAAGCCATGCCATTTGGCTACAGGGTACAAAAGAATCGGTGTACTTCTGGCCCTGAGAGCAGCCAAGCTCCTTTGAAAAGAGTGTGGATGCATCCCTACAGATGAAACAGACAACTCTGCCTGTATATGCAATCAGCTCACCAAGTCTGTAGATAGAAAAGAATGTCCCAGAAAGGACAGGAAAGAGGTCATCCCCCGCCGCCACCACCTCTCAGTTATATGGTAACCAGGGTACAGTTCCCCCTAACTTCTGAAACACTCGCATAAAAAGGATGTTTCATGTGAATACATAAATGAACAGAAAATGTTATTTAAAAAATAAATAAAGATGGTTTTTGATTACTTCCCAGCATTACTAAACTGCAAAGATGATGTTGGAGACTTGGAGTTGGCTTTAAATGAGGTGAAATAACAGACCAAAGCTTTAAAGTGAATTTAAAAATAAACCAAACAAGATAAAACTGAACACATATAACAGTATGCAAATTCAGCCAAATTATGCATGTTATGTGGAAGAACAAAAAATTAGATTGTAAAATTAAATACATAAATAAAAGTGATTCTCTTGTATCAGTTTTAAGTAGCTCTGAATGCATAATCAGTTGTTTTGTAGCCTGTTAGGATTACCATAATGAGATATCTCTTGAAATCCCTTTAAAAATATTCCAATTTGTCTCTGGTCCAAATCACTTCAGTCATTACAGATTTAAGCAGTTAGCCAGGGAAAATTCAGTTTCATAATTCTGATTTTGAGCCATAATGGAAGGAGCTATCTATTCTTACTTATTTCATAGATTTCATAGATTTCATAGACATTAGGGCTGGAAGGGACCTCGGGAGATCGAGTCCAGCCCCCTGCCCAAAGGGCAGGAAG
>NW_017728911.1:11999636-12018616 GCF_001723895.1 Crocodylus porosus | reverse complement strand
GAATATGTTGAACAGTATGGGTCCCAGGACAGAGCCTTGAGGGACCCCACTGGTCACAGGGCACCACGATGAGTGACTGCCATCAATCACAAAATTGATTATTCTCTCCTTCCATTCTTCCCCAACTACAGAACCCACACATCTCTATGGGCCTTGTTAACACAATAATTTTAGGCGGCTTCTGGAGCTCTTGACTCCTGGAATGGCTACACATTAACACCTTAAATGGTTTAAAGCACTCATGCTGTTATCGGCTTAAAATTACACCACTCCAGGGCAGGATTATTTCTAGTTAGCTTAATTTTGCTCTTGTTCCATTAAAGTGGGGCCACTCTTCACAGCTATTCCACCCAGCTGAAGTCCTCCAGCATCCCAGGATGCAGTGGTCCCTCCTGAGTCAGGGCAAATGGGAACACTGGGGCGCAGCAGGGTCAGGAATGGTGTCTCTGCCCTGCTGTTCCCACTAAGCAGAAACAGGACTGCAGCCCTGGAGTGCCCAGCAGCCATGGTGCCTCCCAGAATAGCTCACTGCTCCAAGTGCAAGGAGCAGCAGGCTGGTGCTTACCCCTCTGGGTGGGGCCAGGCAGCTAGAGGAGGGTGGCACTTGGTGGCTGCAGTGCAGTAGACTGAGGCCAGTTCCCGCTGACCCTGTGTTCTGCCGAGCTGTGCAGTGTCCAGCTGCCAGCTCCCCGCACCTGGCTTGCCCAGCAGTGGCTGCAGTTGGCAGGCACCTAAAGCCCCCTGTAGCAGCTGGGTGAGGAGGCAGGAAGGCTTCCCTACTCACAGTCATCTCCCAAGCCTGGCGCGGGTGGGAAGTTCTACCCCCGTAGCCCTCCAGGCACATTCCTGGACTCCTGGGCCCAAGCAGAGTGAGTGAGCTCCAGGGCTGTGGTGCTGGCTCTGCCTGGCAGGAGCAGTGACCTGGTCCTACTCCTAGCTCCTAGTCCTGGTCCAGAAACATGCCTGGGAGGGAGGGAGCCCTGCTGAGTTTGGGAGGCAGCTCTGAGTGGTGCAGCTGAGCTTGGGAAGTGGTTGTGAGCAGTGCATTCTCCCCATCTGCTCTCTGCAGCCTCAGCCTGGACAGGCAGCACTGAGCCTGTGTCCAGAGCTACCCAGCTGCTACAGTCACTGAGAGCCGGGAGGGGGGAGCCAGTGGCTGGACCCTGCACAGCCCAGCAGCATGTGGGATCAGTGGGAATTGGCTTCAGGCTGCCATGCTGCAGCTGCCGAGTTCCACCGTGCTCCAGCACCCCAGCCCCACTGAGGTATGTGTCCGGGTCCTAGGCCTCATCCTTTTTATTCTCTGGAGCTCATACCCCAATGCCACCACCAGCCAGGATGCCAGCCAGCCTGAGCTCCATGGGGCATGATCCTTTTCAGAGCTTAGGTGGCACCTGGCCAGCTGGCAGCCCAGGTGGGAGCAATACAGGAGTGAGGGCTCTGGAGAATAAAAGAATCAGGCCCCTCAGAGCTCAAACAGCAAGCTGGTCCAGGCAGCACCAGGAGGCACCATTACCACCAGGTGCTCTGGGTCTGTTGCCCTCACTCCACCCAGCAGGAACAGCAACCTGGTCCTGCCCCCAGCTCCTAGTCCTGCCCCTGCTCACCAAGCCTCCAGTGGCAGGTCACAGCTGTGCAGGTGAAGGACAACAGAAATGGGTTTTCGCCTTAAGACTGAACAACACTAAGTCAATTAACATTTGTTCGGCTTACAGCCTAAGTTGTAACAAGGCCCCAAAATCTGTAAAGAACCAACACAATTCCCAGGCTGGAGGAGAAACATGGCATAGGTCAGGACACAAAGGCAAATGCCTAGCTAGAAAAAACTAACATTCCTACTTCACTAATGAAGAGCCCAGACCTGTAAATTCTTATTCCACCACATTAGCCCATGTGCAAATGTTCATTTCTAGTGGTTAAAAACTGCCACTGCTAGAAATAATTGCAGGAGAAGGAATACTAAACAGATTCAGATGCAATCACACCCTCTCCTCTACTCCTTGCACCTTCCTGAAACTGATAGGATCCTAGTCTGGGGAAAGTGTGGGCTGTTCCAGTCATCCTGTTTCTGGAGTAGGGTGGCTAGAGCAGCAAGGCGAATCCCTCTGCCCATTTCTCATGCCAGGGACTCCAGAGAGGAAAGTGGGCACAGGGCTTGGGAGCCCTGCAGATGGGGCTGCAGGACAAAGCTTTCTGCCCGCTTATCACACTGTGGGCTGCAGACTGAAAAGCAGGCAGGCAGAACTGCTCCCTCTGCTCAGCTCCTAGTGCCCAGAGTAGATGGAACAGCAGGGAAAAGTCTGCTACCTGCTTCTCACACAGGAGCTGTGCTAGCTCCTCACACAGTTGGCAGCTGCTCCTCCCCTTTCCTCCACTCCCCTCCTGGACTATGGGAGCAGTTACCCCTCATCTCTTCTCCAGACTGGAGTAATCCATAGGAACCTTTCCCCACAGCTCCACTCCTAGTACCAGGAGGAGTAAAGCCATGGGAAAATGTCCAACTGTTCATTCTCCCATAGGGAATTCTCTAAAGAGCAACTTCTAACTGACTGGAGTCATAGTATTTTTCTCCCACAATGGCCATTTTTGCTCCAGGAGAAAAAGCACATCTGTACACTTGAGGTTTCTACTGGGAGAGCAGTGATTGAGATAGAAATAAAATGGCCTCAAATCACATGAACAATACAAGTGCAGATAACAGAACTGCTTACAGAAATAAGGATTAGCTACTGAGCCAGGGATGCTGTATCATTTCAGGCCAGCATTTTTAATCCTGAACTGTTTTTGCCATCTTCAGAAAAAAAATTCTACCATCCAGAACCCAGTTTTGGCAGGTTTTTGAAAGGAAACAGATGCCGATTTACATAGAAAGTGACTAAGCATCATTAGTGATAGACAGCAAATAAAATGCTGCAAAATAAAATCAACTAAATTATCTCCCTTTTTAAATCCTGTGCAGCACTGGGATGGGCTTGGATTTCTTATCACCATTACGCAGGTCTGCAAATCTGCATCAGATTTCATTAAATTGCATTATGAATAAGAAGACTGTCTCAGGCTTTGAGGCCTTTGACAGAATACAATAGGGTGTATGCAGAATAGTATTTGTGTTCCTCCAAAATTGTAAAACCTTAATAGTAATTTGGCTGGTTTGCTCAGGATAACCCTGGTTTAATCTGGGATTTTTCTATACTTTTTACCTTTCATTCAGCTAAGTTCAAAAGGAAGTCTTTCCTCTACATTCAGGGTTCCAGAAATCCTGCCATCATGCAGAAGGACAGAATGAATAGCAAAGGTATTCTTCAGCACAACTGATTTTACAATACTCAAGAAGTCCTGAAGACAATCTAGAAATCAGGAATGGACCAAACCACATGAGCAGCAGGAAGGAAGGAAATTTAAAGCAACCTAGCAGCAACAAACTGAATCAGTGCTAGCTATACTTGTGCAATGCATTTTTGCAATGCACCAACTTACAAAGGCAGTTTCAAGTATTTTTGCACAAGGTTGTGGCAACGAAGGAGATGCAAAAATCTTCATGGGAACATCCAAATGCAAAAGAAAAAACGGACAAAAATATTTAAAAAATAATAGCAATCTACAATATACATTTGAAAGGAAATAATCACTTTAAAAGATAATATCAATGTGATATACAGGCACTTACATTATCTCCTATGCTAAAAGGGAGTACAGGTAACAGCACATTAAGACAAGAATAAAATTTATTTTTTCACTACATTATTCAAGAATCCAAAGCAGCTGTTAAAAAATAGTCTTCTCCTTAATCTAAAGCATCTTGAAAGATTTTAAAAGTTTATACCTCATCTATTTTCAAACATTAAAGATTTTGAATAGCAACTCTTAAAAGCAATAAAAACAAGCCTTAATCTCAGGATACAGTGATGGGGAGAACAGAAATAACATGGAAATCCTCCCAAGCATTTTATTTTGTTCATAGACATATGGATTGTTCACTTTAGAAGAATGAATTTGACCCAGTACAAGCAATGCTGTGCTCAAATGTGATCTCATTTGCTCCACTCAGCATTGTGTCTATCACAATTTACAAAGCTGAGAGAGAAGAATCAGACCCATTTGTATAATTATCAAACACTCTACACTTCAGATCAATGGTCAGGGTAAAATCTTCCCCTGAAGGTAGAACAGAGTAGCTGCCAGGGACCATCTTCAATTACTAATACAGCCATCTAGTGCCTGGGCAGGATCTCAGCATAGTCCACTCCCAAAACATCTGGTACAGACAGCAAACTATTAGACATCATTTCTCCTCCGATGAAGGGACACATTGGCTATTTCTCTACTCAGGGCACGTGTACACTTAAAAGGGGGAGAGGATTTACTACACATGAGCTACACCATAGTAACATTTCATGTGCAGGCTCTTATCTCATGGCAGGGGAAAGCTAAATTGCAGTAGCTTAGCCTTCTGTAAGGCTAGGGACAGAAATTACACATAACCCACTACAAAAGATTGGAAAGTGATTCAAATTTGTAACACAACAGAAATTCAGTGCACATAAAATGCTTTCAAAATGGCTGAAACTGGTTTAAGATAAACCTGGATGGATGTAGTATCAGTCTTAACTGATTTAAGTTAAATCAGTTTATTGAACTTGAACTTCTGCCCCAGATCCCCTCCAGATTCAAGCTCTCTGCTCCAACAGAGCAGGAAGGTATGCTCTAGTGCCCCACACCTTCTGGCATGGGCCACTGCATGTGGATGTATTTCTGGAATAAAAAATGAATGCCTGTTCACTTGCTTATTGGTTCAATCTACGCAGCTTAAACTAACCTGTGAAGATTGAATCAATTCAGCCTCAGGGTTTTTGACTGTCGGTACTTAACCTAAAAGTCTAGCTTTCATCTAGCACAGGGTAAGAGTGTGTACTCAGCTGGTTTCCATGAAATAGCTAATGCACAGAAAAGTATCATCTCCTTTTACTAGAAGACAATAGTTCATCTGCCCCTAACCTTATATTTAAGAGCTGCCTTCCTGTAATGTATTCAGGACCTATGCAGGCACTACAGTCCTTGAGCACATGAAGTCCTCCAGCACCAAACCCACAATTTTCTGTTCCCATCTTCCAGCTCTTCTGTACTACACTTCCTCCCTTTACTGCCCTTAAGTACAGACAAGTAATCCATGGACTGAATCCTAGAAAGGTTCCACATGGGACTATGAGATGCATCTTAGAGCAGTGCTCAAGAAATAAGCAGCATGATGTGGCTAGCTTTATTGCCATCCCTGTAACATATATGCAGCGCAGTTCATTTGGCTTGGACCAATTGAGAGGGACCTTAAGGTCAACCCTCAATAAAAAAATTTTTTTTAAAGTTTTAAAAAGGAAGCTGTTGGTAGACACGAAGAGTACAAGGCTAGGTAAGAAGCTGTCAGAAGCAGTCTCCACTAGAACAGCTACCTCTGACAGGCAAGCTTTTTTTTGGTTAATTAGTCACCCCCACAAGCTCAAGGCCAAGCCCAGCCATAACCCTAAAACAACTGTATGTCTTCCGATACATAAATTAATGAATATATTCTAAGCCAGGCTGTGTTAGGCTCTACAGGAGCATGCAGCAGTTTATTTGAAAGAACAAGAACCTGAGAGTTAAGAGGGTCATGGCTAAGCATTTCCCTCAGAAAGCAACAAGATAGCTTGAGTGGTTGCTGAAAGATGTCTTCACAGCACAGCTGTGAGTGGGGGCAAGAAAGATTGCCATATTCTTTGCCCTCTTCATCCCTCCCCGTATAACAGAGTGGAATCAAGTACTATAGGGCAGGGGTGTCACACACAGCCTGCAGGCTAGATCTGGCCCATGGAACCACTGTATCTGACCCGCACGACTACTGGCAGGCCATCGTAAGTTGGGGGAACTGGCAAGGGGAATGGCCTGCCACAGAATTCAGGGATTTCAGGCCCCAGTGGACATGGTGATCAATAACAAGAGGGTGAGAAAGTGCTGACACAGCCCCAGTCACCCTCCAGCTGCTTCACCTGTCACCACTGCTGCAGCCATACCACTCTGGCTGATAGCCCTGATGTCTGCCCCATGCTGGAACTGGGGTTGCCACCATTGCATTGCCATGTGCCATGGGTCAAAGCCAGAGCTGTTGCTGCTACTGCCACCACCACTTCCTTGTGCCTTAGGCTGGTTCCAGCCTACAAC
This sequence comes from Crocodylus porosus, assembly GCF_001723895.1. Classification (NCBI taxonomy): domain Eukaryota; kingdom Metazoa; phylum Chordata; order Crocodylia; family Crocodylidae; genus Crocodylus; species Crocodylus porosus. Next base: position 12,012,427 of record NW_017728911.1, on the reverse strand, counting down.
AAATCCCCATGACCTGGATACAGCCTGGGGCACATAGTAAAAGCTGGGAAAAGCACAAAGTACCCTCTTGCAAAACCATGCAACCTGGGAACACCAGGACCAGGATATACCTGCCTCAGAAATTACATCCATACACCTCAGCATAGTTTAAACCAATAAAATAGCATATGCCAAAAATCGCAGAAAATACAGCATGTGTGGAAAGTGGTATAGCCAAAGGGAGCTGTGGCAACTCTTATTTTATTAAATGAAACACTTCTCTAGCTCTCCCATTACAGAGACAGCTTAAAACAGAAACTCTAAGGATTAAAAAACCAGAAAGCAAACAGGAGCCATTTTTAAGACATCTTGTGGAACACTCATGATTGGACATCAAGCACTATTGGCCAACCACTGACGTACAACATTTACTGTATTTTCTCTCATATAATCTGCACCTTGGGGCTCCCCCCAAAACACAGTTGGGGGAAACTGTCAGAGACTCTGGTCAAATCAGACCCAGCTGGGCTGAACTCTTGAGTTTCCATACTTGACTTTCATCCCAGGCTAATACAACTGCCCCAGTTCCCTGTAACCAGAGTGCTGCTCAGTCCTTTTAAGCAGACTGCAGCCTCAGGCTACAGGCATGCCTTGACAACATGCAGGCATGCCTCTGTCTGCTCCGGCAAGCTTTGTACTCCCTGCTGTCTCTTGTTCTCCTGCCTCCTGCCTCAGCTCTGGCTTTTCCTGACCCTGACCCTGCTCTTGAATCTTCTCTCAAACTTGGTACCTGGCTCTCTGATTCTCTTAGCTTCTGATCCCAGCATGCACTCTGGACTACGTCTCTTGGCTTTCCCTCTTGGTTCTCCTAGGACCCAGCCCTGAATCCTCTGCTCTGCTGATTGGGACCCAGACCTAAGGCCCCAGTAACCTTTAATCCCACTTAGCTCACATCCTGGTTGCCCTTCAGGGCCTACCCGCAGGCCTGACTGCCTACATCCCAGCCAAACCCTCACCGAAACTGGGATATGCATTATATGCAAGGAAAAGGGATCACCACAGGTCTGGACATTTGGTGGGGGTAGGTGGCAGTATTAATTGCCATGGCTCTGGGAGTCAGAGCAATTAACATTGCCACTGGTCCCCTGCGCCACTGCTGAAGTTCCAGACCTCTGTGTGCGTGGGTGTCATCCCCATCCACGCACTGGTTTGGGTTGGAACGCAGGGTTGGTATGCAGCTGGAGCCAGTGTGCCAAGTCCAACCTGACATAGAGCTCTGGACCTGGTATACTGGGTCGGACCTAGCATGCCAAGTCTGGCTAACTTGGGCTGGCAGTGGCGGAGCAAGGGATGCACTCAAAGGTTCTCTCAAGATCAAAGTGCTATTGTACCAGTTTCTGTACAAACATGTAGAGTGAGACGAGCCCTTGCTCAGTCGTGCAGTGTAGCAGGGGGTCCTTAACTCTGCTACTGAAAGGAAGCAGGAGTGACTAGAAGGAAGCAGGAGCCCGGCTGGGGAAATGCAGAGCTGCATGGCTCTGAGCAGCAAGTGAGGGGATTGAGAGGTCCCATGGCAACCTTGGAACTGGCAGCGCCTGGGCTGTTTTCCAAAAGCCAGGTCAGGTGACCCGAGGGGGAGGAACCAAGGGCCATATAAGCCCAAGCACAAAGTCAGTGCTGCCAAGTCTCACAAGGGAAAAAAAAAAGCAGCACTGCCTTTAAAAACAAGCCCAAAAGCCAACCCCACTTCAAAGAGAGGGGAGCAGGGCCGTCTATCAACCCACAACTCTCAAAGAATTAAAGCAACTTTTTAAAAGAACAAGCCCAATTCCATGTATTATAAGCAGACTTAGCAACACTGCACAAGGCGAGGAGGATAGTCTGACTCAGGTCCTCATGAGCGTAGGAGCTCTGTAGGGAAGCTGTAAACAGAAGATGTTATAAGTTTTGTTTTCGTTTTGGGGTTTATATTAAGTATGAGGTTTGGAGTGGCTTACGAGGGAGCAGGAGGCCATGGGTGTTAGGAGGGGCTAATGCCCAGATAGAGCCCTGCAAGGGTCTGGGACCCAGCAGGCTGCAAGGGCCTTAAGCCTGGGGGAGATGCTGAAGCCCAGACAGGGCCAGGAGACCCAGTGGGAGAAAGACAGACTGAAGCCTAGACCCTAGTGAGATGAGGCCAGGGGCCCAGGAGGAGAAGGCAGAGAGGGAGGCAGAGGTCTGCTTTGCCTAGGGTGTGAGGATTGGGCAGACTGATGGTGAGCAGGATGGAGCAACGCACCAAAGGCCAAACTCCAGTTCTCTGCAGGCAGCCTCCTAAAAATATATATTAACCCAAACATCAAGGCATGGTAGGTGAGAGTGACAGATCAAATCAGGGAGTTGGAGTAGAATGGGTGTAGTATAACCACCAGTGGGTGCCACCCATGGCTGCCTCTGGGGATGCACTGTATTGCATGCAGATACTGTAACTTAAAACAAGATGCAACAAGTGAGTATTAAACCAGGAGAGAGAGGGCAGAGAGGGTAAAAGGTAACATAGCAATAGAGCCCATATACCTAAATGTGAGTGGGGGTTGGGATTTGCCCAAGGATTTGCTCTCAACAGTGGCAGAGTGGAGTTTTCTCATCTTAAGGTGTCATTTGGGGAATCTACTGCTGCTGTATGTCATCTATTGTAAGCTGCTCTGAGCCTCTGGATGGAGTGGGATATAAATCTAAATATTAATAATAGTAGTAGTACTATTTTTGTCTAGTACTGGGTCTGGCCTTAAAAGACCACATACTTAAGTTTACTTCTATTTAATTTGATAATTGCATATCAAATTAGTATTTCAGACCATTTCTTAATGGTATTTTCCTGAAGGTTTCTCAAGAGCTAGGGGATAAATCTTCTTAAAAATGCAATTTTTTAAACTGTTTAGTTTACTGGTAATGTTTTAACTTGTCCTTCTGGATGCACTGTAGTAACTGAACTTTTCCTGTCCTTTCTACTAAAAGAATAAAGCACTGTTTTGTTTAAATTTCTGTAATAGTTGAAAATATTGCACTAGAAATGACTTTGCCACAAAAAACAACCTAAGAATTCCTTTATTTCCCTCTGTTAAACTTGGAAGATTGCATACATTAAATACCCCCTGTGTCAGCTATAAACACTTAATTAGCTGAAATAAAGTTACCAATGTTTCAGAAAAAATTAACACCAGTAAATACTGTGTGGATGGTAACTAATTGTACCACCACTAGAATAGCTTACAGGTAAACTGGCAAAAGGTGGTCAGCAGTGTATTCATACTTCTACTTCAGCATGTATATGAACACTTTGAAAGCTTGATTATAATTAATCAGTAATTTAGCCTCTTGTTTCTCACTGCAAAATGATAAATTAACTACTAGCTACAATCACAGATAGAATATTAATATAATGCCCCTGGGGTACTGCACTATGTAGTACAAGATGCCTCATGAATAGTCTGATTCCAAGCTTTGAGACTGAAGCACAACTGAGCAATTCTTGCCAGGCTCAGCTGAGACACAAACATTTCTAGTTAGCACATTCAGCATACAGCACTAAGAAATCAGATTTCCATCTTACATTTAGGAATTAATTTCCTCTTTCAAATAAAAAGTTCAGGCACCTCTCCATACAAAAGTACCTAATAGTAGTATTAGTGGTCCAGGAACCTGTCTGAAGGTTCATGGGACTTCATCTTCTTTCAAGGTCAAATGGTGTGTCCTGAGCACAGCAGAAAACATGCATGCCGTGCACTAGGGAGATTTGTCAGATCCAAATGAGAAGTGCTTTTGTTTTGTTTTGTTTTGTTTTGTTTAACCTCACAGCCCTGCAGTGGCTGCTGAAGCATCTCACCACATAGGTTCAGGAGAACAGGTAGTTCCACTAGCCCTGCTCCCACCTCTTTCTATCTCTTCACATACTAGGAATCCAGGAAGATGCTGCAAAGTATGACTATATCATGCAAGAAGTGAAGATCATTTGCACAGACCCATACATGATTTTACCTGCTCTCTGATTCAGGCAGTAGAATAACACTAATTCGTTTGCATTCACAGACTGCCTGTACACATGCAGGATGCCTGCCCCGATGCACTCTAATTGTAATGTGTCCGAGCAGACTCACTTAATTTAATTAGAATGCTCCAGCAGTTTTGCTGTCACATGTATTCAGCATCCCCATCATAGGCAATGCGTAGAGGGGACACAGGGGGGCATGTGCCCTCCCTGAGATTGGCCACTGCCAAAGCCGCCGCCGGCTTCTGTGGGTGGTTGCTGCCCCCCACTTGCTGCTGACGCAGCCGCCGGCAGCTGTGAGCAGTCCCCACTTACCACTCACTACCACCTACCGTGCGGACGGCGGCTACACGTAGTTCCCACTCGCCATCCGACACCCCCCCTCAACCACTGACACAGGCGGTGGCAGCTCTAGTACCCTCTTGCCGCCCTGGTGCCCCCCCAGTCGCAAGAGGCACCAGTCATTCATGGTCCCCATGTTTCAAAATGGCAGCAGGGGCTCATTGAATGAGCTTTAGTTGAAGTGCCCCAACACCATTTTGAAGTGCAGGATGCTGAATACATGAGATGCTGCAGGCTGCTCTAATTAAAACAGCTCCCTGCCCCCACTATACACACATAATCCCAGAGCATGTGTATACATGCCTATAATTTTCCAAGGTCATGCAGGATACAGAGTATGGCAATGAAATATAGAAGCAAGTCCATAAAATACTTGTGTTTTTGGAGCACTAAAAAACCCCATGTTTTTAAAACTGCAGTATGTTGCAACTTACAATACATTCCATAGACCTAAGTGAAGCAGAGGAAGTGTCATTAATATAAAAAGAAAGAAATTGTACCTTTCTTCAGTTGTTCACAGCCTGGAGACAATCAAGTGCAGTGTGAGCTCTGACTAAACCCAAAGGACTGTAGTCTTATAATAGCTAGGATTGTGTGACATTCTTGGATTGCATTTTTGATAGCTCACAGCATTTCAGCTCAGAAAGATCAAACCAAGACATCTTGTCATTGGACTACAAACTGCTTGTGTTTAAAATGCACCAGAAATTTAGAATAGCTCTCACAGATTTTAAACCAGCATAGCGTAGTTGTTGCCAAAATGGAATAGGATAAAACCACCAGTAGAAAGAAGTGCTATTTTCAAGTTTGTAAGACATTAACATTAACAAGCTCCATGTCTTCAAAAATCCTTAAGGTTTGTATCACTTGGAATCCAACCACTGCAGTGCAGTATAAATAAAATAATGTAAAGTTTTAATTACAGAAGAGCTGGCAGCATTTCTTTAAAAACAGCATAAAGATTTGACTAAATTAAACACAGCATATCAGGCAAGAGACTCAGATTTTGATTTCATTTTCTACTCTTGCATTTTAAAGGGTTAAACATCCTGCTATGCAAGGTTGTCACTTACTGCATGCAAAGTCTCGGAGAGCTCCTGTTCTCCTCTATGGAACTGGCAAATCTGGATCCAGTACAATCTGAAATAGGGTAGCTCAGCAGGCAAGAAAAGACTGGCAATGCAAAACAAAAAAAGAGGGTAAAAATCAATTTTAAGGACTAATGTTGAACACTGAAAAATGCTGTTCATAAAAAAAGTGGTATAAGTTGCACAAATTGACAGGCAAAACCAGACTGCTAAGATGAATAATAAAGCTATAAGGCACCAATGTGTCAGACTGTGCAAGCTCATGACCAGGGTCCTGGTTTTCCCTGTTTTAAGACTGCAAACTCTCTGATAAAAACACCCCAAATTCTCCAATTAAAAACCCCCAAATCTGCAATTAAAATGAAATGCCACTATATATAGGTATTAGTTTAACAATGTTTTATTGATATATTTACAATTTTAAAGTAATTTGAAGCCTACCAGTGCCTCAGTCACTATAGTAAAATATATTCTAAATACCTATAAAATTTTGACATTTATTTTGGATTTTTTATCATGGAAAAAATCAGCATTTTCTCTGCTCCCTTCACTCACCAGGACACAGGTCCAGCTGCAGCTGTCCCCAACTCACTGGTTTGTGGCACTGAGCAGCCCCAATATGCCAGTGCCCTGCCCCTGCCATTGTCCCTCATTCCCCATCCACAGCCCCAAGCCCTGCTACTGCCCCTCAGTCCCCACCCATGGCTCACCAGCCCTCCCCCCAGCTGCCAGGGCTATGGGGCCAGGGACCCAAGTCCAGGGCTTAGCTTAGAGGCCCCTTATAATGTGAGGCCCTAAGCTGCAGCTTCCTTAGCTTGTGCCTAAATCCAACACTGGGCATGCAAGACCTGGTGCGGCAGGGCAGAGCAGGACTGGGTGGGGAAGCTCGATGTTGCCTCCGCAACCCCTGAGCTGCCATAGTGAGGCACCACCTACCCACTTCACCGCAGTGAGGGTGGTGGCATGGGCTTCTGCCCCTGCTGCTGCCAGGAAGGCAGGGGGAACCTTGCCATGGCAGTGCGGGGCTTGCATCAAGATTCCCCGCCAAGTCCCACTTTGCCCTGCCGTGCCGGGTCTCACTCACCAGGCCACAGAGGCTCCGGGGGTAGGGCAGGGAGCCCAAGCCCACAGTGGGGAGCCAGCACCCACCCCACACAAATCTAAGAGGCATATGCCTCCATGCTTCCCCCAGGAATGTGCACAGTGGTGGGGAGCCAGCTACCCCAGATGCGCCACCCATGGCCCTGCCCCACTTCCTGCCTGGGCCCTGTGGCCATGCATTCTGGCCCCAGGCCCCAAGCCCCACGCACTGCCCAGGTTGGGCAGCAGCCCCAGCCCCAGCCTTGCCCAACTCCCTCCCTCCCTCACTGTGATGGCCTCTTCCCATCCCCCTGACCCTCAGACTTATCTGTCAGGCTGCTCTCCAGGCTGCCTGGTGGCCATGTGCGTGTGTATGAGCACCTCTTGCCAGACTGCCCTCCTCCCACTCCCCCCAGCCCCTTGCAAGCTGGAACTCTGCCAGCCTGCAAGGAGAAACCCACCTTAACCTATATCTTTCTCCTTAAAAAGAGAAAATCCAGGTTTTTCCGCGTTTTTTCTGTCAGAAACAGAAAACTCAAGTCTCTGCTCATGACTACGTTCAGGTACATACAAGCTAAGTATGTTTTGTCCCCTGTAGTAACCTGTTTGCCCAGAATATAAGATCCCAATACTGTACCAATAAATATCATTTTTCCCTTATTTCCATGAATAGAGGACTTTGATGGAGTAGACTACTATTCCTACCTTGTTGATAACCTGTCCTGGGCTTTAGGTTTCATCATACAAGCAGCCAGTCTCAAGAATAAACAGCACTTTATTTTGTTTTGTTTCTATTCTAAAGAACAAGTGTGTGCGTCTCATTTATCATTCATTCTAGAAGCTTGTAATGCAGTAGCTCAACTCCACAGACGCTTAGCATGCTAATAAAAAAATTGTAGTAGGATTGTGGTTGTAATAGTGGTGATAGTCCAAGAAATATACAAGAAGCAGGTTTGGTGAGTAATACCATTTATTGGGCCAACTGTATTGGTGGGAGAAGTTAAACAGGCTTTTGGAAACAAAATGCCCTTCAAGTCTAGGAAAGAAACATATACTACAGTCTAAGATGCTGGCCCCTCCCCTTTTATTCAACTATTTTCATTTACATAAGGGAGCTACATAAACGTCATTGCTTCATCTGGTACTTAGCTTAGACTGTATCTGCTTCTTCCCCAAACCCAAGAAGGGTATTTTGTTCCTTTGGGAACAAAAGCTTATCTAACAGCTCTCCCAGCTATATCACTGGCCCAAACAAACCTTGTAGATCCAAAACTGATCTGAAGAGGGCAAAAGAAATCAGGACGCTCTGTCAACGAAGTCCAAATTCAGTGCTTTATCCAAGGTTATTTACTTTATCAAACCACAAGGCTCATTTATCTATTTAAATAGGGAATCAAAAACAATTAAGTCTAGAAAGTATAAAGTATATATAATGTTGATTGAACACACACTGGCATAGCCCATTTGAGATAAAAATTCATGACAATAAGAATATAGTAATTGCAGGATATCTCAGACATTCAGCTTTCTGAAAAGCAGAAGGTCTAATGATGAGGATTTTTTTTGCAAATGAAAATCAATTGCAAATGAAAGAACAAGTCCTTAGTGATATTAAGCAAATGAGCAGCAGATATTAAATCCTGCAGAATAAATAATCCTGTTAAACCTGTGTCAGTGCAACTTAACAGTGAACTGACAAATTCATCTGTTCCTCATGCTGAATACAAAATAATATGATGAAATAAACTGTGTTGGGACAGGATAGCCAAAAGGCTTCAACGCAGCTGCCTTTTACTCCTAGGACTTTAGCTACAGAGGACACCGATAAAGTTAATTTGGCTTAGCAATAAAAGAAATCAGCCCACTGTCAAACAATTTAGAATGTAAATTGCAACATACAAGTCTAAGCAGTTCAGAAAAGCAGTAATTTACCACTGGACTGGACACATTAACCTAGTCAGAGTAATTTCAGAATATCATCTTTTACTATAAATTAATGTTAAAAGAAGCTCTGAATTTAGAATATTGTAGATACATTGTAGATACTGTGGTTTTCTGAAGAATACCGTGTGTCTACAGAGAACTTCTAGTTCTCAGGAAAGTAAACACGCCCCACACCTTCCAATTATTTCAATGGGAATTACAGGTATTAAGAGCCTTGCCAGTAGAGCTAATGGAGAAAGATAGAATAGCTACAGCTGCCTCATTAGTATTAGTTTTGCAATGCCATTATTCCAGACCTACTATCTCAACCTTCTCTATTCTAGATATAAAATTATTTCCATGTCTACTTAAGCTTCTTTTGCTAAACATGACTAAGATCCCATAGCAATAAAGATGCACATTTATGTTATCCCAAAATATATTTCTTAATCTGTATAGTTTCTCCTAAAGAAGACTTTATTGAAGAAAAATCTCTTCTATGGTTGAGACAGATCAGCTGATGGATGCAGTTTGATACCCACTTGCACCTATTTCAGCATTAATTTTCTATAATGATGCCTGTCACTTAATTCAAACTTTCTTTCCAAATCTCAAGATATTTTTAAAACATTTTGATTGCACTGCTTAACATTTGGGCTGGGTGAAAACATTATGTTCTTCTTTCAACTTCATCAAAATAAGTTTTGGAAGATTTCCGATATCTCTAACTACCATGAGTAGCCTCATAGGCTTACATCCTACAGGCCCTTACTATCAATTTCTATGGGACTACAGTGGGCCCTTTTTGGACCCATGTCCTGGAATAGCTGCAAACTGCACGCTAGTTAAATTGACAGATTATACTAATTTGAAAGGAGTTATGAACACCACAGTACATAATTAGCATAAAGAGAAACATAATTTAGAAACACAGGTAGCAGCTAAATGGAGATTTATTTCTGAGAAATCCAAGCCAGTACAGGTAAAGAATAATCATTTATTAATTGAATGGGAAAAACAACACTCCCTTATTCTTAGCTGCATGATGGAGATATTAAGGAAGTTCCCTTTCTTGCAATAATGAGGTCCACAGAACTTCATAATCAAGTCTCTGCCCAATGCAGCTTTAGAGGAAAACCAGAAATGTACATTGTAGAGAAGTATGGCTCAATGTAAGATTTCACAAGTTGAGATACTTCAATTGGCCTATGAGATCTCTAGCCACTCTACACCAGTAAGGAAAATTCAGTATTAAGACTATTCTTTTGCAGAGCAAGAAATTCAATGAGAAAAACTGAGTTCCAGTTATTTTAGGACAGGATACAGGCCATTAAGGGTGGATTGGATCTGGTGGACCTCATTATTTCAACACATGAAATTTACAAGTAAGAACAGGGCAATGTATCCATCCCTTATTAGTAAAGTGGTTTATAGATCCATGATACTGCTATTTATTTCACTGCATCTTCTCAGGGGAGCTATATGCAGGTGCAGATACAGAACGAGGTAGCACATGCCTAATAGTTACACAGATACCATAATCACCCATAAAGTATTTTCCACCTTTGGAACCAAGATACTAGTAAGTGACGCAACCTAATCTGGAATGGAATAGCTCTCATGCAGTGTCCAAATCCTATCTAATTGGAGGTGATCCTAGACCACCAGCTTTTTGTCTTTTCTACATGTGCTTTATACAAAGAGCACACTTAGTACCCAGAACAACATATTAAAAGAAGCTCAACATCTTCAAATCGGGGGCCAATCCAGCGATGTACTACACTTGTACTTTGGGTGCAGACAGAAGTGCAGCTCCCAGCTGCAACTAAGAACAAGTTCTGCAAAGTGCTTTGAGTTACACGGTTACCCTGGACCAAACAGCAGCTCACAGTTGGTTCCAGGCTGGGAGCCTGCAGCCAAGTTCCCACAGCAACAGCCAGACTCTGCCAGTGCTCGCTGATTTCAGAATGGGAGGGGGAAGGGCCGTGGAGGGAGCTCATTCTTGGGGCTGCCCAGCTGGTGCTGAAGGGTGGGGTGGGTGAACTGGACCCCCCTCATCTCAGGAGAGGGCTGCAATGCACCCACCTCATCCCTCAGGCAGGGCTGAAACCCCCCAGACTAAACTCCCTCTGCTCCCATTCTGAAAACAGCAACAGGCTGGGAGCTCAGAGACACAAGTTACAAAAGATGCTACATTTTGTAACATCTTTACCTGGTACCTCATGCAATGAGGGGTCAGATTTTCACCCAATCGGCCATTTTTTAAGCTGTTTTCAGCCATGTACCTGTTGTTTGGTTACAGCTATAAACTGTTTTTTGTACATAGATCAGGCAAAAATTACTGTTTCTGCCTGAACCCTTTGTTATTCAGCAACTGCATACACGTGCCCAGTTTGGGAAAGGCCAGCACATGCAAAGAAGCCAGATACTGTGCCGAACAAAACCTGCAAGTGCAGTACTGGACGTCGTAAACCAACAAATATCAATTGTTTCCACTTCTTCGCTGGAATCGCCCCATCAGGTATCAGGAGAGCAGTAGCAAGCAAAACAGAACACCCCCAGCAGATCAAAGATTAGAGGTTACAACGCCATAATGTGGCCCCCAGTAAACTAAAAATTACAGAAATGTTTCTGCTCTGCAACAGAGCCACTGGGTGAAACACACAGCCACACAAATAAAATTACCATCACAGATAACCCATGAGGGAGTTAGGATGAATATCTAAACTGCTAAACATCTCCCTTCAGACACAGAGCTCGACTGGCCAACACAGAGAAGCTTGAATCGCCTCCAAACAGAGGTCAGTAGCACTAAATGTAACATAAAGCTGTGAAGACACTATAACAACACAAACATGTGGAAATGTGGAGGAAACTTTCAGACTATGGAACACCTACTGGCCCGCCCATGTAGGGAAGAAACATTCACCAATGAGGGCCTCACTAGGGCTACAGATCAAGCAATAATATATGACTTTTTTCATTCAAATTTGAACCCTGCCCTGGCACAAAAACACTTCACAAGTGGTTCAAAATGGAGGGCACTGAGAACAATGCAAGATCTGAGGATAGAGAAGATGGAGGATGAATTGAGAATGCAAAAGAAATACCAGTCTCGAACACTTGACATCCGAATAAAATGAAATCCACTAGTTGTCTGCTACTCTAAGGTTAGGTAAATCAGCAATTTGCCCTTAAGTGGTCTCAAATGTCAGGTCTAGCTTGAAGCTTACTACTGATGTTTATGTAGAAATAAGTCACTTTTCTTGGCATGATTAAAGTTTCCCCATTTAAGTCCTTGTGTGTGTTTTTTCTAGCAACTGAAAAATAATATTCACAGAAGTCCAGAGACTTCAATTCAAGAGGTCAGGTACTTGATTCAGACTGCCTGGATTCTGGTGTATAGGACCTTCGTGATACCACACTTTCTGGATGAAAAGTAGACAAGATCTTTGTGCCATTTTGAAAAACTCAAAAAAACAAAATCTCCTTGCCCAAAATGGGGCTACCAAAATTAGTGATACTTCTCTCCCGATGCATCATTTTGGTAAACCGAGGAAATAGAACAGAAGACACCTGATAAAGAATGTCTTGCATTGAGAAGCTTGCCTAACTTTATCCCAACCATGCAATTGGTTCAATAAAAGATATCACCCACAAAAATCCTTGTCTCTCACATGATTCCTGGACCATCACTGTTACAACATCACTCTAATACTACTGGAAAGAACAGAAGGCATTACGAGTCTGTATTGCCAATTTTGTAACAAGGCATCTGTTGCCAGATATTTTATCCTACTGGCAAGAGAACTGAAACCTTGTGATCCAGATGAGAATCAGACAGATCTACCGCTTGGAGATCATACTCCAGCAAATGAACAAATTCTGAAAGTAATTTGCATTTTGAGTAATCTAGGTTTTGTCTGGACTCAGTCTACTGGAGAAACTCAATTTCTCTTTGGATCTAATAGAGCAAACTGACAGACTCCTTTACCCAAGTCAGCAGAAAACAAGCACCTTTCAAGACTATAGATCTTATTCCCCTTTATCTGCTAATGCGTGACACCGCAGAGGTACTGATCAGCCGATGACGAACTCCAGATACAAGAGCAGAGCTGAAACTATTGTAGCCCAGGTGTACTTGAGTATGTACTCCCTTCTCCAATTGAAGGGAGGTGTGCTGCGAGTGGAAACTGCAGGCTGAGTGCAGTTTCCCTCCTTCCTCTATAGAGCTATCCAGGACACTCCAGTTCTTAACTATGTACAAATGTATTAATGCAATAACCATAAAAAAATGGATATAATAATATAAATACATACACACACACATATACACACATATATATATACAC
>NW_017728911.1:11982928-11999536 GCF_001723895.1 Crocodylus porosus | reverse complement strand
ACACACATGCACACACATTGAACATTATAGATATATACACACACACGGAACTATATGCAATATATGTGCACTCCTTTACCCTCCCCCACTCAGGATACAGGTAGATAAAACAAAACCAAGGGTAAAGACCAGGCAATATTAACTCCATTAAAATACCAACTCACAACCACAAAATGCAAATACACAAAATATGAGGCAATGGCTCATGAAGGTGCAAATGAACACTTTAATGGACACCAAGGTCCAGGCTGTTCTGGAGCAGTGGCTGTGCCCCAGTGACAAGGAGGGGGGAGAAGATCCCTAGTGCCCTTCTGGCCTTCCTCACGCAGTCAGAATATCCCTTAAGGAAGAACACCTGAAAACCCAGGAAGCCCCACCCCTTCAGGGCTTTCTCTCAAGAGAGTAGTTTCACAGATGGGGGGCGGAAGAGATCCCTCCTCTGTGGGAATCCTCTTCCCGGGTAACTCACGACTCCAGGGTGAGGCCCCACAGCTGTCCCGGGCTCTCTGGGCCGTCTGCCCCACTCAAGGCCCTGCGCACTGTCACATGCACCAAGAGCACTGCCTTTTGCTCAGGGTTGGAGACCTGTGCCGCCTTGTGTGGCGCCAGAGTCTCTGTCCATTCCTGGACCCTCTGTGCAGTGCTGTCTGCACCAACTTCCTGGTCTCATGCCAGGGTTTGGAAACCTGCACCGCCTCCAAGTGGCTCCCAGGATCTGGGTCCTACTCAGACCCTCTGTGCACCTACCATGCACCACTGCCTGGCCACGTGCCAGGGGTTGGAGACCCCAAGCCACCTCAAATAGTTCTCATGGTCTTGGTCCACTCCCGGACTGCTCTGTGCACTGGCCATGCACCACTGCCTGGCCATGTGCCAGGGATTAGGGACCTGAGCTTCCTCCTGTGCCAGGGGTTCGAAACCCAAGGTGCCTCATACAGCTCCCAGGGTCCCCACTCAGTGTACTGAGCTGTGCACTGACACAGCAGGGGGGCGGGGGATGTGACCACTCGCAACTCCCATCCAGCAAAGAGGTCTTCAGGCTCTTCAGGGCGACTGTTCCACCCTGCTGGCCAGCAGTTACCAGCTCTTCTTCACCTGCTCTCTTCTCCATCCCTTGTCACAGCCGCCCGTGTGCCAGGCATGTTGTTCTTTTATCCCCTCTGGAGGCTCCACCCCTGGACTCCAGATGGACCAATCAGGAAGAGGGGGGTGTAGTCCCCAACCAGGTCCGGACTCTTGGCCTCACCCTGGGTAGGGGTGAGGCAATCCTCTCCTCAGCCAACATTTGATAGGTGAGAATGCCCCACCAATCACATGTAGCCCTTTCCAAACTGGCAGCCGGCTGCTGTCGGCAAGCTCGCCACACTATATTGGACTGTTCCAGGGTTCTTGCCAGTTTAGACTGCGCTTGTGTTTGGACCACATTCCTAGATCATGTGGCCCACTCCCTCCAAATGTGCATCTGCAGCAATAACAGTCCTTACTAGTAGGTCCCTAACTATATCTCTATTACTGCATCTTCTCAGTGTGTATTAGGAGGAACATGTAGGTTTAGCTTGTCTGGAACATCTACAAACTTCAAGTCAAAGCTTACTATATTGAGTACAATGCTGCTTGAGATTCTTCATCCTGTATGGGTTCAGCACAAAAGGAAACAGATACCCTTATCTTTTCTGAACTGACTTGCTCTGCTGTGCCGTGAGGGTGAAGAGGGTACCTTCATGCTGTACAAACTCTCCCTTCAATCAGAGCCAGCCTTAGGGGTGGTTAACTGCTCAGGGCACTGTGGTCAGGGTGCACACACGTGCAAGAGCAGCCCATGCTCAGAGCAGCATTCTCCCCCCACCCTGCCCTGCCCTGCCCTGCCCCACCCGATCCCCAACCCAGGCAGGAGGCAAGTGTCCAGCCCAGCCCATCCCCTGCTGCCCAGTCCACATCCAGCTACTGTTCAGGAAGTGTCAGGTCAGGCATGTGTTCGGGTGGCATCTGCTCCAGTCCGCCTGCCTTGATCCTGCACAGCAACACTGATGCCTGCTTGCCTGGGGCACCATGCTGCTCCACCTGCCTGCCAGACTGTGCCCTGCCTACAGCAGTGCCACTGACTCAAGGAGGAGGGTGCCAAAATATAAGTTCTCCCAGAATGCCATTTTCCTTAAGACAATCTGCCTTCAAGGAAAGAATCGACAACAGTGTCTGGCTTTCCTTCTCTTCTATAGCCCTGTCTACCATGCTGCACTCCATAGGGATGTGACATGATAGAGCAGGGAAGGCAGCAGAGAGCCCTACTGCTTATGGAAAAGTCTTGACAGCCTGGATATTTTAAGCCATTTTTTCTTCCTTTCTTCTAAATCTACTCTGCAGCAGGGAAGAGATTATCTGCCTGCCAACAACTGAACAAGCAAATGAAAAAATGGCAATTTTTCCAAGATGGAGCCATGCTTCTTCTGTCACCGACTACAGGTTTGGTCTGCCTCCAAAGCAGCACAGAGAACAGTTTATTCAGCACAGATCTGCACTGTTACACATAAATAAAACTTATTAAATGTTTCCTCACTTATAGGAACCGTGATACTGTAAAATACAGCAGGCTCCTACTTCTCCTCTTACATCACAGTTTCATTCATTCCAAAACAGTTGTTCCAAACAGGAGTCCTGGGGTGCTTGTATGGCAGAATCCTGGGGTGTTTGCACAGCACACAGCACAGCTGGGGAGAGGCTAAAATTGGCCTGATGCCATCTTTACATCATTCCAATTCTGAAAGCAGTCAGAGACCAGGAATGGTAGAAGTTAGAATAGCTGCACCAAAGTATATCCTGCTATTTTTGTCCTGTTGACAACCACGCTGAGATGCCCATTCATGCCCCACTTTTCACAACACCCAAATCTGATGCTAGGACCTGAAAGAAATGGTTGTGTAGGAGCCACTACAACAACTGAACATGGCTTTGGGATTTCTCTAGGGTTTAGGACATATTCCACAGTTATGCCAGCCATGGGCAACTGGTGCCTCTTGAGTCAGGAGGGGCACTTGTCACCCCAGACTGGATCGACTGGAGGGGGAGGGGTCCCCGCATGGCTGATGTTGCTGACCCGCAAGTGGCAGTGGCACACCGCTGACACTTCCAGGAGAGCACTGGCACTTCCAAGGGAGCTCCCACCCCTCAGCCAGTGCTCTCAGCAGGGCACCAGTGCTCTCGCCTGCCCACCCTGCCTGGGAACACTGGCTGACAGGGGCTGCACCAGCACTCACAGAGGGTGCATGTGTACCCCCTACACGTTGCCACTGATGTCAGCTTTCCAACTTCTTTATACTTTCAGAGGTGCCAGAGCAGGTGGTAACAGGGCTAAAATTCTAGTCCAGTATCTAAATTTGCAACTTCCAGATTATAAGGCAAAATAAATTGTTCATATAGAGCATTTATACACATGCTCCCATGCTCCAGGTGGCAGGGGGGAGGGGAATGCTTTAATTAGAGCAGCTCTGAGAGCCGCTCTAATTAAAGTGCCCAGAGCATCAAATGTATCAGCATCCCCGTGCTGAGAAATGGCAGCAGGGATGCTTTAACTAAAGCTCGTTGAATAAGCGCTCAGTGCAGGGATGATGATACATGTGATGCTGGAGTCTGCTGGAGTCTGGTAATTACCATGCTCCAGCAGACTCGATTAATCAGGTCTGCTCCAACGCACTGTAATTACAATGCGTTGGAGCATCCTCAATGTACATGTATAGATGCCCATAGTATCTAAGAAACAAGATTAGGGGAAAATCTATTGCCACATTTACTGTGACTATGGTAGATCATATAATCTGATTAACTGTGACAAAAGAATTTAGTTCTTATCTGGACGCATGCTGCTAATATATAATTTGCATTGTACATTAAAAATGAAGAGTTCCAAATTTTTTAGATGACATGCTTGATCCTTTAGATGATGTGCTTGATCGATTTTCTACCGGTAACACATACTGCAAATAAAAAATTCAAATAAAAAAAACCACATAAAACTTCAGGTGATTACTGAAATCCATCCATCCATTGTTAATCTACTAAAAGGAATATTTCTCTAGTTACTGTGCATTCACATTTCATACTGGAGTCAACAGCATTTGTTTACTAGGAAAGACTATAGATCAGTCTGTTAAAGAACTACTAAGAGAAAATATTGATGTTATCAAAATTCATCAGCTGAAGACTTGTTCTTAGCAAGCTCAAGTGAACTCATTTGTCTCAAAATTGCTTGTCATCAGGTAATCATTCTGTAGTCATTGGATTTTTCCACAGCCTTTGAAAAGGCCTGAAGTTGCCAACTCAAAAATCCTGACAGACTATATATGTTGGGTGGAGAATAAAGCTGAGATTCTATTAACTACCTGGACACTATAAAACTCAATTTTCAGTCATCCAGTGAACGTCAATTTATCTCTAACTGGTCAGCATTATTCTCTGTAGAAGTCTTAAGAACAGTGATAGTTATTCATTTAATAACAATTTTATTTATTCATTGAAAATTTAGTTTTTTCACCACCTACTCCTTACCAGCTGTTGGTATGGTATTAAGCTATTTACCAGCCAGTAATAACGATACTTACATGTTTAAAAAATTAAGAGGAAAAAACAAAACAAAACTATGGAACGTCTCTTCTCTACAACAGCTTCAGCGCTTGCTAACACTAAAGAAAATTAAATATGATGAAAGAAACCAAAAGTTAAGAAATCTCCCTGCTACAGAATTAACTCTGTTTTTGCAGATACCATGTTTCATGACTCAACAGGGCTGCAGATGGACCGAGTGCCATATTTTGAGAAACACTGCAATGTATAGCGCTTTAAGCACAGCAGTACTGTCACATAAGAACAATTATGATGAAGAGTAACAGAGTCAGAATTTTTGGAGCAAATGTCATGGGTGACTATATATTTAAAGACAGTAAATTCTGCCGTGCAGAACTATACAGCAGAGTTTAGGTAGTAAAAGCTTTACGAATTATTCATGTTTTATACTGGTCCATCTCATGCTACTTCAGTAAGAAAATAATTTGTACTACTAGCATCTGTTTTGGGTACTATTTTTTTTATTTAGAAAAGAAATAGATAATTTTTGGCCACCTTGTGAAGAACAAAGCCTATTCTACACCAGAGATATGTAGCCAAATTAAATTCTACAATAGCAAAAAAAAATCAAAGACCAAACTGAGTAGAAAGGAAGATAAAGAAGGCTTTGAACATTACTCCTCCTAGTGAACGGCAGGATAAAATTCAGTCAAGTACTACAAGAATGGAACAAAATATGATTTTTTATTGCAGTATCAGAACTTGAAGTGCCCAATCACCATTTCTCAGCAGCTAAAACTCATCGCTTATCATCTATACACCATTTAACTTTGACATAAGCCTGGGAGGGCTACATTGGCCCTCTAAACAAGGGTAAAATTCACCCTAGGCAAGTTTAAAAAAAAAACACTGAACCCACACACCCCTTAAACTAATCTTATTTCATTCATGAAAGTACCTGGCATTTAAATAAGCTGTTGCGGTAGGGATAATATAGTCCACAATTGTTTTAAGAAAAGATCTGGCATGAGCAATCACTGTTCTAGAACAGGGGATGGCAACCGATGGCTCATGAGTCAAATCCAGCCCATAATGACACTGGATCTGGCCCAGGACTACTCAGAAAACTGGCAGCATACTCCAGCCACAGCAGCATTTTTTTTTTTTTTTTTAACTATTCCCTTCACAGCATCTGCAGATCGCTGAGGAGGTACAGGGAT
The DNA here is from genome assembly GCF_001723895.1 of Crocodylus porosus. Lineage (NCBI taxonomy): Eukaryota > Metazoa > Chordata > Crocodylia > Crocodylidae > Crocodylus > Crocodylus porosus. The sequence continues at coordinate 11,993,762 of NW_017728911.1, read as the reverse complement.
GATGTCCATGGCAGTGACTGGATCACAGGCAGCAGCCTAAGGTGGCAACAGGTTGCCAACCCCTGTTCTAAAAGGTAAAATGATGGCACCACTTGGAATTTTTCTCATCCAACAACTTCAGATTTAGTGGCTCAAATCTTAATCCTGGAACAGGATTTCTGAGCTTCTACACAAGTGAAGGAGATATATGGACACAAATTCTGGGCTCTACAATTGAGAAAGGATGTGGAGAAGCTTGAAAGAGCCCAGAGAAGAGCCACATGCATGATCAGAGAGCAAGAGAACAAGCCTTATGAAGAGAGGCTGTGAGCCATGGGACTCTTCAGCCTGGAGAAGTGCAGGCTCAGGGGTGACTCGGTGGTAGGCTATATGTACATAACGGGGGTGCATCAGGATCTGGGAGAGTGCCTGTTCACCAGAGCACCCCAAGGAATAACAAGGTCCAGTGGTGACAAACTCCTGCAAGACCATTTTAGGCTGGACATAAGGAAAAACTTCATTACTGTCCAAGTCTGCAAGGCCTGGAATAGACTCCCCCTAGAGGTGGTGCAAGCACCTACTCTGGACACTTTTAAGAAACATTTCAATGCTTATCTTGCTGGGATCTTTTGACCCTAGCTGACTTCCTGCCCCTTGGGCAGGGGCTGGACCCAATGATTTTATGAGGTCCCTTCCAGCCCTAATGTCTATGAAATCTATGAAAATAAGGTTAAGATCTGGGACCCTCAATTTCCCTCCTTGTCCACCCCTTACTTGCCAGAATATAGGCTAGGCTAGAGCATGGCTCATACAGTAATCTTTATCCTTATGCTGTGCTCCCAGTGCAGCTTTAGAAGCATTCATACAGGCTCAGTTTGAAACAAACATTTTGCCCAGCTCACATGGACTTAAAATGTAATAATTCAGTTTTCCTTAGCTATTTTATTTATTTTCCCCAAACTCTTGGCAAACTTGACATGCACTTGGATGAGATGTTCAGGAATTAGATATTTTTACTCTCCAAATGAAGTAAATAAGGGATCACTGATGTCTCTAACTTGAGATACCAAAGTCAGAACACTACAATTTATTCTGTACTCTTTATTTATTAATCTTCACATCAGTATCAAAAATCTCTCAAGGTCTTTAAGTATTTAGTTAAGAAGTATTAGAAAGGTATACAGTCAATAATATTAATTTGGATAATATTTCTTGAGTATTTCAACAATTTGATTGTCAAGAAGGAACAAATGGTGGCAGACTCAAGTCCTCAGTGAATATTGTACTATTATATAACATCAACCACAATCGGGAAATAGGGACATAGATAAGGATCCTGGGGTCACTGTTTTTCATCTTCAGTCAAGCCAACCAGAATCTCTCTTGAGGTTACCTGGCATAATGCTAATCCTCCTTGTGGCAAAGGACACCAAATGCTGCAAACACTGATGCAGATGCTAGACTATTGGGACTAATGCATAATACTTGGAAACCAAACTACTTGAGGGAAATTTGCATAGGTAGGAAAAACACTCTCACCAGAAGGGTAGTAAAGCACTGGAGCAGGATAGCCAGAGAGATTGCAGAATCTTCATCTTCGGAGGTTTTTAAGACTCAGCCTTGGCTGGGATGATCAAATTGGGGGTGGTCCTGCTTTGTGCAGAGGGTTGGACTAGATGACCTCCTGAGGTCCCTTCCAACCATAATTTTTTTATGATTCTATGAAATATGATCATTAATATACAAATCAATACAACATTCAAGCCATATTGCTTAGCTACACAGTATCCTTTCTCTGGGCAATGGCTTTATAAACACCTTTGCAAATATATAGTTTATAAATATCAAAACTTTATAGTTTCAAAATTTGCTTCTGAGTTTTGCCACTGTCAGTGCTCAGGCTGACTAAAGGGCTCTTTCCTGCCCAACTTGCTGCTCCCTGTAATAGAAAGGAATGGGATCCACTCCAGGAGGACTGAAACCCCTGCAAGCCTATCAGAAACAGGTTTGCAAAAGAGAATGGGGACAGTCCAGAAGAAATTTAATGCCATAGACAAACTGGGGGCAACTGCAACTTCTGACACTCTATTGGTAAGACAGTACTTGCTAGAAAATGCCAACTAGTGTTGATTTTTTTTTTTAATTGGCAGTATTAATTGTTTTACTGATGACAGCATGTCTTCCATAAATTATACTTAAACATTCATTTAGGAACATGCTGCATGGGTAACACTGATTCCTTTGGTGTCTGAGAACCTAGCTTTAAAAAGAGGGACAGTTAAGCTAGCAAGAGACAACAATCATTAAGTCAAAGTACAAACTGAAGTACAAAGTCACAAGCCAAACCACTGGGATATCAGTATATTTTGGCCTAATTTCCCCCCCAAGAACTGCTACAACACTTACCAGCAACAACCCCTTTACAGTACCAGATCTATGCCCTTTAACTAAACAATGCCATACTTTTTATGTATAAAAATATATAAATATAATATGGGTATTAAGATAAAGTATCTCGTTGAAAAACTCAAGTGGGTGCTGAACTTGTTTATATTAATTGAATGGTTTATTTACTGAATAGTTATAAAAACAGTAACTATAATCAAAACAATAACAAGCACATAATTTAAACAGAAGTCTATTTTAAAACCACCAAAACTCTTTCTATTACTGTTGCAGAACTGCCAAATCTCAAGCACCCAAAAAATCATTTGATGTTATTTTATTTACTTTCTAATATTCGAGCCCTTAAGGTTCACAGTCTCCATCTTTTTTCTGTAGCTTTATGGCTAGAAACTTAAAGATTATATTCTCACCTATGAATATGACTCCAGCTAGGGTAACAATGCACCAAACATTGCAAAATTCAAAATTAAAATTAAGAGACCCATCAACAATTTTATTTTAACTTAATAAACAACAAACAGACAAACAAAACAAAAACCCGTCTTCCCTGTCCCAGGCACTAGGAGAGAAGCCCTTTGGCTCGGGACACAGAACAGCAGCCTGGCCCCTCTGTATCAAGCCATTCGGCTCACTACTTACTTTCTCCGCCCTTGCTTACCATTCTTGGAGCTTTTTAAAGCACCCAGTCCATGTCCACATGAGCAGGGGCATGCAGCTGCAGCAGCACAGATAGTAGCAGCACAAATTTATGCTGCTACTTTGTGCTGCCGTGCACACCCTTGCTCGTGTGGTTTGCAGTAGGACACATTTTCCTGCTGTTCCAGGTGCTGTAGTTGGGGCTGGCTGGGTCACAGAGTGCCTTAATGTGGGGCTAGCTGGGAGGCAGCCCCCATACTGAGGTACCCTGTGCCATGGTCAGCTGGGGAGCAGCATATGGAGAGAGGGGAGCCCTCAGCTGCCTGCTACCCCCATTTCCTCAAAGCCCCTGCACTGAGGCATCGTGTGCCTTGAAACAGCTCTGGACTGGCTGCTCCCCATCTCTACATGCTTCAGTGCAGGGGCTCCACATGCCTCAGCATGGGGGCTCCGCAGCAGAGTCCCTGCACTGAGGTATGAAGAGACAGGGGAGCAGCCAGCCCAGGGAACTGCCTGCTCCCCCATCTCAAGGCACAGGGTGCCTCAGCACAGGAGGAGGCCTTCGGCTCCCTGCTCCACCACCTCTGCATTTGTTCTGACACACAGCACATTGGCATGCTTTGTGTCAGGTTTTTTTTCCCAGGGTGTTTTTTGCTACCACGAAATTCCAGTAGCAAATTTTGCCCCACCACTGCTAATCAGCAGCACTACACATGGTTAAACGTGCAACATGTGGTTTGTGGCACCACAAACCTCTATGTGGTGCCATGAACCACACTTGTGCCTGCTATCTAGATCCAACCCTAGTGGGGTGCAGCTGGGTTCCCTCAACAAGACTGACTATTTATTCCCCCATAAAGGGACAGACTGCCCTGTTATAGCAATGAGGTTTATCATTTTTTTAAAGTGTCTTGAAATTGACTGACTGATGAAAGCACTAGTAGATATTATATAGTGTAGCAATATAAAATAATTGGTGTGCTAACATATGCTTCTTATGCTGAAACAAATCTAATAATAAGTTATTCTTCCCTAGAGTCAAATAATCTTAACAACACTTTTTGTTCAAATCATTATTTCTAATTAGATCAACTGTTAGTTGATGGCATCAGTTGTGTGTAGGTATAGCATAATAAACAAGAGATAAATATCAATTGAAGTACATGCTCCAGAGATCATTTTCTATTATTACTATAAATGGGTATAGACTAAGAGTGCTAACAAAGCTAAAGCTGTGCCTCTATATAAGCACAACTAAAGGAAAGGAGTACTACAACATCCAAGCACTGAACATGCTATCTCAGGAAAGGATAGACTAAAACTTCCACTCACCATCCCAAACACAAAGAAAATCATCCCTTCATTACAAAAACAATCAATTTAAATTGTACAGTTGATATGCAACATGTAATGTCCTATATTTTCAGGGCAGATCTCCTCAGAGCTGTAAATAGTAGTATACTTCCAGATCTTTCCTGGAAGAATACTACTATTTACAACCCTCATGGTATTTGAGTCAGGGAGCCAATGCACCTTCACAATATCTCCTAAAAATATTCCCCTCCTCCATCAATCTGTAGGACTGGCTGCACCGTTGCAGCATTGGCTATAAAATCTCCAGTCAACAAACAGCATTTCTTTCCCTTTGTATTTATCAACTAATATGCCAACAACTGTGATCTCTCAGGCCCTAACATGTCAAGTAGTTGTACATAATTAAAGCTACCCTGATAGACTGACTGCCACAGAATAATCACAGGGCTAAGATCCTTTTAAAGTCAGTCTTATTTGTTATCAAGAGTTGTCTGTATTAACAGCATTTTACACCTAGAGAGTAAAGGTCCTTTTTAAAAGAATCACCATAGCTTCTGAACCCTCCACAACCAAGAAAAAACAAGCTACTATTGTGCTGTAATTCTTTATAATGCTGCATCGAGTGTGTGTGCTGACTATAAAGAGACCCATTTACCAATTTGGTTACAGTTCCTGCTAACCAAAGGAGCTGTAACCGGCATTTTTCTCTAAAAATACTTTTGAGATGCACCTTTTTGTAGTACCAAATAAAAGTTAAGTTTCTATATTTCCTTCGGTTCTTTTGAAGTTAAAAAATACCCATGAACCACAGAATTCAACAGTACATTAATAAATTAGTGATTTGATGGTTATTTTACATTTGAAGGTACACTTATAACAGTTTACTTTGGCCAATCTGCATTTTTTAAAGTAACCTCAAATATCAAGGCAAAGAATTCTGATGACATAGCAACACCATGTTATGCTGCATATGAAGTCTAAAATGGAGGGAAGCATTTTGTTCTTCCCCATTCTGTATCAGTTAATAAGGATGAAAATATTTTCATCCTTTGTTGAATTCTACTTAGAACTCTGCCCACATTAGTGCTTGTGTCAGTGTTAGAAACTGTTTGCCCCAAAGAGCAGGAACAGTGTTTGCATTGTCACTCAAGATGGCACTTAGAAACAATTTGTGATTCCTGTGAGAACAGCAGTAGCAGCAACACTGGGAATGCTTTACTGCTCTAAAGCATAGTTAAAATAATCTTTGAATACTGCTGGATTTCTATATCTGGCAAATGCTTAAGGGAAATAACTAGAGTAGACTGGACTAAATATGCACTTAGTTTATGCAGGAGAAAGAGTTGCCAGTCCTTGAGATTAACAAAACGTCCTGTTGTTTGTTTGTTTTTAAACCAAAACACACCGTAAAGGACAAAACAAACAGGGGCAACAGGGATAGGAAAATTCCAGGCCCAGCACATTGAAGAAATACAAGTATTCGAGCATAAAGGGAAATGAGAGAAGGCTAATTCCTCCTCCTAACAGGCATCCAGGCAATAGATAATTCTGTACCTTCCAATACAGTACTAGCTGTTACTGGGTCGCCAATAAACAAACCCCAGCTGTAGAACTCCATTTAAACTTGTGTTTAAAATTATGACTGTTTTTTTTCTATCTACCCTTGGACATTTGATACTTTTTCATCACTTATTAATTTTACACTTGAATGTGTCTCTCAAGACCACTGATCAAAACCAGAATGAAATCACACTCATGAGCTGGAGAGATTTGATGTATTTCAAGGAATGCTTTAAAATCCAAGTAATGAGAGAGTCATAATATGAAATGCACAGCTAGGTTTGATTGGTTTTCTTAACAGTTAATCTGAAGCCTCGCTAGCGCTGCAATCCACCAAATACTTTCAGATAAACTGGGTTATGCTAGATCTAGCATGGGCAGGACCCCACTAAGGAATACCTAACTACTTCAGGGAGAAATATCAGCTTTTCAGGAGATGTCACTCTCCAAGGCATTACCAATCAGTAATATATCATGATGGTGAGGGTGCCGCCTAAGAAATCAGTACTGAAACTGTTAAGGTCAAAAGAGCTGATATGTTCAATTTAATAAGGCAGGAAAGAAAAATAAATAAATAAATAAAAGAAAAATAATATTTCCCAGAATTCAGTGCACAAGTAAAGCACTACCTTTTTCTGCCCACCAGATGAGAACAAGAATGTGCAGGCTAGACTAAGCATCAGCACCACAAATAGTATTTTTAATTTTATCATTCAGAAGAGATCATGGACAGGGGGATGAGCATGTTTAGCGGCAGGAGAAGAAAGTGATCAGGGTGAAGAAAAGCAGGTTACCAGTTAGAAAGGGCTGCAGAAAGAAAGATGCTGAGCGCAGCAATGGTACTAAGTCCCTGAAGAGCACACGTCTCAGTGATGTCCGAAATAATGTGTGTGCCCCAGCATAGCCCTGGTTTCAGTATATTCTCCCTTAGTGTTCTGTAACTACTCAGTCCAGCAGTTCAGACTGGGTGTTAAGTTTATTTACTTATTTATTTGCCAAAAAGGCAGGAAACAGTTGCATTTGCCAACCAGAAAAAAATATGAATTACACTAAAATAAAGTGCAATTTTACTATTCACTGCTGCAGAACATGATTTTATTAGATGTGAGGAGGCAGATTGCTCCCCAGTACTTTACTGAAGATTTCTGCAATTGCTAATTTAGCTGCTGTTTGGGGTAAGGCTGTTTAATCTAGAAATCCATCATTAAGTTGCATGTTAACATTAAAACAGGTCTATGAAGACTAGAAACACAAAGAGTGGGTTGATTGAAATGATGTATCCAACAAGTGTTAAACATCAAACCACACTTCTTTGTTTCTTGTTTTTAAAGAAAATGCTCTGAGCTTGGGTCAGCAGAGCATAATATCAAAGGCTTTAGACTAATTAAGAGAAAACCATAAGGCACAAAAAAATAGGCTAAGGAACATGAGAAGTGAGCACAAACACACTATTAAATTCACAGAAAGCTAAGTACCAGTGAAATATTGAATATCCGTGAATTTGTAAGAGTCATGAAGGAGCTTTCTTAGAAAGGCTTTTATGATTTTTAGACATTATTTGCACTGCATAACATAACTGCTCTGCTATTCATGTGAAATGTATGGAAGTACACAAATGGAAGATTTAACTTGCTTGAAAATTTTCTTTCTTCTAGCAGGAAATGCCTGTATCCACTACAAGGAGTCTTACTTGTGACTTACCTCTTTAGAGGCTAGAATCAAACTGGCCAATCAAGACAAAATGAGAATGCCCAAAGAGCTGAAGGTCCAGTCAGGTAATTCAAGGTAGACCTCTACAAAGTAGATTAGGAAGGCAAACCTAGGGCTTGAACTTGAAACACTAGCACCTATAGAGAAGAGCCCTGACCACAGCACTACCAGGTAACTAGCCAGGGAAGACAGGCACAGCTGGGCAACTGCAGGTCCTCCCATGGCTCTTCCAGGTGTGTCTGCCTCTGCCCTGGTGGGGGGAGCCGCCATGGCTGCCCTGCTTGGCTTCATCTCCTGCCCAGCCCCAGCCTCCCAGCACTTCACAAAAAAACCCCAAAACCCCACATTCACCGGCTGTAGCAGAGGCTATGAGAGCTTCTGAGGGCTTATAGCAGAGCCCCCCTGTGCAGCGCAGGGAAGTGGGTGCCAGCAGGGATCGCCCCTCCAGCTGGCACCCACGCAGCAGCTGCCCCATGGCACAGGTGCAGCGCGGCTCAGCAGGGTGCTATGCGTTGTCTGGGAGCTGAGGCAGATTCAGCAGTCAACCGCAGCCCAGCACCACTCTGCATGAGCAGCCCCGGCTCCCAGACAGTGTGCAGTGCTGCATCTGTGCCATGGAACAGCTGCCATGCAGGTGCCAGGCAGAGGGGCACAATCCCCACTGCCTCCCACTGTGCAGGGGGGCTCTGCCATGAGCCCTGAGAGGCCCTGATGGCCACTGCTGCAGCCGGTGAATGCCAGGCTTTTTTTTAAGTGCCAGGAGGCTGGGGCTAGAAGTGGGGTGGAGCCAGGCAGGGCAGCCATGGGGGCTTCTCCTGAGGCTCCTGCAGCTGTGCCTGCCTCTGCCCTGGCAGGGGGAGCAGTGAGAGAAGCCCCCATGGCTGCCCTGCCCAGCCCCAGGCTCCTGGCACTTTAAAAGGAGGGCTGTGGGGCTCTGCCAAACTATTCCTGGGGGGGCACCTCCAAAACATTTCAAAATGCCTGAAACATTTCCGAAACATTTCAGACGGTTTTGTTTCGTTTTGGAGATGTTTCAGAGCCTTCTGTTTCATTTCAGATTTGGTGTTTTGGGCACCGAAACAGGCCAAAACACCTCCAGAACAAAACAACTGCCAAAATTTCACACAGCCCTAATGGTTCAGTATTGCTTTCTTGGGCCTTTTTGCTTGTTCTTGTTTGCTCTTGTTCTTGCCTGGACCACAACCTAGTCTTGACCTTTAGTTTGATACCCAGACCTTGGCTTCCACTATGGTAAACCCCTCACCTCACATAATTTTCTTAGACTGACTGCCTATACCTGGTATACCCCTACAGTATTCAATTGAGGAAGAAATTCGTATGAGCACATGCTGCTGCATAACTACTTCAAATTCAACCCCAAATACTGAGGGTTATTAAGAAGGTCCCCAAAACAAATATATTAAGTACATAGAAAAAAACTATGGAAGAGACTTTCAAGAGTTTAAGTCTCCCTCAGAACTAGCACAAGGGCTTACTGTATCTATAGCCTTTCTGTTAGACAAAAGGAAATGCTCAGGTAAAAAATTCCTTTTTTCCACAGGAAAATACACGTGGAATGTCAAATAGCAGCATATCACCAGGACAGGAAATCAAGGATGCCTACGAACTCACACGTGTCACCGAGCGAGCATAACATGCAAATTTCTCGGCCCAGTGGCAGAAACAGAGGAAATCTGCACATTTTATTTGTAAGATTTAGTGAAGATGTGAAAAACATGACCAGATGGATATATCTTTGCATGTTGGCTACAATCCTCACTGGCTGCGAAATAATGGACATGAAGGAAAAGAGTTTCAGATTTTGAAAGCTTCTGAAATTGTTCAATGTTGAGTTCAGTGTTGAATGTTAAAGCACTTCGGACAAAAACAACATACCAGGATTTCATGTGTAGTTTTTTTTTAAAGGTGCTTTACCTCTGGACAAACACAAGAAGGAAATGTAATCAACTTTCTATTACCAGCTTTATGTTTGGAATAAGGATTTTTCCCTTGCAATGAGGTGCAGGATCGCTGTGTCCCAAAAGAACCTTAGCTTCTTAAAGCTACTCCTTGCCAAACTGACACCAACCAGGATGACCACCTTTTAAAAACAAAATCTACCAGTGCCTCCAAAAAAATAAATTCTTTCTAGGAGTATTTTATAAAACATGTGCCTCTTAAGGGTGAGTTCTGGTGTGAATTTGAAAAGACTGGCAGTGACAAGAAATAATCTTGATGAGCAGACAGACAGTCTTACATCGCTTGCTATCTCCAGTGAACTGCAAACGGCTATCACCTGGATTTTAAAGCCTGAGGTTTAAGATCTGTTTTAAGACCTGCTTTATAAAAATGTTGCTTCACCTTTTTATTGACTGGATTTATTAATACTAATAATGTAATGCTATACCATACACAAAGAGCAAGACCTACAGTATGTCTTTTTTGTTGACTACTTTCTGAAAGTAGATTTACATTTGTACCTCATATATCATGCGATTCACTTTTTCAGGTTTAGCGTTCTGCCTTTGAGCAGAGGCACGGGGGAGCTCATTGGGCGCCTGGGGTGAGAGAAGCGTTGGGGTATATGCTGAGCACTGTAGACCTGAAAGTGGGGAGGGGAGAAAGAGGAAGGGAAGACTGATCTTTCCAGGTTACTGCTGCCCCTGCTGCTTTTACAGCAGCAGCAGATTTGCTCCAGCAGCAGCAGCCATGGGGCGAGGCTCCTGCTCTGTACCCCCTCTGGCAAAGGCTCCTGAGGGTGGGGGGGAAGAGGATCATTATATTTGACATACTCGTAACCCTGCTCTCCAGATACACTCCTTGATGTGACACTGCCCTGCCCCTGCCACAGCAAATACTCCTGGGGCAATTCTGGCACACGTCATAGTAGATATAATTAACAGAATAAGGAGCAATTCTGTCAAGTTGCAGCAAGGGAAGTTTAGGTTAGACCAGGGGTTGGCAACATTGTTGGGCCAAGTGCTAAAAAAACCCAGAACCTAGACTTCAAAGATACTGGCATACCAGAAGTGGACAGTGGAAGAGCCCCAAGGGGTCCAATCCTTGTCATGGCAGCACAGCCCCTGCCTCTTCCCTGCCATGCTCCTCAAGGCACGCGTGCAGCCGCTTCCAGCAACAATGGGCAGACAAGAACCTGATGGTGTTTAACACCAAAAAATGCAAGGTTCTCCACCTTGGGAGGAAAAACCTGCAGCACCCTTATAGGCTC
>NW_017728911.1:11956796-11982917 GCF_001723895.1 Crocodylus porosus | reverse complement strand
GGATGCTTATCTTGCTGGGATCCTATGACCCCAGCTGACTTCCTGCCCTTTGGGCAGGGGGCTGGACTCGATGATCTCCCGAGGTCCCTTACAACCTTGATGTCTATGAAATCTATGAAACAAGCCGAGCTGTGGCTGTGGACCCTGGTGCAGTCATCTGCCTCAGGGAGCACGGTGGGGAAGAGGCCAGGGCATGGAGCGGGTAGGCCCCTTCCCCTTTGCAGACCAGGCAGGGGTGACACACACAGAGGCAGCACAGGCCCTGCTGGGACCCCTGGGGCCACAACAGGGACAAAGGGCCACAGCTGAGGTCCATGCTGTCCCACAGCAGTAGCCCAGCACAGCTCAACACAGCGGGAGCGGGAGTGGGAGCAGGAACAGGGGCAGGGGCAGGCAGCACAGCTCAGCCCATCGGCGCTCATGTACAGAAGGAGGAGCACCCCGGAGCAGCTGCCCCTCCCACACCACCCCCACACACAAGCACCTTCCCCCAGCCCTGTGGTCAGGCCAAGAGCTGCCCTGCCCCATTCTCAGGGCCATGGCTCAGGCCTGGCACACAGCTCCCTCAAGCACCACATGGATGAGCTCTGTGGGTAGAGGAGACACAGACGGAGGCATAGGGACCTGGAGTCATCCAGCCAGAGCCCTCCTTTGCAGGGCTGCTGTGCTCGCCCTGCCCTTTGCTGCTGGATCTGGTGGGATGTGCCCTTTGTCCCCTCACTCTGCACCCCACCAGCCACACAGGAATGCTAGGCTTTGCGGGTATGCAGCCCCTGGCAGTGGAGTGCAGCCTTGGCCGCCTCCCTGCCCCAAAGTGCATACAGGAATGAGCCGGGCCAGGACTTCAGACCTCAGTGCAGCTGCTTGCAGGCTCACAACTGCCTACCACATCCAGCCTCCCCACCACCTGCTGCAAGCAGCCCAGACTCCACAGCCCCGGTTGGCGGTGGCATGCCAAGCAAAATGCCTTCATGTGCTATGCTCTGGCACATGCACCGGAGGGTGCTGACCCCTGAGTTAAATATTAGGAAAAACTCTCTCACTAGGAGGGAAGTAAAGAAATGGAGCAGGTTACCCAGAGAGGTGGTGGAATCTCCATCCTTGGAGGTTTTTAAGACCCAGCTAGACAAAATCTTAGCTGGGATAATATAGTTGGGGACAGTCCTTCTTGCCACAGGGGACTGAACTAGATGACTTCCCAAGGTCCCTTCCACCCCTAACTTTCTATGATTCAATGCCCAGGGCTGGTGGCCTGCTTGTCCCATCTTAGTTCCATTACTGCCTTTGGGAATGGATCCTTCTTGTAGAGTGGTGGTTGCCAGCTGAATTAATTATAAGTCTGGGACCTCCCTGTACAAGAAGGGGCTGTACATGATGGGTGAAAAATGTGAACAGAGACATAGAAAATAGTTATGTTTTGGGCCATGTGAGGTACATGTTTGTAACTAAAACCTTTTAATGTCTTCATCTGTAATTAGTATTTATCTCTCTGTTCCAGAAGTAAATAGGTCCACTAACTCAAGCCCAAATCTTCACTCGAAGGAATTGGGCTCTTGACTCCTTCTCCTGGATTCCCCTTTTCAAGAACAGTGTTTGAGAGATTTTATTCATTGCCTTTTAATTCAGAAACAGAGAAGATCAGGTGCTTATAGATAGTTTAAGAATCTGGTAAATCCTTCCTTGTTAATCAACGCCAGTGCTAAAGAGTTGCAAGACACTGCTAGTACATATTGGCTAATCAGGACTGGGACTGATTAGTACCCCTCAGCTAACTGAGGCTCCCAGCCTCCAGAGCACAGGGGAGTCTTGAAAGGCTCCCATATGCTCCAGAGGCTGGGCACTGGCCACACATTTAATTAGTCATGATAGGAACCAGCCACAAAGTGTAACACATGCACGGTGCACTGCCCCAGCTGGGAGTTCTGATCAGCTGATGGGGCTCCCAGCCATGGGAGTGTAAGGGGACAAAGCTTGTTACTTGCTGGTGCAGGGGGAGCCTGCGATCAGGAAGAGCAATTGTTGGGATTCTGCGTCAGTTCCCATCGTGCCTTTACTTTAACATCTTTCAGGGGCCTTAGGAATTAATTGCTCTGAGGTTAAGCAAACCAATACTGTTAGAGATGTGTTCTTTCGTTATCCAAGGATTAAATTGATCCCAAGTCTGACAAGGATTTTCTATATCACCACTGCTCAACCGTTTATGGCTGAGGGATGATGAGTGGTGTGGTGTAGTTCCATAGGCTGGATTAGACCCCACACCTAAGAACTGGCCCCATGCCACCAGATCCATGTACTGCCTATCAGAGCCCTGTGCCACTTCCTTTGATCCTCTGCCCCCAAATGAGGGCCCTGCGCTTCATCCCCCTGCCCTGTGCTGTCCCCCTGGGCTCCCTGCTACCCACCCTGCCTCCAGCTGGACTGTGAGCCCAGGTCAGGCCCCAAGCCACATCCGCATGCCAACCTAGTGTACCACCTAGGCCACAGGGCTCCCCATGAGTTCAGAAATTTGGCAGCAGAAGAGCAACAACTGCCACTTCCGGTCCGCTGCTGCAGAAGTTTTGCACCCATGAGGACACCTGTGGGCCAGATGGCATGGCTCCCACAGGCTGGGGGCTGAGCATCCCTGTTCTATATCAATGCTCTCCAAATCCTAACATACTGGGGGAGTCAACAAGGAAGGGAACACAGGGTTGATGCCTCCTGTAGTCTGGGAAAATAAACTTTGAGATGTGTAGAAATTCATGAACAACAGCATATCCATCCCAATCCAAGTCATCAAAGCCTTGCTATGACTGGAGAATGGATGATACTGTGTCTTATGGCCACCAGCTTCTGAATCCTGTCTCCAGTAAAACAGAAACTGCAGTGAAAGTGGGTATCAATGATGTCTCCCAGAAGTACATAGCCTGCCTGATGTCATCCATCTCATTTGTGTTGACAAATTCAAGTTGTTCCAGAACAGAATCTGGAATGTCCAGACTGGACAGCAGCTTCTTTTAGCTTTTTAAGGAAAGCTACTCTGATAAGTAGGAATGTCTTAGATGTATGTACATGAGCCACTTAATGTTAACTACCATTTTGGAAAACACCTCTAGAGAGTCAGACAGGCCAAAAAATAAAACAGAGCAGAGAATAAGGAAAAGGATCTTCTCTCTTTGAATGACAGAATTGGCAAAACATCAGTGCAGCAGACTTATAATTTAGTTAACCAGACCTGAAACATATCATCTCCTCTGGAAGTTCATATAAAAACATTTAGATATAGTAGCATTATAGTATTATTGTATCCTTGATGGTCCAGGGGATGTGAGAGAAGCAAGATTTGTTTGGTAAAACCCAAACAATACCGCTCCTCTTCATATCATGCTCTCCCTATTATCACAACTTTTAACATCAATGGCCAACTACCCTATATATTAATGCAAGAAAATGCCATTTATTGTCACACTAGACACTGTCACAAACAACTTGATATCGACTAATTAAGTGATCTCCACTGAGTGTTACTGCTTAATGTGCTTTACTGCTTAATGTGATAACTATCAAATAATATTCCAAGATCAAATCTGTTAGCAGATCTGGTAGGCATGTAATTTGCTTTGTTGAAGAAATCTCTCAAGACATACAAAAGCAAAAATAAAATCTATATTTTTAAAATGTTAAGATGGGCATTTAAGGTGCTTTTTCAGAGCTTGGAAATTTAAGGAATTTGCCTGGCACTTTACAGCCACATGTGCAATCTCTTTTAGTTAAGTTGTAAAGGTTTGTATGATTTTTCACTGCAATAAGCTTTTAGGGTATGCTTGTAAAACTCTTGAAAAGTGGCAAACAGATTAATAAAAGGGTCAGAGAGTGGATGAGACACAGGCATAGCACTCCTGGGGGCAGCTGGAGGGGTTTAAAACCCATCCACCTTTGTGTGTGGCAATATAATCTTTTCACCTTATGAACCAGCCCTGGCCCTGTGTGCTGCCTGCATGGCGCTACATGCTGCAGGCAACACAGGGGGTCAGACCAGGGCACTTCATGCAGCACAGTGCCAAGCCCAACCTGTATGCCACAGGAAGCCCCAAGGGCCACATGCACATTGGACCACAAGGCCAGCGTGTGCTGCATGTGGCATGTGAGGCTGGACTGGCCATTACCACTACATGCAGCAGAGGAGGCCAGTACTCTTTAATATACTGTACATTTATTTATATTCATTCAAAGAAGTTCCAGAAGTAGCTCTGCTTATAGCCTCCAAAACACCTGCCCCAGGATGTTTAGTAATGATATGAATACCTGTTTCACCTGGTGCTTGGCCTCAGACACAGGTGTGACATTATAACTGAGGGAGTTATAGGTCACTGATCTTACTGCAAGCCTCAAGATTTTCAAGGTGGGAGAAGTCCATAACCTCAGTAATAAAGAAAGCTCTCCCAGGACCCATGTCTAAATGATGCTCCTATTTTTTGAATGACAGTATCTGCTCATCTATGCATGGCTCCAGCCAAGTTTTGGAGACAGTTATTCTATAACGAAATGTGACATGACCTCATTTTCATTATTACATTACTCTTTTAAATGAAAACTTGCCAAACTGTCAGCTGAGCCTGATTGTGTCAACTGTGAGCAGCTGGTGTACCAACGTCCTCTATCTCCCACTACATCCCATATTACCTTTTTCAGCAGCTTATCCAAAAGAATAGACTGCACAATATTCATGAGAATGGTGCCAAAAGACCATATTTACTTGATTCCAAGGTGAGTTATTTTTCCCCATTCTACATGAGGGGAGAGGAAGCCTTGTCTTGGATTCAAATACTGGAGCTAGAACCAGAATCTGGGGCCCACGTGCTGCCTGGTCAGGGCTGGGATGGCTTGAGTTGGCTCATGTAATGGGGGAGGGGTTGCATGGTCAGGTGAGTGCAGGGGAGACTGCAAGATGGATGTGGGGGGCTGCGGGAGAGGGAGGATGTGCAGGAGAGACTGTGCAATGTGTGACCCAAGAGGAGTGTGGGGGAAACCACAAAGCAACAGGAGAGCTGCTGCAGCTGTGGCCCTGACCTGGAGCTAGCACCCATGCAGAAGCCACTGCCTCTGTCACTGGGCCAGGGATGTGGCCAGGGCTGGAGCAGCTATTGTCACCTGACTGGATCCAGGGATAGAGCCACTGTGTGCTCCATGCCCTGGGCCAGAGCTGGAGCCAGAACCACTGCATGGGGTAAGCAACAGCAGGGGTGGGTAGGAAGGGATAGATAGGGGGCAGGGGACAGGCAAAAATGGTGAGGAGGGACAGGACCTGGCAGAGCAAGCAGCAAGGGAAACAGGCAACAGGGAGCACAGACACCAGGCTGGGGGGCAAATGACAGGGGGGCAACCAACAGGGGTACAAGTGGGGGAGGTAAGGGTCATGGGGTCAGGGGTCAAGCCACCTGCCCCTGCTGATGCTTTCACCACTGCAGCAGTGGGGCAGGGGATAAATTTTAGATGACCATTCAATAATTGGATTCTATACATTGAAAGTTGTAAATCCAATTACTGGGGGGTTGTCTTACATTCCAAGTTACCTTGGGGCCAAGTAAATACAGTACCCCTCCTCAAAAAACTGATTCTGAAGTCAGTCTAAATGTAAGTCAAAGTCTGGGGTGACAGACTCCCAGAAAAATGAATATTAGGATCCTCTTATATAAGAGGGCCATTTCTTAGATCCTTGCTCTAGGAAGATTCTATCTGACAAACTGGAGTGGAAGAAGTCTCTCTGAGCTTTCCAAGTCCAATGAGGAGCCATTTTAACTCACTGAATAGCCTAGAGAGCCAAGCAGCATTAAATAAGATCATCAGTTGGCTGTTACCCACAACAGTACAAAGCAGAACAAGCAAAAAGCAGAGAAAATGTCTTTAGACAATCACAGTAGCAACAGTATTTCATTTTAATTTACTTGAAAGAATGGGAACAGGCCCAAAAACCTTGTGTTTTCCTGTTAGACAACCTAATTTCAAATGTTAGAGGCCAGTGGCCAAAAAATCAGGCTGTCTCTCCTCCTCTCAAATCTCAACCAATTCTATCTCAGGTAACAGCGCTGCATCCCTAAATCCCCCTTTGCTGTTTCAATTGATTACAATGTAATTCTTCCTCACTTCATGTCCTAACACTCTTAGGCAGAGCTGGCATGAGCACCAGTTGCTTTGTTTGTAATGAGAAGGGACAACACTTTACAGGTATTGTGCAATTAACTGGTTAATTCTGCAATTGCCTGGAGAGCAGCTATGCATGCAAATTAGCTATCACACAGTAAAAAGCTCCAAAGAGCTACAAAGTTAGACCTCAAAAATGTGTATCAGCTTTATAGGTGACTGTTCTCCAGTTTTAATCTGCATCTGTAGCAGGGTCCCCCCCCTGCAACTGGGAGCCCCATCAGCTGACAGAAGTCCCAGCCACAGGATGCGCAAGATAAAACAACAAGCCCTGGGGATCATGGCAGCTGCCACAATCCCCTCCCCCGCAACCCCAACAATAAAGTGAGATGGGATCTAATACACAATCCCACAATCATGTCTCTTGCCATGCATGACTGTGCATTAGATCCCATTGTACCTTTAGCTTCATGGGTAGAGGGGCCCTACATTTCAGTGACAGAGTAAATCCCACATTTCCTTTGACTACTTCACAAGTGCAGTATAGCTATTAGACCCAATCTAACCACTCTGAGACAAAGCTCTCAAATTACACCAAATATGGATCTAGCAAGCCCCACTGCACAGGGAGATGCATGTTCCAAGAAGGGAAGATTTATGGGGTCTGACCCCTTCTCAGTAGTAAATCACTGGAGAAAAAGGCATCATGTAAAGGACAAAGTAACATTTTATTACCTACAACCATTCAGAAACATCTTCATCAAAGCTTTAACAACAATACCAAAGAAAAAAAATGACCGAAAAAATATCCCTCTTCAGCCTTGCCAGGACCAAACTCCAAATAAATTAAAAGAAATATGTATATCTAACCACCCTGTGCCTTTGAACACCTGTAAACAAGACCAGGCAATTACTACAGACACTTATCCAAATGAATGTCAAGTTTCATTAGAGTTCAGATAATCTGTTAATGTTTTACCACTCAGTCAGTATACAGGTAGTCCTACAGCTCCCCAACATAGGACTATTAAAGCATGCATAGCCTTTTTAAGTAATAAGCTTTCATATGAAAATTATCCTTAAATAGTTGGTTACTAGTAAAAATAAGACAATCTTCTGCATAAGATACATATTTGCATTCTGGCAGCTGTTGGGAGTATTTGGGTGTTTGGATAAACATCCAAAAGCGTATCTGGTTATACTGAGACTACTCTTTCCATGAATGCCTGAACCCCCATTCTTAAATTCCTCTTCTTGACCTTCATTTGGCCTTGGAGAATGTCCCCAGAGGCACCCAGGACATCACAAGATATCACACACATATGCATACCTTGTGGCATCTTTGAGGACATCTGAAAAACTGGGTGATGCTTCCCCCAATCCACTTGCCTTCCCCTCCAGCAAAGAGTTCCTAATGAAGCCCCACTCACTCTTTCACCGCCCCCCCAGCCTTTTTTCAATCTTTTTCACATAAAAATGTCCATATCCTTATTTTCACACACCTTCTCCCTCACTCTAACTCAGCTGTCCCTGGGCTCTTGGTTCCTGAAAACAGGATGAGCAGAAAAAAAAAAAAGAGGGGGGGGTGGAAAATGGAACAGGGGTCTGAAAGGAGTCTACCACTTATTGCAATATTAAACAGACAAGGAATGTGGGCAAGGAGGTCAAAAACTCTGACCAAGTGGTGAAGACAGGTACAGGGAGCTTTCCCTGCTTGTATGGAATCCCCCACTAACTATGCATGCAGACCCCCTACAATACTGGCTGAGAAAGGAAGAGCTGGCAACCAGTTTTCCACCTGTTTCATGCTTACCTGAAGTATGGGAAGACATTTCTTAGGCACCAGCGGTAGCCAATATTTCCCATAAACCTGGCAGGTGCTGGCAGTAGCCAGGACAGGACTGTGAAATGCAGAGTCCCAACCATACTGAAATTTCTGAAAAAATATGCCCTTTTTCTAGCCAAGATGTCATGAGAAAATGCCAGGCCCTCTTCCTTGCATCTTTTGAGTGTATTTTAACAAACATGACAACAGAAGGACATTGGCCACCATTGGCCCCCCTGCTTTACCTGTGATAGTTAAGGTGTTATGCTTCATGCTTATGTAGGGTTGACTGTGTGTAGTTTTACTAATACGTTAGACAATGGATTTGTATAGGATGGTTTGGATAGGTATGATTATTATCTGATTATCTTATCTGATTATCACTCTGGCAGGGGGTTGGACTAGACAGCCTCCGGAGGTCCCTTCCATCCCTACTTTTCTATAATTCTGTCTACAAAAAGAAAACAGCCAAGACTGTAATATATTACTTGAAGTATAAGACAAAATCTATTAACAGATCTGCTATAACACCCTTAATTCTCAACATTATTTTGGTCATGAGATGGAATCTATATTGTCCCATGAAGCCCATCGCTTGGGTAAAATCATCACTAAGACAACAACAGACTAGGAATCAGAAAGTCTGGGTTCTACTTCTACCTGTTCCTTCTGCCTCAGTGAGTAAGCTTAAGCAAGGCACTTCATATTTTTGTGCCTCGGTTTCTCAATCTGTGAGGAAGCATAAGGATAGCTCTTACAGGGTTGGAAAATTTTATTTATTCAGGAGTGCCGATAAAACAGACATGTTACTTGGATGACAGGTCCTCAAGTTGAAAATATTTTTCTAAAGTATCATTGAGAAACATTCATATTTTTTCTTAGGAAAGAGCTTTACTTTTCAAAACACAGGTCTCAGCCATGCAATCTGGTTTGTGAAGCAGGAGTCTAGTAGCATGTCAGATACTCTGATGAAGACCAGAATGGCTCATATAAAGATCTAGATACAACACATTTTAATATAAAAACAACCTGTTCATTGTGCTTCAACTACAGATTGAGGAGAAAGCAGGGCTATCTATACATTACCTGAATTAAGAAGGCACTTATCTGATTGCATTATCCGTCTACCTGGACCCCAAATTGATCATTATAAATGCATTTTAAGCATACCATTACCTAGAAACCAGGGACAAGGTTATAGGGAAAATGTCATAAAGAACCTGAATTATTTTAGTCTCAGCTACCAGCATTTCCTCACACCATGAAAGAAAGTTAGGTGCTTGAATCCCATCTCCTTATAACTGTAACTTTTTAAAACATCCACAACTTGAGATAAACTGAAAGGTTATGCCCATTAGGTTTCTGTGGGGGAAGAAACAAGAGCTATATCTTTCAATGTTTCTCTACATAAGATAGTATATCACACAGAAACAATCTAACCTCCCATTAAATTAGAGAGGCTGCCTTTGCTAACGGCAAGGGCAGCAGTGACAAAGATGTCTAGGATAACCAACCTATTCAGAAAGGCTTAAATCAAAGCTTTCTTCCCAGTTCTGGAAAGTGAAAGCACTTCTTGGCATACAACCTCTTCCAGCACAGTGGGTGAGAATGTGTGACATCTGTGCTCCCCCTCAAATAGTCGCTTGACAAAGGCAGGCAAATCCTTTCTTCCTGATACATTTTTGAGATTATTCCCCATGTTTGCTGCCTTAAAGCAAAGCTTAGTTTAGAGACCTCCCATCCCAAGTCTCATTTAAATCCTCTCTCATCTTAGCCCATCATATGCCTAAGCAGCAGCATCTTGTAAGTGATAGCTAGGAAACTCTGCTTCTGAAGGAACTGATTTGGAATTTCAATAGACATATTACCAAAGGATGCTGGTGGCAATGATATTTTTTTCCCCCCAAAGTATTTTGAAAATTACTTTTAAAAGACTTAACAGTCATCAAAAGAGTGCAAAGGGCAAAGGTTTTGATTAACCTTATCTGCCTCTTTTGGACATGAATCAGGCTGCTGACCAGAGGCGACTTGTTAAAATTAGTTTAAAAGCTGAAACCAGAATCACATACTAGAAGAAGCGAGTTTAAAAAGCTCAAGGAGTCAAAGCTTATGGAAAGGAGAGAGAAAGACATCCATAGAGACCAAATGTACTAACATAAATAATGTAAAGACAGTGATTTTTCCCACCTACCTATGGTAATAAGCTATTAAGCACATTAGGAGGTATAGGAGAAAACATATTTCATTCTTTGCACCTTCCTTAGGAAGGTCTGGTAACCCAGAGATATAGAGAAGTGTTCATTTAAGGGTTTTCTACATTAAAACCCAGCACATAATTATTAAAATCCTAGCTTCTCTCTATACAGTGGGTTATGGTTAAAGAAGAAATGCAACAAAACAAAAAGCAAATGCATGCTGGCAGGTACCTGCACACAGCAGAGCCTGAATTCTTGGACAGCTCACACCGTTGTGCTGGCAACTACCAGAATACCAAAACATTTGCAAAAAAAAAAAAAAAAGTCACTTACCATGGACCTGCGGTACGGCATGAACCCTGCACTGCACAAATAACCAAGTACAAGGAAGATACTTCAAGCCGTCACCTTGTTTCATATATAGTACCGCTAGTCCGCAGGTCTGATGAGAGATGCTTAGCAATGGGTTCAGCAGATCTGTAACATGCTCCTCCTGCAAAGAAATTGCCCATCTCCAGGGAGACTCCGACGCATGCCTGACAGACTCATTTCACTAAGCAGCATTACTTGGTTTTGCAAAACGGGCCACCGTCATTTAGTAAAATGGCATTTTTAAAAAGCTCTCTAAAGGTGCTGTACACAGCGTCGACAGGGAGGCGGTATTAGACAGCATTCAGCAAGGGGCTTCTTTTTTTTTTTTTATTATGATTTAAATCTCTTTGTATGTCCCCGCTGGCGTGCAACTGCCACCAGAAGGGGACAGAGCCAGCTAACTTCACAGATGTGACCGCAGAGCCCACCAGTCCTCAAGGCAAAGCTGCCAGCCTCCCCCTGACCACCGGGCTCCCGCACACCCCCGGGGCCCTCCAGCACCAGCGGGCACAACCCGCCGCCCGGACACGGACACGGACACGAACACGGACACGCCGGGGCAGGGGCAGGGGCGGGCGCATTGCACTGCACCCGCCCGCTGTTTACCTCGGGAAAGACGAAGCGGGGATGCGCGATGGAGCAGCGCTTCTCCCTCCGGACCTCGGCAGCGGCGCGCCGCGTTGCTACACTGGAGACGCCCCCGCCAGCGCACCGGCAACTCTGCGGGCTCCCCCGCGGCTGCAGCCGGGTGCCCCTCGCAGCCCTCGCCCGGCTCAAAGGGGCGGCGGCAGCGGGGTCGCACCGAGCGGGGCGGGGCGGGGGAGGGTCCGGGCGCAGCCTCCCGCGCCCCTCACCTGCCGGGGGCCGCGCGCGGCAGCTCTTTTGTGTGCGGCTCGGGCTCCGGCTCGGGCTCGGGCGCCCCACGCCGCGCTAGCGGGCCCGGGAACCTGGGTGACGGCGCCCGGGAACCTGCATGCGCACAACCAGCCCCGAGCGCTGCGGCGAGGCGGGGGCTGCCGGTCCCCGCCACCGCCCCCAGCCTCGCACCGCGCGGCTCCCGGCTCCTCCCGCCTGCAAGCGGCGGGGACGGGGACGAGAAGGGCCCGGCCAGCGCTGCCCCCCGCACGCGGCCGCGAGTCGAGAGCGTGGGGGAGGGGAAGCCTGGGGCTCGTGCCTGGCGACACCCCGGGGCCGCGGCGGACGACGCGGTCGGCTGAGGAGGCCCGTCCCTACCTGCCCGCCACGCGAAGGGCCCGCCTCGGCCGACACAGCCCTGGCACCACCGGGCTGCTCGACACGGAGACGTAGCCTGCAGAAGTTACAACAATGAAACCCGCCACTGTCCATTCACAAAGCAAGGGTGGGCCGGAGCCGCCGACAATGGGACTCGGGCGCTGCTCCTCGGGCCCGACGCGGGTGCCCCGGCCTGGGGAGGCTGCCCGGGGGGCCGTGCAGCAGGCCTGCTCCCGGGGGTCCCCTGCCCAGCGGGGCGGATCAGGGGCCACATTCCTCCTCGTGATCTCTTCCAGGCAGTACAAGAACGGGAGGGGGGCGGGGAGAGGGTGCCTTTAGGTGGCTAAAGGGGGCACTGCTGTTAGGGGGCTGATGGCTCCACTGCTGCCTGGAGTGAAGAGCGGCCCTCTTACACTTCTGGTTACATCTCTAGTTTATGCCAGAGAACAGATGAGCCTGGGCTAGTCTTGAAATCAGAGACCACACAAGTGTCACCACACCCATTTTTTGGTTCCCCCACCATCCATGCCAAAACTCAAGCTCCCGTAGCCCAGAATGAAGGTGTCCATTCTGCCCATCCTCACTTCCCAAGATAGGGTACCTGCAGCCATGTCACCTTACCCATCTCTCATTGGCAGTGGCAGATACCTGCCCTTCTGGTTCAAGCTGCCTACTCTTTCCCTAGTCCTCATTTCTTCTACAAAATGCCTGCTAATTCCCATCAGCCCTGCCCTGCAATCCCACGAAAAGGTTGAGATCACATGGCGTTCCCTCCACAAAACACATGTACTGTATTTTCTCTCATGTAAACACATCCTAGAATATAATAATATGTACCTTGTTTTTGAAAAGCAGAATTAAGGAAAAAAAGATTTTTCCAGAGTTACGGCTGCGTAGAGCAGGGATGGAGCTTAAACTTCAGCTAATTCACCCTCCCTTTATTGCTTACCTAAAGCTGAGACCCTAACTGCCATTGAAGACTGGCTTCCATGGGTCGAGCTATGATTTTGAAAAGAATGAAGTCTTCAGGGCTGTGCAATACCAAGAGCAAGACCAGGAACAGCCATCAGACAGCAGAATTGCTAGGAAAGATTAGCTTGGTTAGTAGAACAAGACCATTAAAAAGAAGAGGTTATTAAAGACCTGTGGAGTGGTGAACAGGAGTCATTAAGTGAATTGACTACCTTAGCTGACAGAATAGCAATGCTCAAGTGCTGCAGCATGGAGCAGAAATCAAAAGCAGGTTGCTTCTAGCCTTGGTGGAAAAATCAATTTTCCTTTTTAAAACATGCACCCCAACTTTAGGGAAAGGTTCGTGTGGTATATGAGAAAATATGGTAAATTACTCAGCCAGAAATTTATAGATGTTATGTTCATTCCATCCCACCAGCAGAACACAGTCCTGCTTCCAGCTTTTGGACAGTTGGGAGGCAACTCACACTTGGATCTCCCTTGTCCTCAAGCAAGCTACCAAGCGGCAAACCCTGTTTCAATGTACCGGAAAAGGGTTACTTTTCAGGACATCACCCCTCATAACATTTTATTCCTCTCATCTAATGAATAATAACACTAGTGTTTGTATCACAGAATACTCTGCACAATCTTTATTTCAACCTGTTCTTTGTAACACTTTGCTGGATCCTAGCTGATTTTATTTTTTACGAGAGTAGCTGGTGACCTTAAGCTCCACTCTTGCTTGGGTTACTACAAATAAGCAAAGCTGAACCTAGCAAAAAAGAGAGAGATTGTACATTAAGGCTCAGGATGATTATAGCTCAGCACAAGAAATCTGAGTCTACCATGCAGAGAAATAATACAAGATGGAAGATCAAATCACAAAATCCATCCCCTGCTGAGGACAGGACATTAGACCTCCATGCAAGAAGTTAAGATGTTACACATCATAGTTAAAGGCTCACAATGGTACAGTTTCCTGGGAGCAACAGCTGTTAGAAACTATTGGATCTTTCTAATTGCACTAATTGCAATAGTGATTTTTTTTTTGTATATAAATATCTTCAGCCAGCTTCCTCTATATAACTCATATAATATATTTGGGAGATTGAGTGCATGAAAGTTAGACATTATATATATACAGCTACTCCTTCCATTTTAGTGGAACAGTGAGCAGAAATGTGTTATGATACGAAGACTGGAAAGCCACTTTAACACAGTTAAATTGCTTTGCAATCAGGTCAATATTAGCATGAAGTGTAGTAATTAATGCTTCCAACTGAGATTTGCTTGTGGATTGCACTGGTGCAGCCATACTATTTGATGGGCACAACAGCTGAAACCCAAGTATGCATAAAAGGCTCATTATAAATACATGGCTTGTTTTGTTTGTAAAGCTTGCTGTTACAATCTACCAGCTATTCAGTGGAAGTTTTAAGTACAGGTAGTTGGCCTCCACTGCATCTCATCTATCCAGTATCCTTTACCTTGATTATTTCATGGTATTTTGGTTATATATTCAATGTCTCCATATCTCTACATGTACACTAATAAGTAATATGTACCTGTGGCCACATGCACAGAAATTAATTTGTCTTCAGCTCTGATGTTTTATATTCAGCGGGAAAAAAGTACATTTCATAACTAACACATTATATAAACAGGATAGATTGAGCCCAGAAAGCTGATTATAAATATAACCCAAGTGTATAGAAAGCAGAAGTACCTCCAACATGGTACATGAAACCTGGCAATCACATTTTCATGGGAGGAAGTACAGGCAGACCATCCTTGAAGTTCCTCCATGTTGTGTTGTAGCTTGGGTGTCCTTTCTTAAAGACTGCTTTATTCCAAAGGGGCTGGATACATGTGATCTCATATTAGTATTCTTCCTCAGCCTCAGACTAAAACTATTGACTTGTCCAGATCCTTGTTACATTATATCACAAAAATGACATACCAGAGTTGGAATATAAAAGGGTGCATATTAACTTGGATATAATTTAGTAAACCATTTCCCTTCTCATCCTCCAACACCATGGAACCCCTTCCACAGTAAATCCTAGTAAAACAGGAATACATTTTCTTCTTCGGTGAAGACAGTAGATCCACAGAGACAGCCTGTTCTCCCTCCCCCTCCCTTGTGGATCTAAGAACACAATCAAGATTTGATGACTGACAATTTTTAAATGGTAAACATAGCAGTTATATTTATGCTTTTTAAAAGCACCACAAACTGATAAAAATAAGTCAGCACAGCTTATTAAACTCCATTTTACATAGGCTCATTTTAGCAATTCGTAAATTTTATTTTTGTTTGTGAAACAAATCTGTTCAAAATCATTTTTAAAATATTGTTACAGTAGCAATTCCTTAGGCCATTTTTCCCCACAAAAGTATGCATGTGTATTCTGAAATGTTTAAGAAATATTACACCCTTTCATTCATGAATGTGTCAAATCTTGTATTTCTGGTAAATTATCTACAATGTCCCGCACATTAATAATTCTCAACTCTGGAGGCAGCATCATTCGGCTGCTCTTTAAGAAGCACCACATCCCAAGAGGCAGAATACATTCCCTCTCTCCATTAGAATAAATTCCATTCTTGTGAGTGTTTAAACATGTTTGAAAATGTCTTTGAGAAAATGTAGAATTGTAGAAGAGCAAAGACTTCTGTATTGTAATGCAATTTTAATATAAAGTCCAATTAATATGTATCCTGTCTTTCCATGAAAATAAAGGGGAACCAACAGTCTTATAACCAATGACTCTCTGTGCTCCTATTTACAACGTCTAAGGTTAATTTCTTTGTATGTAGTGTCATCTTGTATCTTGATTAGCAGTCTTGCTCACCATTTTGGGATATTTCTTGTGTGCCTTAAACCAGAGATAGCAAACATATGGCCTGTAGTGTTGCTTTATCTGGGCCACTGGGCTCTTGGCAGGCTACTAGAAAGTGGGGGTGGAGCTGCAAATTTCAAGGCCTCTGGGCCTGGATGGACATAGGCATCAGTGGCAGGGGGTCTGGCGATGGATGTGCAGATAACAGCTTTTGCTTGCCCTGTTGCTGCTTGGCCCTGCTACTGCTGCCATACCCACCATCATATGCAATACACTTGTCACTGACAAATCAAGATCCCAATTACACTTAGCCCATTTGTTTTCTCCCTACCTGTGAAAGACCAAATTCACAGGCATCCTTTGTATTCCAGAGGGTGAAATATCCAGTCAGGATCAGGAAAGGACAGTCTAAACCCCATCAGCAGCACATTTTGTTTAGGCAGCTGCACAGAGAACAGCTGCTGACCAAACAAAAGGAATCCTTTCAAATATGGTAACTCCATCATGGCTTCCCAGCTCTGCTCCTATATTAAGAAATATACTGTTGGCACTAGCCACAAAGATGTCATTACATAATGTTATCTACCTAAATAGCATATCAAAGTTTATGATGAAAAATCAATACACTTATCTAATTTAATAGCAAAAGCAATTGAATTCAGATAGTAAGATCTTGAGCAGGGATTTCATCTCAGTTTGCAAGGAAGTATTCTGAACTTGAGTGTACAAATATAGAACGACACTGCTTGCACAATGTTTTTGGCAGATTTTCAAAACTGTAAGGTTGGGTTTTAACAGGCAGATGTATTCTTCTTCGGGTTTGGGCGAGGACACTAGCTTATCACAGTCCAAGCTGAATCAATGCAATGTTTCATCTGCCCACTCCTGTAACTGATATGTATATCTACACTGCTATAGCACTAATTGTCCTTCATTTAGATTTAAGGTTCCAGTGCTTTAGCTCCACTTAGCCAATATACAGCAGAGGGACAAAACAGTTACACTGGAGCATGCATCAGCTGAACCTAAGTAAATGTAAGTCCCATTTTCAAATGGTGTCATTTTACATGTCTGCAGCCTCTTTCTTTAGTTAAGGCACTAGGTACATATAGAAGATGACAACTTTTTCAATAGAAAAATCTATTTATATAACAACTCTTTCCCTGACCCCAATAGCATCAGTGTACACTCAGAATCTCCGAGCTGCCAGCTAGGCATTTGGTGTTTAGTACATGTCATTATTCCACTGACGCCTCTATGCAAGTGTAGCAAGAAACTCTTTTTGATTAAAACATAGCCTCTGCAGCCTCCCAGACCAGAGAAACACATATATCACAAAATCTGTAAAACTCTTATGTTAAAAAAACACTGTTCTCTCACACAAATGTGGAAGTCCAAGTTTTCCAGCTCTTTTTTTGTGGTTAAATTCACTTCCAGATTCAGCTTTATACTATTAGGCAGACATGGATTCAGCTATGTGGTCTGCTCCTTTATTCTTCAGGTTGGAAAGGATTGAGGACTTAAGTAGAGGAAGTCAGACAAAAATATTTTGCATCATTTAACAGCAAGCCCTTTGGCTGACTAAGTAACATTGGTGGAGTCTAAAATAAGTCAGCTCATCTACTGTAGACAGTGTTAAATGGAAATATCCTTGAGGTCTGAGAACAGAAAGCAGACAGCTTACCTGTGCTTGGGGAATAAGCAGTATTCCTCTTTTCTACCTGCACACTCTCAAAACCAAAAACCCAGCCCACCTCTCTTATCCCATAAAGCTTCTTAAAAAATACTGAGCACCTTTTGTAAATAGGTACACAAATACAGGTTTTATATTGATGGGTGCACAATGTCCTGACTTCATTTTCTTTTAAAAGAAAATTGATTCACAAAGCATAAATGAAAGCCGAGTTCAAATTTCCACTTTAGGATGGGATAGGAGAAAAGAAAGGTTCTAACTGTATCTTTTGAAAGAGAATATGTAAATAGCACAATGTTGAGGTCAAAGAGACATGATGTAAAGGTGAGAAAAGGGGACAAAAGGCAGACCACTGAAGAATGCAAATGAAAGGAGGACCAGTGAAGCATCAGTTGGAAGAGAGGCATACAGAATCTGAACTGCCCAGTGAGATAGGAGCTGAGAGATCAGTAGCATCCCAAACAGCAGAGCTCAAGAACAAAGGACCCAATTCTTCTCTCTCTCACATCATGCTTAGACTACTGGAATTCCACCAATTCCATTAATGTTACTCCTCATTTGCATGACAGTGAGAGTAGAACCACCCCAATATAAGCAAGAGACATGACAGCTAGACAAATTATTTTAGGAAATACCTTTAATTTAAGGGGATGGGCTGGGATTATTACTAAAAGAAACAGAAACAGGATGAGACCCATTTTAAGTCAGTAGGACCTTTACCTTGGGAACAGTCTCAAGCCTCAGAGTTATACTTGAAAGTGAACAAGCAAAGCAATAGATAATTAAAAGTTATTTTGTTCAAGTATTTCACAGCACTTCTACCTTTTGTTGTAAATTTATTTTTTTTATCAGTTTGTCAGATTGCTCCTTACTTTGTAGAAGTCAAATTACCATCAATTTATGTGGTACTTTCTGAAAAAAGAACATATAGCTTGTCAGAGAGCAGCAATCATTATGCTTTAAGAATAAGGTCAATATCTTAAGTATCAGTTGTATATTGGACTATTAGCCACTTAACATTCCAACCTCAGACCTGAAGAAACTAAAAACAGCAACCAACTCTCAAATATAATCACTCTCTCCACACACACGCTTACCAAAACTGAAAAATCTGTCTTTTCTAAAGGCCTAAATTTCTGCCCAGAAAAATACCCTAATAAAATACTTCAGTGTGGAGAACTAGATTTCATAGACATTAGGGCTGGAAGGGACCTCGGAAGATCATCAAGTCCAGCCTTCCACCTGAAGGGCAGGAAGTCAGCTGGGGTCATAGGATCCCAGCAAGACAAGCATCCAATCTGCTTTTGAAGGCGTTCAATGTAGGTGCTTGAACCACCTCTGATGGCAGGCTGTTCCAGACCTTGGGGGCTCGGACAGTAAAGAAATTCTTCCTTGTGTCCAGCCTGAAATGGTTTTGTAGTAGTTTATGACCGTTTGACCTCGTCATCCCTTGGGGCGCTCTGGTGAACAAACGTTCCCCCAGATCCTGGGTGGTCACCCTGATAAATTTATAGGTGGCCATCAGATCACCCCTGAGCCTGTGCTTTTTTAGGCTAAAGAGCCCCATAGCTCTCAGCCTGTCGTCGTAAGGTCTGTTTTCCTGACCTTTGATCATGCGCGTGGCTCACTCTGAACTCTCTCAAGCTTCAGAAGAATTCTTCTGATGCATCCTCCTCAAGGAATATTTCCACAACCAAACTGAATCCACTCCCAACAACAACTCATCCTCTGACAACACTCAGAAAAAGATCAACCCCAAAAAACCCAAAAAACCATCAGATTGGATACCTCACAGTGGATGAAACCCTAACCTTGACCGCTACATTGACTGTTTCAGGGAAAGAATGAACAATGAAATAATCAGCAACACATGCCAGCATAACAACCTCTCTCTACCAGAGAAAAAGGCCATAGAATCTCTAAGATCTAGCCACCAAATTATAATAAAACCAGCAGATAAAGGAGGAGCCATACTCATCCTAAACCGTGAAGACAACATAAAGGAAGCCAACAGACAACTCTCTGACACCACCTACTACAAAGAACTACAAGAAGATCCTACTCCCCTTTTCACCAAGAAACTCAACAATACCATCAAATCATTTCCAACAGGACTACACGAAACACTAGACCTTGATCCCCCCCACTACCTAACTCGGGGACTTTTTACATGCTCCCTAAAATCCACAAACAAGGGAACCCTGGCAGACCTATCATATCCAACCATGGGACCCTAATTGAAGAAATATCGCGTTTCATTGAATCAATCCTAAAACTGCTCGTCACCCACAGAGCAAGTTTTGTCCAAGACACTACAGACTTTCTACGAAAACTTAAAAACCACCTTCCCAGCAATACCCTCTTAGCCACTATGGATGTTACCAGCCTATATACCAACATCCCACACCAGGATAGCCTTCAAGCCTGCCTTACATATCTACAGGAACAAGATTACAACTCAGAATACAGACCCAAAGATATTATTGACCTTATACAATTCACCCTCACAAACAACAATTTCACTTTTAATAACCAACACTTCCTCCAGAAAATGGGAACAGCTATGGGCACCAAAATGGCTCCACAGTATACCAACCTTTTTATGAGCCACCAGGAAGACTTCCTCAAGAACTGCACCAAACCCTTGCTATACTTAAGAGGTATATTGATGACATCTTCATCATTTGGACTGAAAATCTGCAATCTCTGATTGAGTTCCATTAGAAATTCAACAATCACCATCCCTCCATCCAACTACTCTTGAATGCTCTAGCACCAACATCTCCTTTTTAGACACAATGATCAGTATCCAGAATGATAAATTACAGACCACGTTATACAAGAAACCCACAGACCAACATACATATCTGCACAGAACCAGCAATCACCCTAAACTCACCAAAAAAGCTGTGATATACAGCCAAGCCCTCAGATACCACTGAATTTGCACTGAAGAGAACACCTGGGATTGCCACCTCACCAATCTTAAAAAGGCTTTCACCCAACAAGGACACTTCTCGGGAGAGATAGATCGCACGTTTGAAAGAGCCACCTGGATACCACGTGCAGAACTGCTGCAGTACAGAAGACCACCCCCCCCCCACAAATTGTACACTGCTGGTTATGACATATCACTCCTCCCTCGAACCCATACAGAAAATCCTCAAACAACTGCAACCCATACTAGAAAGAGTCCCTATTCTTAAAGAGATCTTCCCAGAGTCACCCATCCTATCCTTCAAACGAGCACAAGACCTTGCTAACCTCATCACCGGAAGCAAACTTCCTCAGACCCAGAACACACCTAATGGATCCAGACCATGCCATGACAGGAAATACAAAGCCTTCCAACACATCTCCACCACCCCCACAATACTACACCCCACAACACAACCATCACCATTCCTGGATCTTTCAGCTGCACCTCCAGAAATGTAATATATCTAATCCAGTGCACTAAATGCCCTGATGGAAAATACGTAGGAGAGACCAAACAACTGCAAACCAGAATGAATGCACACCAGAAATCCATCAAAGACAGGAATACCCAACTACCTGTGGAGGCACCTCTCTCACAAGAAAGCCACTTTCTCTCCCGTCTCTCAGTCCTGATCCTCAAAGGAAACTTACAAAACACTTCCCAGAGATGAGCCTATGAACTCTACTTCATCAACCTCCTGGACACTAAAAATCATGGACTAAATATAGACATTGGATTTATGACACATTATAACCTGCCTGACAGTTGACTTCCCTGGTATTTCTCCACTATTCATCCCCCTTCTCTCCCAGCCTGTCTCTCACCCACTGACTCCTCAATCTACGTCTTCGCTGACTGCCTGTCTTGCATGCAGACCAACCCAGCCTCTGGCTTCTTTACTTTTCATTCCATCCAGGAAGAGCGCACACCAACTGCAGAAACTTCCTTAGCCTGACAAAGGGGTTTTGAACCAGAAAGCTTTCTTAAAAATTGTTCTCCAACTATTTAGTTGGTCTAATAAAAGATATCAGATTCACTCAAAGAACCTTGTCTGCCTTAGCCACTTAATGCATTTTACAATTTATTGCAAAAAGATATTTCTAGAGATTGTTTAGAAAAATAAATTTTGACACTAAATCTTTCTATGCTTTACATATATTTATAAAAATGCCTTATTATTTTGCTACCATCACATCCACAGCCCAAGATTTTACTTCAATGAAGGTACAAGTTACTATAAATTAAAAAAAAAAAATCAGGATTTAACGAGGAACAGTCCAAACTGTAGGATGCATCATGTTCCATACATATGACATTATTAGACACTTGAGTGATACATTATTCAGGTTGAGCCAGTCAGATTTATAACTTACATCACGATTCAGTTTTACTGTCTCAGAAGTGACCTATAAAATATTACAACTGAATGTGCTGTTAATTAAGAGTGCCATTAAACAAATGTATTTCACACCCCTTTAGTTAGCATAAAAACACAGACATAAATTAGTACAATTTACTACAAACCAAACTGTTGTCAGGTGACAACAATGAAATTGATTTGAATATTTACAGTAGCATCACACCCTCCCAAAGGGAGATAGGAGGAAAGCTAGCCAATTCTGGGCCTGCACATAATACAACTGGGTGAGTCCAGTTTGGAGGGAGAACAAAAGAAAAAAAAACAAATATACACAAATTCCCCATTAGCCACCATCACCTCTCCAGCCACCCAGCTCTCTGCAAGAGAGATTTCTTCCTTGCAAGGAGGCCCACAGCCCTCCTACTCCCAATTTCTCTCTGGCCTGACGCTTCTCTATATCTTGCATCCTTTAACTCACAGCCTTTACCTCTACTAGCTTTGGGAAACGGTATTGCTCTCAACAGAGCTGCGACACGATCAGGTTAGAACTTCTTTGTTAATGCGTTCATTCTACTATTTATGCCACACTCACAAAAATGATTAGAGTGTCTTAAAATAAAACATTACAACCCAAAATATATGAAACAACACATGAGCAACCGTTGACTTAGAGGACAACTGTTCTCGTTATATTCTGGAAAGGTAAGTGATTGCAGCCTTTTGAGGGAAAAGAGGCAAAGAAACTGGTTTTCCCCTGGGCTTAGTTAGAAATGGGCATGAAATAGGCATGACTTATCCACAGACTTTGGAGATTGGGTGTGTAGGTCCAAGCCCCCTCTTTAGTTAAAATCTGGCTGTTTAAGTTGCATATTGCTTTAAAGGCTTAATCTCAGATTTCAACAGCAACATTGCTAAGCTGATTCTTGCCTGAGGTGACTTCTGAAAGGCTCATGGAAAATGTGCAAATTCACCCTGTAGGGCATATCCAGATTAGAATCCACAGGCCCTGATCTTCTCAGGTGCGAAGCGTAAGATGAGAGGTGCAGAAACCTGGAGCAGGAATGGACAATCAGTTTAAACCTAACAGTAACAGGGTATGGAAAGTCTTTTAGAGATAGTGAGACTGGTTGATATTTTAAAAATTACCAGTTAAATTGAAGATGGAGGAAAGGTTGGATTTACAAAGGACATAGCTTCAGTCTAAGATGGAGTCTCTTCTACAAAGGATATAGGTATGCTAAGTTTTTACCCACAACCTAGTAACAGGGAGCTACTGAAAGACAAATACATTAGTCAACTACATCTTGGACAATCTCAGCAAAGATAATTAGAGAAGAACTTGCTGGTAATCAGTTGCAAGTATAGCAAGTTGTCTTCCATTAGTAAGCAGGGAATGTATTACCAAACAGTGGTGGTCTGGCAGACAGCATGTGAAGGAAAACATCATATTCACTTCTTTTCACTCAAAACCTGCATCAAGTCCAGACTATACTCACTTACCACCAACTCAAGCTAGTAAGCAAGAATCTTAGGCTTTTACCCTGAAGTCCTCAGTCAACCGAAGACATATTAACCAGCCAAAGTTCTTGAGGTGGAACAAGAGAACTTTAACTTAGTAACAAATTTTCCTCCATTTTTTATAGCACTAGCCCAAATCAATAGTCACAGGTTCAAAGACAGCCAATCAATAATCTTGACATGTAACCAACACAGCTTCTAATCCTGCCATTTTTATGCTTAAGCCTATCTCAAAGAAAAGAAGCCTCCCTCTTCTCAAATGAACTGAAAACAAAAGTAGCTTTACCCAAAATACTAATAGGAGTGGAGGAATTCTAGAATCACATATCAGGTAAAACCCCAAAACCTTAGTTCTTACCTTTCAGAGGGTTTATCATCTTCAAATTTAGACTTCATATGCCTCAAACTGTTCTAAAAACAGCTTAAGTAACTAAGTATAATAATCCTGCATGAGACTCAATATTTTTTCCATGCAATAAACATTAGTTTTCATGTAGGAATAGAGCTCCAAGGACAAAATTATCACTTGTAACTTTGTAAAGAACTGGCTTTCTAACATTATCATGGTTCTTGCTTCAGAAGACTGGTATAGAAAGCCAACCTCAAACCCTTATTAAATCGCAGGTAACCATAATACATTTCTTGCTTGTACTGTAATGAACAGGAAATGCAGCACAACAATTTAACTTCTATACACTTGGGAACTAGAGGTGCATCAGTCCATATTGAATCGGCACTGATCAAAGGAAAATTTACATTATCAGGAATTGGTTTTTTTTGGCAGGATGTGACTGATAATGTCACCAATAAATGCCACATGCATGTGCACAGCCACAGCATGCACACAGCCAGGAATGCAGCCTGGCAGCTTGGAAAGCAGCATCTTGCTGATAAGTCTGTGGGGGGGAAGGAGTGTGGCGGGGCAGATAAGAGGCCCCCATGGTGAGGGAGGGAGTGGGGCTGAGGCAGAGTGCAGGATGGAACCAGGAGTTTGTCTGGGGTGACTCCAGCCACTGCATGCACTTCCAGGGAGGCATGGGGGGCACATATCCCCCAAATCTGTGTGCAGTGTGAGGGAGGGCTGCTGCACGCTTGGGGCCAGGGACTGTGCTGGGCTTTTCCCTGATGGCTGCACTCAGGCTGGGCAGGGGCAGGCCAGGTGGCAGCAGCACCGGGAGGTGGGCTATAGCCACCCCAAAATTTGCTGCAGCCCACCCCCCCCTCCCAGCACTGCCACCACCCACCCTGCCCAGTCTGGCTCCAACACAGTCACTGTGAAGAGCCTGGTGCAGTCCTCAACCCCAAGCATGCAGCAGCAGCCCATCCTCACCCAACACAGATCCAGGGGGCACATGGCCCCCCATACTTCCCTGGCAGTGTGTGTAGCAGCTACAGCCACCCCCCTTCACTCCCACTGTCCTCTGGATGAGCCACCGCCTCCATCCCATGCCCCTTCCTCCCAACAGATTTACCGACTGGACATTTCTTTCCAAGCTGCCTAGGCTGCATATCAGCAATCGGATTGGTATCAGTCAATTACTGTACATCAATATTGGCCCAACATTTTTTTTTTTTAAATCAGCACACCCCTACCGGGAACAGCATAGATTAAACTGGATTAAAAACAAGTCTTCATAGAAGGATGAAACAGCTCAAGCAGCATATGCAGAACTCAATGAAAGAATGAAATTCAGAAATGTTTTATTCTGTTTAAAATGAACAAACAACAAACGCAAACAAATAATCTGGTTTTTTTAAAGGATTTATATCAAGTTTTTATTTTGTTACATTTAAAATGATGAACACCACATCTGCAACTTCTACAGAGTATGGTAGCAATACCAAAAAATTTAAATAGAGATTGGCTAACTATTGCTCACTTTGTTTACACAGGCAGTGGATATCTTCATTAAAATCAAATGGGGTCTTTGGGAGATTGAAAGAAGCAGAATTTAATCTACTAACTCCAATCCAACAAAGATATATTCATATCAGTCCTGCTGATTTCAGGAAAATGAGTAACATAGAAAGTTGACATGCATAACTGTTTGCAGGATCAGGGCCCAGGATATTTGTTTTATATTTTTTTATAATCTAAAAATGCATACAAGTTTTTCATTAACTGACCTTTTAATATGCTGCCTTTTTGTAAATCATAAGCACTGTTTCCATAAATGTCTTCAAGAAGAAAAACAAACCCCCCCCCGCAATATAAGTTATTGCATATATTCCCCATATTTTCTGATTAGTGGATTTTTACTGTAGGCATAGGAAGTCACTTAAAAAGAAAAGAAAACAGCACAGGTTAATTGTACACATCAGCTGACAAAACTGAAGTTTTCATTTTTGTAAGTCAGCATGCATTTCAAACAAATCAAGGAATCTTGATTTTTCACATACATAGAGTATGTAAAGCAACAACATTTTGACACATACAGAATGTTTTCTTGGCACTAATTGTTATGCTAGATAAAAGTTGCTTAGCAATCTCAGAAACCCAAACAATAATGCAAGGTTTTTATTGAATAAACCAATTGACGTGAAACTCAGATAGCTCTTGTGGCAGCAAAAGCAAAGAAATGCGGTGTTCCCTTGTTGACCTAGCTCAGATATTCCCTTAAGAAATATATTGTAATTGAGAAGTGGGTCCTCACTGAAAGAGAGAGAAAACTTATGTGGGGTGACTTATAAGCCCACAGTTTCTGTGGCAACAGAGGTAAGATTATGCTACACGCATAACAGAAAATAATTCATTATCTCTAATATATGCAACTCAGTTCATGAGTTGCTATATAGATTCAGAGTCTAAGTAGGGTAACCACACGTCCCATTTTAGCTGGGACAGTCCTAGATTTCTGAGGCTGCTCCCTGCTGACTGTTGGGAATTACAATAAATGCAGGGGTACAAGGCGCAGTCTGATCAGGAGTCAGAGTGGTGTAGAGTGCCTTGCAGGTTGTCAGGCAGGCACTGCTGCCTGCCCAGCACACAGCCCTGCCTTTACCAATCTGTGAGAGTGCAGAGGCTTGG
>NW_017728911.1:11931183-11956696 GCF_001723895.1 Crocodylus porosus | reverse complement strand
GAAGGAGGCAGTGTCCGGTATGTCCCAGATGTCCATATGGTCAGCCCAGGTCTAAGGGAATTTGAGCAAAATCTTAACATTATTTTTTAAGATCAGTACCAGAAAAACAAATTATGGCCCCAAATGATGAGGGTTACCAGTGCTTTAGGTTCCTCCTATAGCCAATGCTATGTTTCAGTAGTCAAGAGCTGAGATACCTAATCAACAAAAAAAGATTCTGTACAGTGACTTATCATTGAAAGGCATATTACAATTCCTGACACCATCTAATGAGGTTTGCAATTAATTCATAGTTTCAGCTATTAGTAACACAGCTCATGCTTGTTCAAGTTCCACAAGTACTCCATGGAAATCTTTAGGGTGAAGAAAAATCACTGGTTTGCCATGTGCACCTATTTTAGGCTCTTCACTCAATATTCGGATCTTTCTTTTCTTCAGTTCTGCCACTGCTGCTGTTATATCATCCACCTTATGAAAAAAAAAAGTGTGCATAATTTGAATATTGGAGTACGTTTTTCAGACTATCTTAGGTACAATGGTGTTAAAGCAGCACATTTCAGTGTAACATTTATTTTTTTTAGAATTACACAGCTACATTGAATCTTACAAAAATGTAAATAGTCAAAGGCTTGTGACTGCTATATTCAACAATTGGTTTTTTAAGATTTACACTATGAACAGCAAATACATTGATTTTATAGTTATTATATCATGTAGAATTCATATATAATTTAAACCACCAGCAAGCAGCCTTTGCATTACTACTAACAAGCATATCATATTGCTTTGCAGTATTATTAACAAAAAAACCCCAAAAAACAAACAAAAAAGCTTGCCTAATTGAAGACAGACTCCAGACTCATTAAATGCCAGTGGGGGAGTGCCACTAGGCTTAGATGCATCCTTCTCTTGAGTTAGAGTAAGGTTTGGTATAAATTGGTCTCCTAAGAGACAGCTTGGAGAATTACCAGGAATACTGGCTGACAATACATACCAGACTGTGACCCATTTTTCCTATTGGACAAATGTATTTAAATTATAACAGCAGCATCACACACACCATTTCATGGCAACCCAAAAGAAAAAAAAGAACAGTAATTAACACAGACCTAGCATGAAGTTGTGTAAAATGGCTTTATTTTTGATATACTGACAAACTGAGACTTGCGTGCATGCAAAAATAAAATTAGCACTCAAACACACAGTAAAGGACAGAAATAACAGAGTTGCTGTTTTTGAAGAGAGGTGCCAGGATGCAGAGGATTGAGTAAACCTGCAAATTGGGGGGGGAGCATGTCTTATGATTGCAGGAGTAGACTTCAATTAAGTCATACTTCTATTTAATAGAGTTTTTAGAAATCCTGAAGTCACCAAAGTCATACCCACATCGTTACCAAGCTCCTTCTTTTAAACATGTGACAGTAAAGCATTCCCTAAAATAAGGTACTGTGTGCAATGCATGCTGTGATGCACTGTAGTCCCCTCCAGGTTAATTCCCAGAGCAGAGAAACCACCACAGCTGCCTCTGCTCCCTACAGAGATTGCCTTCTGGCTGATTTAGTTGGCCAACTCTGCCTGGGCTCAGCTGCAATGAATTACTACATCCACAGGGACAATAACGGAACGGAACTGAACTCTAGAGCATTTGTGGGGGTATCTACATAAAGAAAAATAAGCGTGTGCATGTGTGAAGAACAGATTCCCCTTCTGTTCCACCAGGTGGTCAAACTGCTTTCTATAACAGGTGTTAAAATATCATAGCTACAGGTGATCAGAAATATTTTATCTTTGCTATACAAAAAAAAATGCTAACTTTTGTCAGAAGTAGATGCATTTAGCAAAAGCTATCAATTTTGACACACTTATGGGGGGTTGATCATTTCCATAATTCAGAATGATGGTTTTTTTCCTTGACTATTTTTTCAGGTCAGCCTGACTTTTTCAAAGTATTAATTGCTTTAATATCACCACATTTTCAGAAGTTTTAAAGAGTTATAATTACACTGAAACTGAACAACGGAACCCAAATTATTTTTTTATTTTCAAAGTTTTAAGTTTTTGTGCTACTGTATAAAATAATATTCTTTTAAATTTAAGTCTCCCATAAAATGGAAAATCAGCTTACTACACAGCACTAGTTTTGACCTGGGTATCATAGTGGATCATCTATTCTAGTATGAACAAGGCTGTTGGCTGGCATTTGCCTAGAGCTGGGAATCCAAGGTTTCCTGCAGCCCATAAAACCTTTCTTATTGGTCTTGTTTTAATTTGGGGGGGTTGTTTAGTGACATTTTTGAACAGTGAGAGTCTCGTGTTCATGCAGCAAAAGCTTGGCTGCCAAAAACCTCACCTCCTTCATGTAATATAAATTGGTATTGAGTTCTTGTAGATCTCTGCTCTATTGGCTTGCTAATATATTTTTCTAACTTAGTAATTTCCAACATGGAATGAGAGAGAGCCCCACTGTTTTTAATTTTAGGAGTTAACAGCATGACATGCCTTTTAACAACTTTCTTTAGTGGCTTCTGCAGTAGGAAAAGTCACAGGTCTCCTGCCAAATCAGACTTTATACAAAATATGTCAATACTGCTAATAAATGTTCGTCCAAACAACTTTCCTTGCTTCTCAATACAGATATATTCTACAAGTAGATGTAGGCATTTTAAAAATGCCTACGTGTTCCTTCTCTTTGTACCTGTAACCAAAGTGTCACTATTTCTATTACTTAGAAGGGTTTTTCCCTCCAAGTCTTATCACATACCTCCTACCTTCTCAACCCCCTACTTGCTAAGTTACTATAGTATTTCACATTTTGCTATTAGCTCTGCATAGCAATTCAGCTTAGTGACCATTTACAGAGAATTAATTCAACTTCCTTTTAACTTCTTGAATAATTGCAAGTACCGTATTTACTTGCCTACAACATGCCCTGGAATAAAAATATGCACCTTGTTTTTGAAAGGCAGAATGAAGTGGGGGGAGAAGGAAAAAGAGAAAGAAGGAAAAAAAAAAAGATCCTTCCTTGCGGAAAGCAACAGAGTAGCAGGAACTAGGGAGCTGAGCCTGCTCATTGTTCTACTCTTGAGAATTGCAGGCAGATTTTACTTTCACTTTTGCCGGGTAAGAGCAATTTCTGCCTCTGTATTTCTCACATACGACATGCACAGTAGATCCAGCAACTGGTTTCGAGGGTAAAAAGATATGTGAGAAAATGCAATAGATATCCAATTTTATAGAAACTGGAAATATATTAATTTGATTAAAATTGCTGGATAACTAAAACAGCATTTTTAAAAGGATAGCGGCCTCTCCATTTGATAATCCACTGTAAAGTCCCATAAATCTGTCCCCTACTAATTTCAATAGATGCCCCCTAGTTCTAATATTCTGGGACTCGGAACAATTTGCTCGGTCTACACCCTTCATCATTTTTAAACATCTATCATAGCCCTTCTCCCTTCCGAACTGAAGGGTCCTAGCCCTTTTTAGGAGGGGGGTTGATTGCTAACACACACTGAGCTGATGTTTTTAGGGAACAATCTATATTGTACAATGATTATACGGTTTCTTTCCTAAGTGTAATAGCTAGTTCAGAACCCAGCACTGTGTATGTATTTGAGATTATTTTTCCCTAGGTGCATTACCTTGAATGTGCTGACACTAAAGTTCATCTGCCATTTTTTTAAAACTCACTCATTTAGCTTAAGTGAGATCTTTCTGCAACTCCTCTCTGTCAGCTTGGGATTTGACTATCCAGAATAATTTGGTATCGCCTAAAAACTAGATGCGACTGTGCACCCCCACTTCCAGGTCCTTGAGGAAATTGTTAACTAAAATAGGGCCCATCACAGATCCCTGTACAACCCCACTTCTGACCTCCCTCCATCCTGAAAAGTGTCTGTGGTAAAGATAAAGCACATCTATAAGTAAGGGATTGGGGGCTTAAGAGCCTTTTTCCTCACCTCCCCCACCTTACTGTTTGTAAAATAGAAGGAGGACCAGCTCTATGAGAAAAAAAATCTTCATTTTTGTGAAAAGGAACTGGCCAATCAGTTTGTGAATGGTTAAAAAAAAAAAGACTTATTAAAGAGATACAGTCAATGAAATAAGTGGAAAAAAAGAACAACTAATGAAAGCATGTCTTTTTATGTACTGTTTAATTTTGCCTTCCCCCTCTCCCCCGTCATGCATAAGATGATGCCAAATTATCTCCTCTTAAAATTCAGCAGGCTTAAACCTAACATTTGTCATAATCATAGATTGCTATTCAGAAGCAAATCACTCCCCTTCTCTACTCAGGCATGTTGATTCCATCTTCTCATCAGGATGGAGTTATACAATTAATTAGTTATCCAGTTTAATGTGTTAGCAAGGCTTGTGTGCAAAATAAATACAGCCCAGGATTACCATGCTTATATGAATTGTGAAAACAGAATCTGCAATTATATTACATTACATATATTATTCATATTACATCTAAATATTCATACTTGGAAGTAGGACATGTAGTGGGTAAAGCATGTGACAATATCACCACTCATGGCTTTTATGCTTTCCCATACCACTGAGTGACTGTCTAATCTTGAATAGCTCAATTGAATACATTTTTATTCACGGCACTGCTTTATAAAGCAGAAAGACCTCACAATATTGCTTTTGGCTGTAGAATTTTTTGTGACCTCCTTTTATGAAAGGACTATACAAGTATTGCTCATAGTTATATTTCCTCCTCAGTTTTGCCAAGCCATCTTAGTACTGGAGTAGCAGGTGAACATTAAGATATGGGACAACTAAAGCTCCCACATTTGACTTAAGTGAAATATTTTCATATATAGCAAAAATCTACAACAATCTTTCAACGTGTATGTATGCAAGGAGATCCAAATCAATTAAAGATTTCTGTTATAAAAGTTTCACTTACATTGATTCTACAGTCATTCAATGACAAATTTCCATAGCAACAGAGAACTGGAGCACTTCCATCCAAGCACTCAATTTTATTTCTCAATGTTCCTTGTTGACAGCAATCCACTGCCATAAAGATTTTGTTTCTTGTGCCACAGAGAATATAGCAGAAAGTTTTGATGTTATGTAATGAGCAAGTCTATATGGCAATGTATTTTCTGTCCTTATTAACAGGTGAAATATCAGTTTACCACAACAGAAGGCTCAAAAATCAGGGAACTCTCTCTGGGTTTCAGGTACAATAGTAGGTGTTAATGCAATCAATTCTCTGCAGGAAGTCAAATATAAGTCTTAGATGAAAAAAAAAGAGTTAAGACCAACTACCAGTTACTCAGATTCAGTCTAACCTTATGGGAAAAAAAGTTAACATACACTTATAAAATTGTCTGTTAAAAGTTTTGAATGGAAAGTTAGTAGATTTGAGATACCAGTCTTTTATAGGGCGGTGTCCCCAACGGGCCTTCTTGTGTCGCTCATGAGAGCTCTGCCCTCCTGGTTGGTGGCTACTCCCTGTCTGGACCTGTTTGTTACCGTGGGTGCTCGTTCTCCCGCGTCGCCAACCCCGCTCTCGCCTGCCACGATTTGTGGTTTTCCCAGTGGGGCGGGACTAGTTCACAGGCCCCTCGGTGGCCCGGACTTGGCCCGCTGGTTGCACATGGGGCTCTGCCACCCCTACACCCCGGCCTCACGCCACCTACGGGCTCCACTTCCCCGTGCCTGCTCCGTGCTGCTTCTGCAGGCTTCTAACACGGATTTTGTCCTCGATCCCACAATCCGTGGGATACTCCGACCTAATGTTGACCCCTTCACCGTAGCTTGCACCGGTGCCTCAGTCGCACCCTCTATAGATCCACGCCACAAGCCCTTCTCCCGGTGTGACACTCCCCACTTGGAGTTACTGACACCCTAACCTCACTGACCCTCCACAAGATCCCTATTGGCCTGAACGGGAGGGGGAAGGGATTCCCCTTAATTGCTCTCTAGCTGCCCTGCTCGTGTTCCTATAACTGACGTCCGCTGGTCTTGGCGGCGATTCTGCCCCGATCTCCCTCCAGCCAGGTGGTCCTCGGTCCTTCGCCCCTCTTCGGCAGAGCCCGCACCCACTGTCTCAGAACTTACTTCGGGGTCCTCTGAATCCTTCTGGGTTGTCCCGATCTTCGGTTGCTCACCCGATCCATCGCTTCTGAGTTGACCCGCCGGCATCCCTGTTGTCAGGCTTCCCTTCTGGGTCACTGCTGCCTCCGGCACGTCGGCTCAGTGTTGCCTGTCACAGGGATCCCACGCTGTCACTGGCCCCAATTGCTGCTTGATCCCCGGGCCACCTGCTGCCTCCGGAGTGGCAGCCGCCATTTTTAAATCCACCGGCTGGCATTGGACATCGCCGTCAGCTGCTGACCGCAGCTGTACATAGAGGCGGCTGCTACCTCGGCCCCGGGGACAGGCGGTTAGGCTGGTTTCTTTTCACCCAATATCTACTGTGACAATATTAGGACTTAGTGTAGGGGAAGACTTGGCTATGCTACATATATACAGTTTTTTATATTTTTCTGTGCAATTATGTAGCTGACTACACAATTGTTCATAGCCACAATCTGACAGAATACTTAACTTAAAC
Source organism: Crocodylus porosus (assembly GCF_001723895.1). Taxonomy (NCBI): domain Eukaryota; kingdom Metazoa; phylum Chordata; order Crocodylia; family Crocodylidae; genus Crocodylus; species Crocodylus porosus. Next base: position 11,950,116 of record NW_017728911.1, on the reverse strand, counting down.
TTTAGTTTCATCAGTAATCCCATTAAAAAGTTCAGTAGGACTGCATGCACGCGCAAGGTTAAGCACGCATGTATCTGCAAGACAAGAACCTATAAACCATGAGGAATTCATTATATATACATTCTCCATATTTCCTTGCATATTATATGCCCCAGAATATAATATGCACTTTTCGCTTCATTCTGCCTTTCACAAACAAGACTTTTCCAGAGTTACGGCTGCATAGAGCAGTGACAGAGCCTAGTCTTCAGCTCACTCACCCTCCCTTTACTACGTAAGTAAAGCCAAAACCTAGATTCTGCTGAAGACTGGCCCACAAGTGGTTCAGATTTTTCTTTTCTGATTTTGAAAAGAGCTAAACAGTCTCCAGGATTATGAAATAATAGAAGAAGCCAGGAGTAGCTGACAGACAATGAAGTTGTCCTAAGAAAGGTTAATTTAAGTAGTGGAACAACCATCTCCTTTTTAAAGGAAGACCATTAAAAAGGAGAAACGGTTGTTCTTTATTCTACAGGTTTTAACAGTGAACCATTAAATCAACTGATTTCCACAGCTGCCTGAATAATAGTGCCACAGCTGCTGCACTGTAGGGCAGGAATCAAAGGTGGGTGCTTTTATCTCTGGTGTAAAAAAATCAGCTTCTCTGGTTACTCTACAAGGGAGCTGACAGGGGAGGGGGAAAGGGAAGGTGCATATTGTAAGCAAGAAAGTACAGCATATAGATGCAATATATACTGACAACTTTAACATTTTGATACTCTTCTTCAATAGTCACAGCTGTGATTTGTTTAAAAAAACCACAACAAGACACCACTTTATCAGAAATTTTATTCTGCATATATCAAGACTCACTTGCAAAGGAAGAAAAAAAGTCTGTATTACTGTCAGCCCTGCAGAATTACCACAATCCTTTTTTGGCCTGTCTTTTGACTTGTGAATAAAAACCAAAAAGAAGGGACACTAATAAAATCTCATAAGTTTCAAATTATGGTGTCTAATATAGATGACATGGGAACTGATGCATAGATTTTTCCAGTGCTTGTAATTTCTTGGACTTACAATTTGCAAAGTTACTTTTTCCCAAAACATTCCATGCATTTCTTTTGTATTTTGCAGGCATGACACTGGAAATCAATTATTTGAACTTGGTATATTTTCTTAAAAGGCTCGAATCCTGACAAAGTCAAAGTGAACTATAAATTTCAAGCTACAAATTCACTTTCCCCGCCTCATTCAACAGAAATCCCCACAAAAATAACAACCAAGTATCACATTTTTCCTTTATTTGGGTCATACAGATGAAAAAATATGCAGCTTTTTAACAAGGTATTTAAAAAAAAGAATGTGCAACTAGAATACCTCAATGCAGACATGATGCATTCCTCCAGCCTTGTTTTTCTGCAGAAAGCCCGCAATTGGACTTCTCTCTCCAAGAGGGTGCAGCAGTTCCAGCTTCGTATTTCCTAGCTCCACAAAAACAGTGTAGACACCGTGTTCAGGAAGAGGAACCGTCTCACTCACCTGGGCTCCTAACACATCTTTGTACAAAGATCGGGCCTTTTCTAAATCAGGGACTGCAATTGCTACATGATTGAGACGGCCAAGTTTCCACAAAGAACGTGGAACTTTTTCAGCTGAGGAAATTGTTGCTGATGAAGTTCTGATTGAGAAAGAAGTAGCTTGCAACCTGGCAAGAAGACCTGTAAAATTGAATAGTATTGCTATAATCCTTTTAAGAACAAAATTACATAAAATCAATGGCTGTCTTTTCCCCCTTTAATGAAGCCTACATAAACCCTATGTCATTACACTTAGTATACTCATTTCACCAGTATGCTAAAGATAAAGGTAGCAAGATAACACTAGGAAAGAAATGGCTCCCTGCTATCAGTGCAACAGCTATTATTCTTTCCGAAACTATTAAATTAATCCAGAGGTAGTAACTGAAGAATTTACAGCATGAATGTGCAGCTCTGTCCCTTTCAAATACAGCTAATAGAAAAAAAGAAAGTTCATTTTAAGCTTCAGTTGAGCCTGGTATCAAAATGAGATTTTCCCAATTATATGTACAAGTTTATAGTGTAAAGGACAGCAACGCGCTACTGGTCTATACACTGTTTCCATTTCATTCAGAATCTTACCATTAAGACAGACAGAAACTTGAGTGTGGCTATAAAACTCCTGAACATTATGAAGAACTAATGTATCTATTCTTAAAATTTAAGTCCCAGTAGGAAGTAACTACTCACTCCCTCTCCTAGCATAAGGAGATAGTTAACCCCTGAAAGATGCTCACTTGATGACACGATGGGATCTAATCAGCAGTGCCAACAATTGGGCCTCTTGCCATGCCACATGTGCACAGCAGAACACACAATTTCAGGATCAATGATCAGATCCCAGTTGTGCCTTACTTGCTTGTGTCAAAACCCCAGCTGGGTGGCGGGCACAAGGAACTCAGAATCATGCTGCTGAAGCCCATCCCAGGCTTCCCATGCACTGGGGATGAGAAAAACCCATGCGCTGCTCAGCTGAGTGCCAGACGTGGCTTTTATAGCTCCTGGTACATGGGGAACCTGGCATCTAGGTGTGCCCCTGTGCACTGGGAGTTATATAACCACATGTGCTGCCCAGTTGGACAGGTCGCAGCAAACAGTGACTTCAGGATCAGGCTGTCATAGACTGATGCCAGGCTCCCCATGCACCAGGAACTGTTAAACAAAGTGTGCCACCCAGCTGGTTTAGCACACAGGTGGCCACACATTACATTTAAGGTATGATACAAATGAGCCAAAGTTAGTCCATGTTATGTGTCAAATAACTTCATGACTTGTTTACTGTATTATCACACCTTAAATTGACTTGCACATGCGCAAAGGTTAGTATTTAGGGTGTAATTAACCTGTTAAATCATGTCTTAAATGTAACTTGTCAGGGGCTAAGTGAAGGCCCAACATCATCTAGTAGCTCAAACACAAGAAGGGGAGCCAAGAACTCTCAAGTGTCATTCCTTCTCCCCATTCATTCCCTCTTAAATATTGGGAAGTCCTCCTGCTTCTGTCAGTTTCCACATCCATATATGGAGTAATAATTAATTTTATGAGTCTGTTTCAAAATCAGAAGTTAATGTCTGTGAAATGTTTTGAAGCTAGAAAGAACATAACAATGTTATTTCTTTTCAGAATACAGGGTCTGGCATTTGCATTTTAAGAGTACAGGTTTCCCTCACTTTATGCGGGTTCTGTATGTGCAAATTCACTCTTATGCGATAACTTTTATACCAAAAACTTGTTATATGCAAGGTAAATTCACTCTTATGTAATTGGTGTGGTGGAAGCCCAGTCAGCTGCTTTATGAGGTGCATATTGTGGAAGTGACATTCACCAAAATATAGTCTCCTGTGTAGGTGTGTACTCCTCAATGGTTGTCTGCGACACGTGTTTCTGTAGTTGCCATCCCCACTTCACCACCACCCTGTGCTTGTATGTACTGTCTGCTGTTGGCAAGTACCAAAATTATCTTGTAGAAATGGGTCTGTGGGTCAGTCCAGTAAAGGTCTTGAAACATATCTCTATTTGTTACATTGTAAAGTGAGTTCCCTTTATGTGAATTTGAGTTATGCACCATTTTCCAGGAACACGTGTACTGTATAAAGCCAGGGAAACCTGCATGCTGCCTCAAAAACATTTCTATCTATGCAAACAGCTATATTTCTCCCAGTATATAAAAGAAACATTGTGGAATTAAGCACAAAACATAAGCAAAAGATCACTAAACACTGGATGATCTTATGACAGAAGTGGTTGATGAAAATGAATAAAATGTTCTAGGAAAACTTAATTATGGAAAATGTCACTGACACAAGAAATAATATCTGCACAGTTATAATACTTGAGCTTTCTTTCTGCATTACTCATTGAAGGCACTGTTGAACTATAACTTGCTGTGGACTCATCTCAGCATGTATTTGTCCCCAGAAAAAAGAATGCTACAATTTTCTTTTACACTCCCCACCCTCAATCCAATACCTGGACATTTTGACTTTGCCTGTAGATGGTTCACTATGAAGCAATTTCACTGAGTACTTTGGTAGCTGCTCAGTTACAACCTTGGCTACATAAGCAGCTTAAAGGAAATATGTCATAGTTATGAATAGTGGTTTGCCATAATGGATCCTAGATTGTGATGTCTTCAGATTTAAAAATTGGGGGCAAGGAAAAGGAAGAGAAGTTCCATGAATTGCACAGCCATGCTGCTCTCACCACATCTACAAAATGAGGTAAGGGAACAGTACTGCAGAAAAGGGATTCAGTACTGCCCTAGGTCTTGATCTTATGGTATAAAACAGAAGCGTCAAAACTTGTCTGGCTCCGTGGGCTGGATGGGTGACATGGGGCCAGTCCATGGTTAGACTGGGCCAATGGGCCCGGACCCCCCCCCGCCCATCAGGTCCAATCCCTGCAGCACCAGCTCTGACTGCTCTAGGATCCAGGCCATGTGCGATGTGCATCCTAGAGTGCCAGGGCAAATGTCACACTGCATGCAGTACCTGCTCCAGCATGAGGGCTCTGCATATCCCAGATCCATGCCATACGCTGTGCCTGCTCCATCAGATCTGGGCCTTACACTGTACATGATACCTATGCTCACTATGTGCAGCACAGGTCCTGGACTGTCTGGAGCAGACACTGCACATTCCAGAGCACTGGGATAGGCAACACATGCACTAGATTCCCAGAGCGGCTGAAACAGGCACCACATGTGGCACATGTCCCAGGCCCTGCCCACAGAGTCAGTCTAGGTCAGTTCAGACACAGAGGCAGCACCAGGGCTAGATAACAGGACTCTGAGCCAGATCTGACCTACATGTTTCACACTCCTGGTAGAAGTAAATAGAACCTTTGCCTTTGACTGCTGTGGGTGCTGGGTCAAGCCTTAATAGTGGAGAAAACCAACCATCAAGTCACCTACAGCAAATGTCTTGTTTTCATTCTTCCAAATACTGACCTCTCATTTCCACTTATCTTCCTAAGAATGCCTAAATTTGTAACAGTACTCCTGCCAGACTTAACTGATAGGCACTGGGACACAGGTTTAAATCACTGCTTAGAGAGTTTTAAGCAGGTGAAATTGCAAAACACATACTTCTTAACACAAGACCCAAGAATCTTGGAAGACTGACCAACACTGATCTTGCTTTAACACCATGACTTTGCAGATGGTTGCTGGAAACAAGCCACTAGCCCTATCATGAATACAACTATACACAAATGTACAGTCTGGCCATATGAACATTTAGGGCTGCCTTACATGTTCAAAAAGATAAGCTATAGACTGGAATATTCAGGGTTTGTTTATATTCCTATAGCAAAATATTAAAGACTAAGAAACGCTAGCTTAAAATAAAACAAAACAGTAAAGAAAATTATAATATCTAGGTCAGAACACAGGTAGAAAAAGATGAAAATTGTGTTTTAGAGTACATTAAAATATTGTATAAATAGTTTATGATTGAAAAAAATCAAATGAAAAATACAGGAAAAATTAGAATCTTTAATCTCCTCTTCAAAGAACATATTTGAATGATAAAGTGAATAATGCTTTGAGCTTAGATTTATTTGACTTACTCCCTTTCAAACCAGAAGTCAAAACAGCAGTACTACTGATAATCTAAGTGAGAGACCATCAAAAATAGGACCTAACTTTTTCAAAATCTTCCCAGTTAAAACTCTTAGGCATTTTGATTCTTACTACCGTGAAATTTACATGATTTTTAGATAACATTATATGTACATGGGGAGGTCCCTAAAAGAATTAATGGAGTCCTCTGGTCCCAGTTCTTGAGCAAAAAACAACAAAATCTGGTGATTCAAAAAACCATTTCTCAATTAAAAAAAAAAGAAAGTCATTTTCTGCCCCTAATAATGAAATATAAATATAATATGTGAGGCTGATGGTAGGGAATGAATGTATTCATGTTACTCATAGATAGCATTTAAAGAAAAAAAAAAAAAAAGGAGAGGGGTACAGAAATATGGCTGAATTGATTAAATACAACCAAAACCAGAAAATTAGATTTGACAGCAGATTCTAGAATTTTTTTTCCTAAATGCTGACAGAGATGGGGGTTTGTAAATGTTTAAGGCACCTCTAGAAGGTGTACAAGAATGTACTAGAAGCATTTAATGCATTCTCAAAGTATTCACATCTCCAACTGTGCCATATTGCTATGAGACTGTGCCAAGGACACGCTGAGACTTCGACTTTGTACTACAGGAATAATAGCTTGGCTTATGTATTCTTCAGGCTCACTCTCTCCTGTAACAAATAGAAGGTTAATAGTAGCTGCAGTTTAAAACTTAAGCAAGTCTTCATTCTTTCCTACAAGACCTGGCTTCATTCCACATACAAGACGCTTAGAGGTTTAGTTCACTGAATACAGACTTATGGGCGCAAAGCCGAGCAAAAAGCTACTAGCTTAAAGAACATTTTATGACTAGTGGAGCTACAGTTGATAAATTGGGGGAGGGGCCTGTATATGAGCCAAATATCTGATAGGGATAATGCATATAATTCAAGAGAATAAATGTAATACAGAAAATAAAGTCTGCTCAGAAGCCTTTGGAGTGGCAAAATAGACTAGAATATGAATACTTATTTCCATCTACTTGTGCAGCTCTGTGGCTAACCACTCTGAAACATCAATTACTTACTAGACCTTCACACAGAGCAAACAGTGATAACTGGCACTTGGCCGTCTCCTCCAATCTATATAAATAAAGCATAAAAGCAGAGTGTGAAACCCCAGATCTCCAAAGCGTATGGAAGTCTTTCAATTAAGTACAACAGAACCAGGATTTCATCCAGAATCTCTTCCAGACAATTCTCTCTCGCTTCTAATTATTCTTTTGCTGTTGCATTGGATGTATGGAAACTCCAGTGTTCTATATTCTGTGTGTCATTATTTTAATAGTTCTTAAGTAGCAATTCTGAAGATGAAATGGTGCCTCAAAACGGCTATGCTGTAGACAAAAAAGATGATGAGTTTTACTTACCAATTAAATACATGCAGCTGTGTCTGAGAAGCATAGATGTGTACCATTTGAAAAATTGCTCAGTTTTTGTGGCCAGAATTTAGCAAGACTTTAACTGATTTAACACTGAGATTAACACTGAGAAAGAAAGACTGTTCCCACTATTCCAGTGCAGGGAAAATAATTTTAAAATCCTTTAAACTTGTATACATTTAGAAATATTTTATTAGATTTCCTTCTCCTTTGAAGAAAGCTGGACAACAGAACATGAAATATTTTTTTCCATATCAATATGGAGGGCTTTTGCTTTTTCAGCGACTTTTTCAACTTTTCCTCAGTCTAAAAAATCTGATGCATTTAATTTATTCAAGATGGAAATGGTATACGAGTCTTGCTTGGTACACTTCTTGACATCCATACAGTTCTAATTTTAAACCCATAGTTACTAATGCAAGTCAAAATTAAGATAGGTAAGGGAGATACTTATCAATGTTGTTTTAAGTACACAAGAACTTGAAAGTTGTTTAAAACTCCAATATTTGTTCATCTTCCTGTTCCAGTTCCTCACTTTCAAATTAGGAAGCAGCACAAACAAGAATCAAAAAATGAACATGCAATGCAAAAATCATAAAACTTTTTAGTAAACCTATTTGCTGAACTATGTCCTGTCACTTCCAGGTTTCAAGAAAAAGAAAAAGATACCAAAACTCTGTGCATTGCACAAAAATAAATAAATAAATATTCTAAAGATTGCATTTTTTATTCTGGGATAGGTTCTTTGCTTACACAAATGTTTCTCCAGTGAGTCAAACAGAGTTCTGCCCAATTTTTTCCCCACTTAAGATGGACAACGGGCTCACTGCTTGTTGTTTAGAGAGATAATGGCTATTTTGACTGAAGCATCTTTCCTGGTTGCTAGATTTACCAATACTGAACATACATAGCTAAGTTCTTGTATGCATTTCTTCTTCCAATAAGAACATAAGAAGGACCATTTCTCTGATCCAGGATGGCACATCTCCAACAATGGCAGGGGTAGATGCTAAAGAGAGCACTGAACTGGATACATCCAGAGTGATCTATTCAATATCCTCCTGGCATCCATCATTATTGATTTAAAGATGCCAGAGGAAACATTTCCAATCATTCAGCTCAACAGATCCATCATCCATAAATTTATATAATCCCTCTCTAAAACTTGGTTAAACTATCTGCCTCCACCACCTCCTGTGGCAATGAATTCCACAAATTAACTATGTTGCATAAACAAGTAGTCTCTCCTGAGCTGTAAATCTGTCACCTACTAATTTCAGAGGGTGTCCCCTAGTGCTAGCAGTCTGAGACATAAAGAACAAGTTAAGTTCCCTGTGCATTTGGTCCATGACCTTCATGATTTTTTACATCTATTGTTTCCCCCCCACTCACCCTTATAGCTTTCTCCTTTCCAAACTGAAGTGTCCTAGCCTTTTTTGGCCTCTCCTGGTATGGCAACTGCTCCTGGCCCCTGATCATTTTAATTATCTTTCTCTGTACCTTTCTAGTTCTATTACATCCTTTTAAAGATGTGGGGACCAGAAAGCAGTATGAGGCTCAAAATGTGTGTGCACCATGTTTTCGTATAGTGGCATGATGATGCTCTCCATTTTGTTTTCAATTCCTTCCTTAATAATGCCCAACATTTGATAGACTCTTTTGGTCAACACACACACCAAGCTGATGTTTTAAGGGAACAGTCTACAATAACTTCAAGGTTTCTTTCCCAAGTTGTAATAGCTAATTCAAAACCCAGCATTATGTATACCTGGGGTTATTTTTCCCCAGGTATATTACCTGGCACTTGTTGACACTGAAGTTCACCTGCCTTTTTTTTTTAAACTCACTCACTTAGCTTAGTGAGACCTTTCTGCAGCTCCTCTCAGTGAGGTTGGAACTGGACTACCCAGAATAATTCATTGTCATCTGCAAACTTGATGTTACTGTGCATCCCCACTTCCAGGTCACTGCTGAACAAAACAGGGCTCAACAAAGATCCCTGTGGGACCCCACATTTGACCCCCTTCCATCCTGAAAAGGGAGCATTTAACCTAGAAGTGGGCAATTATTTGGGCCAGAGGGAAACTTAGGGAGTTTGGGTGAACTACTGCAGGCTAGGTTAGCAGCGCTGCACCCTCTCCCTACAACAGCTTGGCAAAACTCCTCAGAGTGGTTCTGCTTAGTGGTGAGCTGGGAGACTGAGATGGAGGCACAGGTGCACTGGGGAGTGGCATCTGAGAGCAGGATGGTGGGTAGGGCCGACCCAGAACTGGGATGGCAGGGCCATGACACCACGGGGCTGGGGCAGAGTCAATCCACTCCCTGCAAGCCCCTGTTACAGGCTCTGGTTCTGCAGGCAGGGGTATGCAGGGAGCAGACTGCAGCACTGCCCTGGGCCCTGGCCCCACACTTTCACCGACTCCATGGAGACTGCCTGGTACCTGCATGGGCAGGGCACACAGCCAGGAGGATGAGAGGTGGGCACAGGTGATGGGGAGCTGCATCTGGGAGCAGGACGGGTGGGCAGGGCAGGGACCCTGAGGCAGTGACAGTGCAGGGCAGGGCCATGATCCACTCGCTGTATGTCCCTGTCCACAGAACTGGCACCCTTTGCAACTCTCCCACTCCCAGATGCTACTCCCTGCCTGACTGCGGCCCCATCCCATCTGCCCAGCCAGCAGTGGGTATGGGATGAACAGGCCAGGGTGCATGGGCAGCAGCCAGATGAAGCGGCTGCTGCCAGGAGGTGAGCCCAGCCACTGCACCACCCAGCACTGCTGAATGCCTAGAGGTAGTGGGACCAGCTATATGAGCCACAGCCTGGGCTGTGCCCTACATGAGCCAGGGGCTGGACTGGGCAGGGCGAAGGGACCTGCTGTAGGCTGGACAAAAATCAATGGGCCAGATCCAGCTCATGGGCAGTATTTTACCCACCCAGTTTAGCCCTACCCTTTGCTTCCTATCTTTTAACTAACTGTCAAACCACAAAAGTGCCTTCCTTCCAATCTCATAATGCAGTATACATAGTTTTTAAACCTCTGGTAAATGATTTTTTTTTTTAATCAGCAATATAGTCAGCATTGCACTCAATAGGGAGCCCTGAAGACCTATTTTATTCTATATTTTAGAGATAGCCAAAAATATCCAAATTTCTGCTGACCTTTCTGAAATATTACCATTTAGAGAAAATTGCTTTCACCTACATTTCACCAAGATTTTATAATGTATGTCATGTCACTTGCTTCAACCTTTCAGTACCTTTTGAAATGTTTAATGGTTCACTCCTGCACGTATTTAGACTACCTTTTGAATTCAGTTATTATTTCACTGGTCAACATCAAAGTACATGATCAAATCTATGCCATGCAAATCAAGTTACATACCCTGACACCAGTTAATCAGTTGCACTCAATTCGTTTGTGTCTGAGCGAAGCCACATTCTAGCTAACAGAGGGTCCCTCGTGTGGCATTAAGGCATAACAAAATATCCAACACGCCTTCCACACACTAGCACAAGCACAAATGGATCATGGCCTGTTATTTCTAAAGCCCAGCAATCTTAAAGGACCAATAACCATTAGGGACAGTAGTACCCAGCACACTTTATACTGGCCTTCAGGCTTCTCTAATGTACTCTAGAATCGCCTCAAGGACTCCAGGTTCACTCTGGGATCAGCAAGGTGGCACCTCTCCCATGGGTTAAGCACCTTTTTGCTGCAGCCCAGAATCCTGCCCTTGACATAGATTTCATAGACATTAGGGGCTAGAAGGGACCTCGTGGGATCATCCAGTCCAGCCCCTGCCATAGGCAGAAAGTCTGCTGGGGTCAAACGATCCCAGCGAGAAAATCATCCAAATATTTTTTGAATGAATCCAGAGTCACTTCTTACACCACCATAAGTTTGTGGCCGTTAGACCTTGGGGAGCCCTGGTGAACAACTGTTCTCCCACAGCCTGGTGCACCCCTTATATACTCAGGGGCATAGATGAGACCCGGCCCTAGAGGAGACCCAGGCACCGAGCCTCAGCTCCCTTATCAACACCCCCCACCAGGCAGGGCTATGCCCGGCATTCAACAGCCCCTGCTCCAGATCAAGTCTTCGGTTAAACAAGCAAAATAACACGGTTTTGACACTGATTCAGACGGCTGGCTCCCAGGAGAGACCACCAATCACACTGCAGCAGGTTTGGGCAGGAGGAAGAACAGGAACAGGACTTAAGCTGCACAAGGCTGGTACAAATGAAGGCGGCAAAGCCAGCCACAGGCGTCTGGCGGCGGAGGAGCGATTTCCCTCCCCAGGCCGCGCGCAGGAAACCTGCCCCGATGGCGGCGGGGCCGGGTAGGCGTGCACGGGGAAGCTCGCCCCGCCGGGCTCGCACCACCAGCTTCGCAAGTCTCCGCCGACCCCCGCCCGCCGCTGCAGCCAGCAGACACCACCAAGGCCAAGGACGTGCCTGTGGCAGCAGCGCCCTCCCCCCAGTGCAGTCGCTAACCCGGACCCGGCCGCGGAGAGGAGCCGTCCTGGGCGAGGCGCAGCGGGGCCCCGCGTCCGTCCGTCCGTCCGTCCTTCCGTCCGCCCCCGGCCCCGGCCCCACGCTGCAGCGAGACCCACTCACGCGCTGCGCCAGCTACCGCTCTGCCTGTGGGCGCCGCCATCTTGGCCGCGGGTCATTCAAAGCCAACTTTATCTACAGCTTCTGCCGCGGACACGGCGCAGCTCTGCGGAGTTGTTCTGGGAAGAAACCTGGCAGGGGAACAACAGCCCTCCCTGGTCAGGTCCCTGCCGTCAAGGATGGATGGAAGGACACTGACTTTGGGGAGGGGTCTGCAAAAAAAATCCTGCCCAGTTGTGGTTAGCAAATCTTATAGGGGGGATTTTGTCTCTTATGGGAGGCTCAGCACCCCCCCCAGCTCCCCGGTAATTTGAACCCTGTTTACATCATCCCTCACGTCCGGCTAAGCAACCCGAGGGACCTGAGCCACCAGGTTGTGCAAAGCCCCCACCGGAGCTCGCTCAAGGACAGACCCCCACACCGCCCTGGAGAACAGCCATGCTCAACCTTTTTTGATGCGAGGCACCCTCTATAGACTCAAGGCCACCTGCAGGGATGGAGGCAAACCTGAGCAGGTCAGAAGGGCTTGGCTGCTCTCGATTCCTGTTTGAAATCTCCAGGTTCATCGCTTGCACGCATAACTGTGCTAACATCACATGGCATCCCATGACCCCCAGGATAGCCCAGGGTTTCAGGGCACCCGCTTTGAGAATCACTGGGTCAGAAAGGCAATGAAAATCCTGTCCTCTAGCAGAGGCCCACTCCTGCACCAGTACTGGAAAACTTGCTAGATGAGAGGCAATGTCCTGTTTCTTGACTGATAATGCTTCATGTTGTTAAAAGAATCCTAAAGTGCTCATTTACAGGCCACTGGGTCTTGTTTACTTGGTGCTTTTCTCCTGGCTTGTACAGAGAAACCCACTGTATTACTAACCCTTGGGATTTCTCTTTCCAGTTTTGCAATACTGAGATTCTTGAGTCTCTGTCTTAGAGTAATTTGGGGGGTTACCCATGAACAAAAAGTTAACACGTTATTTTTTACTCATGGGTAACCCCCTAGCTCTTCATACACATAAAGCTCTATACATGTGTAAGAGTTCACAAGGTTGGGCATGGAAACTGATGCAGAAAATGAAGGTTTTGGACCCTGAATTTTTTTAAAGGATATTTACACACACAACTGACAGATCACTGGGAGCTATGGATCAGGGCAGGGTGCTGGAGTTCTTTGGAAGGAATAGTACTGGCATTTAGGAGGTGTTAAAAAAACTCATACACAGCCACAAAAGCCTGTGTAGTATGACTCTGAAGAAAAAAGGGGAAAGATTTTTAGGTACAAAATTGGATGAAAGAGACTTGGAGCTATAAGTAAAGCTATCTTGTCATTCCCAGGGGCGAACACAGGCATGGGCAAACCAGGCAGCCACCCAGGGCCCAGACAGAAAGGAGACATGAAAATGATATATATTTTTTATGTTGTCTGCTTATTATTATCATTATCTCTGGTGAAGGGGGTCCCAATACTAAAAGTTTCTCTGGGGCTGCCAGGAGTCTAGGTATGGAGCTGGTGATTCCTACTCCGTACCAGAAAATTGGACTTTGTACATTCCTTGTATATAAACAGGATTGTATCAAGACATTTCTCCTTCTTATTGAAATAAACTGCAATACCCAATAATTAGCTAACTGCTGTGTTAGAAACAATGGTATAAATATTTATGCTTCTCTTCCTATAGGAGAATGTGGAAAGCTCTGAGTGAAGTTGAAAGTATGGGTGGAGGAGCCTTGCAGGTAGTGTGAATGGTTTGTGCACTGTAAAGCTTTGCTCCACTGGCACAGCAGGCAACAAGGCTCCTTCTTCCTTATGCCCCGAAGGCAGTATGTACTGGAGGGTTTATAGGAAGGCTGAGGCAGGTCAGGGGCCAGGCCAGTACCATATTTACATAATGATGTATGTAACCTCAGCATGTATTAACCTCTGCAGACAGAAGTTCGCATATAACAAGCATATAACAGATATTACTGAATCTTAAGAGTGTAACAGCTGCAGAGAAGCTTGCAACCTACAGAGAAGATGGACTCAATCCCCTGCTGAAGCTCCTACATCAAGGCTGTTTACATAGTCTCAAAGCAGAGTTTGACTGGTGGAACTAATCTGACCAGGAAGCCATCATGTTTTGTTACAAAATACTAGAACTGAAGGAGAAACATTAATCATTGTCAATACTGCAGTTGTGTAAGTATGTGCATGGATGAATCTTCAGGCTGGTGAAGCAGGATACCATCAGACATTTGGTTCTCACAATGTCTGCTGAAAATGGGAGTCCAAAAAAACCCCTAGAATCTAGGTTATAGATACAAAACTGCATAGCAAGATGACTGTAGCTTTACTATATTTAGAATATGTTATTCAGTACAGAGAATATCCAAGTCTAGAATTGTATTAAAGTCATCCAAGGGAGAAAACAGCAACAGCAGCAAACAGATGATTATATAGCATACAGTTCCAGGGCCTGATACTGTAAGCCTTTACTCATATGAGTAGTCCTATGTAAATCAGTCGGCATACTCATGGGAATGAGGATTATTTCTGTTAAGGAAGAACTACTGGGTCAAATCTGCAATTTACATATAGTGTTCCACATAAACTGCATTCCTAAAGCACTTTGCAAAATTAGGTTTCAGTCCTGCAACCATTTTTCAGTGGGAGACCCCTGGGCCTGTAAAATGTGAAGGCAGTTGCCAGGACAAAACAGAAGAGTGCACAGTATAGTTTGTCATGCAGAGAACAGTGGTACACAGATATTAGATGATTAAATTAAACCATTCCATTCAAAAAGCATAGATGGAGAAGGAAAAAAAATGTTTGAAAGGAGGTTTGAAAAGAGGTAGTGTAACAGAAAATCAAAGAATCCTGTTACTAAAGGGGAGATTACTTGTGACAAAGCCTAGCAGGGGCCAGGAAACAGCACAAGCTATAAGGGAGAATTAATGAGATGCAGCTATGCCAAAGAGGGAGGGTCAGCTGATTAGAAGAGGCCTCTCCCAGGTGTTTAAAAACCTCAGCTCTCTAAGAGTCAAAGGAATATGAAAGAAAGCTAGTATACCAGGAGGTACTTGGCAGACCCCAATCAGCATTGAACACCTGAAATGGAGCAGGAAGAGAGCCCCAGGGGATAAGGGCTGAGAGGGTGTGTGTTTATTTTACCCTGAGAATGAGAGTGATGGGGAGTTTTTTTTTCTTTCATATTTGTTTGCCCTGAGCAGGGTGGGCTTTTGTTAAAGCTTTATTGTCTTCCTTTTATGTTCCAGTTTATACTAATGGATGAGGTGTGACTATAAGGAGTGAGGAGGAGGAGGAGGCGGCCACAGGATGCCAGGAAGGCATGGCAGTGAGCCCTGCTAGGGCAGGAGTATGAGACAGAGGGCCATAGCCCAAACCAGAAAGAGGACAAAAAAGGGAAGTGGATGAGGCCTAAAGCTGAGCAGGCTAGCCAGAGCCTGGAAGGGTGAGACCAGGGCTGGGGCCCAGATGCTGGGGTCAGGAGCTGTGGACTTTGGGACCCAGCTAAAGCAGCGTTTCTCAACCTGTGGGTCACAAGAATATATCAAAAGGGTTGCAAACAAACTTTAAAAATGGATTCTCCTTTAAAGGAGAAAAACTGGCTTTTCCCTTGCAGGCTGGCAGAGTTCCAGCCTGTGAGGGACTGACTGGGACTGGAGCCTAGGGTGGGGAGCAGCAGGTTGGGAGTCGGGGGCACTAGGTTGGGACTGGCCACTGATGTTTGCAAATGGGTCCTGGTACAAAAAAGGTTGAGGACCACTGAGCTAGAGAAAGAGGGCCAAAGTCCCAAGAGAACTTTTGTGGCCAGAGGGCCAAGCAGTGTAAAGAGATGAGATGCCCACTCAAATGATAACTTGTGTCATGTGCGAGATAATGGTGTGGTGGTAGGGGAGGAAGGAAAACCTGAGAAAACAAGTGCCAAAGACAAATAGGAGAGAGAGAGACCCAGAGGACATGCTAATCCCACGTGGATTAAAGCCTCCCCTATTAATTTTCTCTACCAACAAGGTGTGGCAGACAAATGAATAGGTTGTCATCCAGGGAGACCTCAGTGGGACCAAAAAAGATGGGGCCACAAAGAGGTAATAAAATAGCTGCCCTTGGGCACCATCTTGTCACAGGTGTCCTAGATTGGTGTGGCCAATTATCTCAGCTGGCAGACCACTTAATCAGTTTTGAGCTGTCAAGGGCCCCTCACTTAAAATCTTTCAGAATATATCATTTTAATAAATGTATAGATGATAAATGAATCATACAGTAGATGCTTGGTTTTTTTTTTTAATATAACATTTTATTTTTCTTTCAAAAAATAATTGTCCTGATTTGTGGGGATTTTTAAATGGTGTATATAGAGGTGATTGCATAATGGCTCCAAATAAAGTCTTACTCTTGCATATTGTGAGGGAAGGAGGCATTGGTGGTGCGTGGGGGTGTGTGCATGCATGTGGGGGGTGACTGCCTGCATGCCGGGTCCCAGGAGCTGGTGCGGGGGGGATGCATGCAACAGCTTGCCACGGCAGTGAAGGTGCCAGCATAGTCTGTGCCCCCTCCTGCTGGTCCACTCCTGCCCCCACAGCATTCTGAATGGAGCTGAGCTTTGCCTGCTCCCACCCACACCAGCCTGGCCCTGGCCTGTGTACACAACTTCCTAGTGGGGTTGCTCCTGCTGCTGCAGCTGCCGCTGCCCAGATCCTGCTTGGCTCCCACTGCCTCCAGCAACTCCTCCTCTTCCTCCTGCTTTTTTTTTTTTTTTTTTTTTTTTCTTGTTTTTTTTGCACCAGTCCTGGAAGCACTGCAATACCAGGTCAATGCATGGAGTGGATGGAGCACGCTCCGGTTCCACCACCCAACACCAAAAAGAATCTGCTCAATATAGTATGGCTTATGCACAGAGCAGGCGGCAGCCATGCTGTTCCAGTTGAGGGTGGGGCACTGCAGCCAAGCAGCTCCTTTTCCAGTGTGTGGGGCTCCAGCTCTGGGCCACCTTCCACCCACCTGGCCACTTGCAGGTGGCTTGCTCATTGCACTGGGTGGGAGGAGTGGGTGGAAGGTGGCTAGGAGTTGGATCTGGAGCCCTGCATGCTGGGGCAGGAGCTGCTCAGCTGCAGCTTCCTGCTCCCACCTGGAGTGGTGCAGCAGGGGCCAGAGAAGAAGGAGCTGCAGTCTGGACTGGGGCCGTGGGCAGGAGTGAGCGGGGCTCAGCCCCATGTGGAGTGCCGTGGGCCGGTTCCAATCAATTGGTGGGTGCAAGCTGGATCCAATCAGTTGGCAGGCTAGATCCAGCCTGCAGGTTGTATTTTGCCCATTCCTGTTCTAGATTGTACAGCTGCAGAGTAAAAACATTTGTGCACAAATAGTGAATCTGCAGAAAAGGTCAGAGAGGAAGGAATTTTTTACTTTAGTAGAAGGAACTGGCATGGGAATAAAGGGAGAAAACAAGGTCTGGGATAAAAATATTCATAATAGTAACAATAATATTCCTTACTTTATTTACTCATAACTATAATGTTACATTGCATTAAGATTACTGTAAAACCTACTCTCTGATTTATGTCTCTTACCACCCACACTCAGCTTATTAAATAATGCTAACAAGTAACTAAATTAAACTCTGCCTAAGCAGAATACAAATTTTCAAAACAGCTGAATATAAATGTGTTTTTTTTCTAGATTACAAGCAGCTTAAAATTCCCCTCTTCCAAAAGTATGCATAACTAGAATCCTTACATACTGAGAATTACAGGACTTATGATTTGGACGCATCTATAGGTAGAGTTTATCCTGCCATTGTTGTTTTTTTAGGTGGGAAAATAAGCATTGTGTAGTTTGAAGGGAAACAATTATTTGCTACCCTTAGGTAGAACAAAAGTATTCCAGAGGCTGCATGGTGAGCGTGAAGGTTGTTGTGCCAGTGTGGAAAAGGTTTCTCACAGTGGATCCAGAGGCACGAATGCAAGTCCTGCTCTTGTTCCTAGGCCAACACAGCTGCAAGTGGGTAGATTCAGGCTGGAAAGTCAGATGTGGCTGGATATGATGCTAGTTACATCAGTCTGTGTGCTACTGGCTTCCTTCACCTATTCTTGCCCAAACAGCCACCCAGAATAAGATAGACCTTTGAGTGTTTAACAGTGAGAGACTTGGGGAGGAATGTGGAAAGGAGAGAATTTGAGGCAAAAGGGGTATGTGACTTAGGCTGAGAGTTCCAGAGATGTACATACCAGATGTACATATATATGTAGAAGGTGGTGGGTTGGGGTACCTGTGTAGGAGAGTTTGGAAACTGGGAGGGAAACAGGAGAATTTGACAAGTAATTGGAGGTATAACATTTGTCCTCATTGTTCTGAGAAAAACAAGGGTATGCAAGAGGCTAAGAACACAAGGAGGTATGATGTTCAGGAGATGCTTCATTAAGCGTATCTGGGCTTTTAGGGAGTATAGTTTTACAGCATGTGTATGTATGTGAGAGTAGGAAACATACATAGTCTAGTGATGATGCATAGGAGGAGATAGGATGCAAGCTGTCCAGACTTATATAGCATCTCTTAGGGTCTTACTAGGTCAGATCACAGGTTTGTCTAGCCCAGGTTATCTCAGGGTGGCACTGAGTAGCTGCAAAGGGCATAAAGAGTCTTTATGAAGGGCTTATCCAGACTGACCTGCCCCCTGCCTCTTCCCTTGCAACTTCCAACATTTTGAGACCTAGGAATATGAAAGCCACAGCCCCACAACAGTGTGTAATGGACCCCACTGCATGAAAAGCCACGTCTTTGGGATCTGCCAAAGCGACCAGCCTCCACAACATCCCACAGCAACAAGTCTCCCAAGTGAACTGCGCACCCTGAAAAAACCTTCCCCCGCATGTTTTCAATCTGCTCCCTAGGAACGCCCGTCTGCGCCCAGCTTTAGTGCCCAGAGGCTGCAGGCAGGCCAACCCTGGGTACTTGTCCAGACCCGGTTATTTTACAGGCCTCTGTCATCCCTCTACCTCCATCCCCATCCCCTTCTCTCGGCTGGGGAGTCCTGCCTGCCTGGGCCCGCCTCACAAAGGAGCCCCTCGGGATGGTTCGCTGGGACGGCCACGGGGGTCCCGTGGAGACCCCTGGGGGTGGGGGACACACGGACACGGTCCCCCCAGGGGGACCCAGGCCGCGTGCGCTGTACTCGCCTCGCCTGGCCCCGCCCCCCGGGCAGGGCCCTCGGCGGGGCGGAACCCGCCGTGGGCGCCCGCGCGTCCGGCCGGAGCCTCT
>NW_017728911.1:11895489-11931083 GCF_001723895.1 Crocodylus porosus | reverse complement strand
GTGCTGGGCGGCGCGGCGGCCCAGCCGGAGCGCTTCCTCAGGTACGGCTCGCTGGGGCGGGCAGGGGAGCCGAGCCAAGCCGCCGCGGCCCGGGAGAGCGCCGTGCTGGGGGCTGGGCCCTCGTGCTCCCTGCGGCCCTGCCCTGTGGAGGGAAGGGGGTTGCGGGGGCACCAGCCTGGTCGGCGGGTCCAGGGGTCTCCCGGACAGACCTCGCCCTGTGCTGAGGGGCGGAGGGGGCTGCTTCGGCCCTGGCGCCGCTTCGTTTTCTCCGCTTTCACTGCGAGGAGGCCAGACGGGCTGCAGCGAAGTCAGAACCGGGTGGTAGCGAAACCGGCCCCAAGGGCGGGGGGGAATTGCAGGGAAGGCCCGACAAGCTTTTGGGTTGTACTGAGGCATTTGTCATACGTCCAGGTTGTAGCCGTGTTTGGCCCAAAGGAAAAAGCAATCGGGCCTCGTGGACAGAGGTGATTTATTAGACCAACAAGTTTTTTGCAAAAAACAAATCTTCAAAGACAGAAAGGAAAGATGAGTTTTCTTCACTACTCCCCGGTTTTGACTTTGTTGCATCTCATCTGGCCTCCTCTCAGTGAAAGCAGAGGAAATAAAGTGGTGCCAGGGAGGGGGCAGCCCCCCACCGCCCTCCAGCTCTGCCCCCCGGGGTAACAACAAGGGGCGAGGTCCTTCTAGCATGCGACTGTGGAGCAGCCTGCAGTGCCAGGAGGTATCTGGGCCCGTGGACCAAATTTTTTGCAAAAGTTTTGTTGGTCTAATAAAAGATCACTTCTGTCCACGAGCCCTGATTGCTGGTCCATTTGTGGCAACTGAGAGCATTTAAAAGATAGTCTCATAGCTGTTATGTTTTTTTCATGTAGCACTGCTTTAAAGTTCTTGACTTTTTGTAAAATTTTGAATGTGTTTTTTTTTTTCCCCCTCAGTGTGCAGGACAGGTTGGCTGCAGACTTCAGGTCATTAACAAAGACTCTTTACGATTTGCATAAAGTGCTAGGGGCAGATGCAATCCATGGGAGTCCCTTAAAAGAGCTGGTGATCGAGAGCTTTGATGAAGAACAGATTTGGCAACAGCTTGAGCTCCAAAATGATGCAGTTCTGGACTATTTCAAAAATGAGGTTGCTAGAAATGTTAAAGACAAAGATCTTTACCTTATCCCAGTCCAAGAAGAAGATGGTTCAGATGCAGAGAGGAGTAGTGAGAAGGAAATGGAACCAGAAGACAGTATGGAAGCAGACCAGATCTCGGATGATGCTGAAGATGAAAGTGAGGTTACAGAAAAGCAAACTAAATCCAAAACATTGAAGAGGCATCAATACAGTGATGAGGATTCGGATATTGATTTTGATATTGATGAGCTAGAGGAAGAAACAAAAAAATCGAAGATGATTACTTCGAAAAAAACAGGGGAAAAGTCCATAGTGGATGATAAATTTTTCAAGCTGTGGGAGATGGAAGCCTTTTTGGATGATTTAGAGAAGACAGAAAGGCAGGAGATAGAAGAGGATGATGATGATGAGATTAATTATTTTGAAGATATGCATTCGGAGGAAGAGGATGAAGAGGAATCAAAAACAGATAAAATCAAGGTAAGGGTATTGAAAGCTACTAGGCAATAAGCTAGTTAAATAAAAATAACTCTTGAATTAACCCTTATTCAAATTATTAAATACATGCTTTTGTCATGATTAACTACCTAAAATGATCTTCAGCTGCCTGAAGGATGTTGAAATATGGCAGTAAGTGTAATTAACAACAGGAATTAGAATAGCAAAGAATATGCTGTTTTCTCCATTACCTGAAATCTTTAAAGATCAGATGCTTCTCCAAAAGAGATGCTGTGTTTAAATCACAAACTGGTGGTCTGAAACCAAAAATTTAGCCAAACTTAGCCACATAACAATGATCCCTTGTGGAGTATGAATATTTTTTGCTGGGAGTGTGCGTGAACGCATAAGTCCCTACCCAGAAGAGAGAATTTTAATAGGTTTAGGAGGATCTTCATGCCTCTGCAGCATCTTTATTGAAGTCAGTGGGGTTCTGTATGATTAGAGATTGAGAGGGGAAGGAAAGCAGTCATGATCTCTGAGGAATGGGGTGTACATTGTAGGAATTCAGATTTGATGGGAGAGGGTCATGGTTTCATAATGCTGTGATTTAATTTAATCTGCAGAGTATTGACTTGGAAAATAGCATTTATGCTTTTTAAAGTAATTATGTTTATAGCTGTTCTATTTTTTCAACGTGCTTGTCATGAGAGAAAGCTAATGAGATGCTTCTAAAAGTGATAGACTTAGGCATCTGAGAGCAATGTATTCTCCCATTATAGAAGAACAAATTAATGTCAACATCTGTGGCTCTTCCCCTTCTGTGTAGTTAAAGCAAGCAAAAATAAATTTTATGTGATAAATATGTAGACCTGACACCGTTCAAGCCATGATCTAGTCTAGTAGCCAAACAGTAGTGAAATTAATTGAATTACCACTGCAGTTTTTAATAACACTGCTCTCATAGAATAAAATATTCAGTTAGATCTCTGTCACTGTCACCAGGTAATCTCTTATTTTACCATTTTCCCAGCCAGTTAAAAGTTCTAGAGACCTGAAATATAAAGATTTCTTTGATTCTGTTGATGGTGGTGGTGATGATGATGACAATCCAGCTCATTATGATGGTGATGATCAGAATGAGGAAGATGAGACTGAAGAAGACATTTCTGAGTATGTATATTTGAATATTTTGTAACTGTCCTGTGGATAGTGACTGTTTATTTTGAACTACAGTATAACATGGGGGTGGGCAAAATGCGGCCCGCCAGGCCAGTTCATCCAGCCCATGAGGCCCCTAAAAATTTTAGAATATTAATATTTATCTGCCCTGGGCTGCCTGTCATGCAGCCCTCAATGGCTTGCAAAAACTCAGTAAGCGGCTGTCTGCCCAAAATAATTGCCTGCCCCTGGTATAACACCATCCCTAACAAAAAATGCAGGGGTTCATCTAGTACCCAGCCTTTAAGGCTTGTGGAAAGAAGAATTTTTAGGAATCCCTGAAAATGAATTTGTATTTTGTGGCAGTAGATACACATCTGATGGATGATATATTGCTTAAAGCGGCATTGTCGAACTTCTGGGCAGTGGGGACTTCACACTGCATGAGCCACAGGCTCTTGGGTTGCATGCAGTATGGGCTGCACACCACAGAGGTGGCCCTACTGGCCTCCCCTTCTCCCTTGTACAGGTGGCCCATTACCTTTTGCTACCTACATGTAGCCCAGCTCCTTTCCCAGTCATGCAGGCAGCCAGACCACCTCACACTCTCCTGTTACGTGTGCTCCTTCCCCAGCCAAGCACAGCCTGAGTCCCTGTAGCTGGGGACCCTTCCCCAGACCACAAATGGATCTCTCACCACGCCAGCCTGCCTCCCAGGTGGGGCAGAAGCTAGAGGAGGGAGAGGGAGCCTGGAGACTGGTTGTTGTAGCAGCAGGATTAATGGGGAAAACGGTGGCTAGATAGGAGCCTATGGGCTGCATTAACTCCTTACAAGCCAAACACAGCCCTCAGGCTGCCATTTGGACAGCTCTGGCTTAAAAAAAAAAAGAGAGAATTCCCCCACCCCACCCCCCGCAGTTCTTAAAATACATTGTCAAAAGCACAAACTGTTTTAATATTATAGGACTGAAGAAGCTAATGAAATGGAAGTAACGGTACAGAATGGGAAAAATAAAGAAGCTTCTAGAAAAGTCACTTTTAACTTGCCAGATGACAGTGAAACAGAGGAAGATACTGATATGCTAAATGCAAAGAGAGATGATTCCATTGCAATAAAATCTTCCTTTGAGAAAAGGCAGGAAAAGGTAATTCAGAAATTTTAGTAGAGCTTTCTGCTGAAACTTTGATCCAATGGCAGGTAAGAGAATCAAAATAAATACTTTTAGAGGTTCCCTTTAATTGGAAAGTTTCAGAACAAATTTAGAAAACAATGTAAAAACGAAATATTACAGAAAAGGCAAATTATACTGCATGTTTAGAAAACAAAAAATACTTGGTATAATTCATATTTTGTTCTGTAATTTGATTTCCCCTGTGATTTATCAAGTATGTCTACTTTTAGTTTTTAAAGTTTTAGGAAATTTTCTCTTCCAGATGAGTGAAAAGATTAAATCTTTTGAAGAGGAGTTGTTGAAGGAAAAACCTTGGCAGCTTAAAGGAGAAATAACAGGACAAAAACGACCTGAAAATAGTCTTTTAGAGGAAACTGTATTCTTTGACCATGCTGTCCGAATGGGTAAATATTGCCATTATGTTAAATCTCAGGTGTTATAAAATTGTTTACCAGGCAGAGTTGGCATGTAATTGCTGTTTATTATATTGTTATTTCATAACTTTTGATGAATACTGCACAGGCCAATGTATGGCATTAATATTGTTCTTTTCTTGCTCTTTTAGCTCCTGTGATCACAGAAGAAACCACACTTCAGCTTGAAGATATCATCAAACAGAGGATAAAAGATCAGGTTAATAAGATTTAAATTGACCCTTTAAAGCCAAAAATCTATAAACAAATTTTGATGCGTTATAGTGTAGTTATAGAATTGGCCTTTGGGTGCCACAAGTAATTAATTCAAAGAATGAGTTTGGGGGCCTTAAAATATGTTCAGTATAGTTTTGTTTTTTGAATGTTTCTAGAAAAAATACAATAACTGGTTTTAGGTCCTGCAAAATGCTGAGTGCACTCCATGAATCTAATTTTGCATGCTGTTGGGAGTCGTAGTGCATTTCAAACTATCTTAAGATAAGCAACTGAAATTGCAGAGACTGCTTGTAGATTTAGCTACAGAAGGGCTACTTTGGCATTTGATTTGTATGCAAACTCTGCAGTGTTCACAGAATTGATATAATGAGGGCTTTGCAAACTTCTAATTTTAAACACTTCAGAATATTGACCAGAAGGAGTGTTGCTGTGCGTAATCTGTATGACAAGTATTTTTAAAATGTTACTCCTTGGCTGTTAATTTATACAACTGAAGGAACAAGGCAGATCAGTGCAAAGGGGGGAAAAAAGACTATGTTTCATCCTAGTGTATCTTCTCTCCATGCATTAGAAGGGCAGATTTTTGTGGAGGGGGCTAAATAGGTGTGTGAGACCCCCTCTGATGTGTCACTTATCACTTGTACAGTTGTAACAAAGTAAGTAAAGGTACCTCACATAGCATAATAAATTGCCTTTGCTGAGGTTCAAGAAGATATGTTGGAACAGCAGGTGTTTATACTTGCTAATTCAAAAAAAGATGTCTTGTGTTAAGTATTTTATGGTTTTGGCTCAGGCATGGGATGATGTAGTGCGTAAAGAAAAACCAAAAGAGGAGGCCTTTGAATACAAGAAGCGTCTCACTTTGGATCATGAAAAGAGCAAATTGAGTCTTGCTGAAATCTATGAACAAGAGTACTTGAAACTTAATCAGGTAAGTTTATGATAATGGATATAAAGAATGATATTGCTGTTCTTGGAAAGAGGTAAATCAAACTCACAACCATTTATACAGATGTACTGAGTGTGCGGTATTGAAGGCACCCTGTGTCTGTACTAATCTGTAAAATGGGTGCAAATGATATATCTCAGTGTTCTTAGTTTCAAAGTTGGTGTTCATGTTATTTATGTGAAAGATGTCTTTTTGAGTGATCTTGGTAATAACACTCTGTCGTTATTAACCTAGCAAAAGGTTGAAGAGGAGGAAGATCCTGAACATATAGAAATTCAGAAAATGATGGACTCTCTGTTTGTACAGTTGGATGCTCTTTCCAATTTCCACTTCACACCCAAGCCAGTGAGTACAAGTGTCACCTTTTTCCTAAACTCCATCCCCTTAGACTACATGAAAGGATATATCTGGTGTATCTTGTGCTTATTATGCATTTCACAGTGTGAATGAAAATATATTTTGTGGGCCTTACTCAGTTAGCCCTGCTTTGCTAAGATATGATATGCATGTTCATGAATGCTATTTCTTTATTTCTAGCCTGTGCCAGAGATTAAAATTGTCTCAAACCTTCCTGCTATAAGTATGGAAGAAGTAGCACCAGTTGCTGTTAGTGATGCAGCTCTCCTAGCTCCAGAGGAGATCAAGGTAGGAAACTCCGTGTAAATTCTTCTGTATGGTACATTCAAAAGGGAGAATTCATTGTCTGATATATTCCATAACATGCTGGGATCTTTTCCATAGAGACTTTAGACTGACTTAAGAATTTCAAATCATTGAAACTGAACAGTGGGAGGAGAGCTAGCTTTGCTTCTATGGGTTTTACAGTCTTTCCCCATGCATCTTGGAACCTTGAGTTTCCCTTCCAACATGGCTTATTCCAATTTTGAGAATGAACCTATATGCAGGTTGCTTGAGTACCTTGTACTTTCTATTGTTAGAAATGCGTTTTACCATAACCTGCATTTCTCCATATTTTAACATTGTTAATCTTTGTTTTAATTTTCACTGTCTTGAGTTCTGTATGTAGAAAGAAAGATAGAGGAGAGTGGGGGAAAGTGAAATAGTTACACAGATGATAAAATTTGTAGAAACTTATTTCCTGAGGCTAGTATGAAGGAGTCCTGCTATTTGGGCCCTTTTGTTTTCAGGAACTTTGAGCTGGACACAATTGAGAGTGATGTTAAATACATCAATAGGTGGGAGCTGAATTTTACTACTCTTGGCTAATTGATGCGACGTAATGAGGATAGCAATTTTGTTTGTACACATCACGGCCTAGATCGCATTTATGGTGTCAGAGTTAAACCATTATGTCTTCCTCAGGAAAAGAACAAGGCGGGAGATGTAAAAACAGATTCAGAAAAAACCTCCACAGACAAAAAACGAGAACGAAGAAAGAAGAAGTTTCGTAAACGTATGAAGCTAAAGGAGAAGGAGAAACGGCAGAAAATCCTAGAAAAGACTAAACCAGAGCAAAACAAACTCAACAAAAAAGCTGCTGCAACAAAATTAAAAAAGCTAACCAAAGAAGGCAAAGCAAGTTTGCTAAAAGTAAGGCCATTCTAAAGAGTTGTCTTCTAATTTCAGTTGTGTACTGCTTTTAATTGGGTATTGTTTTCCGATCTCATCATAAAAAATCAGATTATTGATGTCTTCCATGTTAAATTATGCTCTGAGTTCTTTGCACCATTTCACTGATGCAAAGCTGTCTTACACTCAGATAATATAAACTACCACAGCTGCTCCTATACCACTAGCCTTCCTCTGCTTGGGGGTTGGGGTTATAGTATTCCTGTGTATTTCCAAACACCAGCTCTTGTATTAATTCTTTGGGATGAAAAGGGTATTCTGACCTGCTGGACTAGTGCGGCACAAATGAACCCTGCTAGTGGGAGAGCACAAAAGATACCTTTTTTCCCCCCTTACCTTTGCTTAACATCTAATTTGATGATCTAGGCCTGGGGGGTCAGTAATTATGTTCTTTCTTTGAAAAAGAAGAGGCTAAAATAAGAGTCTCTTTAAAATAAGACTGGTTGATTTAGTAATTGTGTAGTTATGCTACTGCATTAGAATGATAGTTGTGTTGTTTATTATAATAAACCCTTTTTTCCATTGACAGGATGAAGGTAAAGACAAGGCCTTGAAATCATCCCAAGCTTTCTTTTCCCAATTACAAGATCAAGTCAAAGTGCAAATCAAAGATGCAAAGAAAATACAGAAAAAACAGAAGCAGCAGCAAGAAATCTCTGCTCATAAACTTAAATTATAATATATTTTATACATGCATCTTGTGTATAATAAAACATTTCATTTTTTTAACATTGTGTTTTGAATAGTTCATATGTTATATAGAACATTAAAATATTCTGTAAACACTGTAGTGTTCTTCCTGGTGGTGAAAATGTGATAACCTGTTTAGTGCTTCTTAAGGCTTTTTGTTGTTACCCCTCTCTGCTCTGGACTTCAGGGCTCATCCTCCAAAAGAAAAGCCGTGGGCAATAAGTAAAGAGATGTATTGTGATTTATTTATGTATGGTCGGTTCTTTGTATGCGTTTATCTTCAATATGTTTCCCTTCTTTTCCGTATACCATGCTTACAGAAAAGGGTGGGATAAAGATTGTAATAATGTAGTAAAATGTTAGATTTTGGCAATCTGAAAAGATTTGACCAGGATGGCTTGATGTTCAGAGCTGCCTGTGGCATAATACTTTCTAAGGGTGTTCTTCAAGAAATCAAGACTAAGTAGTATTATTTTATTGATCTCATTCATTCAGAATATTGTGCCACCGCCTCAAATTCTATGAATTTAATGGAAGAAAACTTCGAGCAGTACATCTAGACTGGCATCTACTTGTACCGAAAAAAATATCTTTTGGCTTTAGCAATAGTTCTGAAGAACCACTGCTTCTGAAAGCATTGCAGTATTTAATATACTAGTATTTTAAAAATAATCTTCTCTAGAGTAAATATTAATGTGTGTGTGTGGGGGGGTTGTTTTATGGATTTTTTGTTTTTTGAGGGTTTTTTTTGCTTTTTTAAAATTTCAACCTTTATCCTCTAAAGCAGCCCCCTAGCAAAGAACCAAATTCATATTTGCTGCTGTGCACATCTAATGTGAACATGAAATGATCTCTTTTATTTTTAAAAGCTCAAGTGAAGGCTACCTTAGCTTGCTTAAAATCCAATATGTTCCTTATGAACTGGAGACCAGTAGTTTGGATTTTTTTGAACCTTCAACAATTTTCAGTAGAGGTGCACCGATACACTGGTGCATATCATATCGGTACAGATAAAAAGAAAATTGATGTTGTTGGCAATCTGGTTTTTTTGGTTGATAACATTACCGATAAATGCTGGGTGCATGTGCACAGCTGCCGCATGCACACGGCTAGGAGTGCAGCCCAGCAACTTGGAGAGCAGCGTCTGGCTGGTAAGTCTAGGGAGAAGCGGTAGGAGGAGTGAAGGGATGTGGGGAGGGCAGATTGTAGCCCCCCACAGGGAGGGAGTGGGGCAGGGGCAGGTGCTGCATTGCTGGGGCGGGACATGGGACAGGTGAGGCTTGGCCAGAGGTAGGGGTGGGCATGAGACAGGCAGCTCCTGCTGCTGTGCATACCCCCAGGGGAGGCATGTGCCCCCTGGATCTGTACAGGGTGAGCTGCATACTCAGAGCTAGAACTACTGCCTCTTCTCAGCAGGGGCTGGGCCTAGGCTGTGCTGAGGGGGGGGGAAGGTTACAGCCACTCCAAAACTTGGTATAGCTCCCCTCCCAGTGCCGCTGCTGCCTCCCTGCCCGGGCTGAGCACAGCCCGGGCCCTGGCCCTGCCCGCAGATCCTGGAGGTACATGCGGTGCATGAAGCCCCCCGATGAGCTGCCAGCTGCATCCCACCCCAGCTGTGTAGCATCTGCCCCTGCTCCAGCCCTACTCCCTCCTTTACCATGGGGGCTTCAATCTGCCCCTCCCCCATGCCCTTTCCCTCCCAGCAGACTTGCCAGCCAGACATTGCTGTCCAAGCTGCTGGGCTGTATATTGGCAATTGGATTGGTATTAACTGATATGGCTGGTCAATAATCCGCCATCAGTATCAGCCCCCAAAAAGCTTTATTAATACACCCCTAGTTTGCAGCATTCCTTATAATCAGGGATCCTGGTTTTCCATTTCCCCTTTTTTATCAGAGAAAACACAGATTTCTCCATTTAGCAGAGAAACCCACAGATTCCCTGCTTTAGCAAACAACTCTGCAGGCTCTGTTGAGCTGTTTGCAGACAGGGTGGGAAACCCCCAGCCCTGCCTGGAGGCAGACGGGGAGGGGGAAGGATGGGACCTGAGGCTCTGTCAGCCACAACTGAGGTAAGTGCAGTTTGTGGGGGATGGGGGGTTGTAGGTCACAGCTGGGGGGCACCAGCAGGGCTGCGGGGAGCCAGGCAGCAGTAGTGGGGGAGCTGCCTGCTGTTGGGGGCAGGAAACTGCAGGCTTGGGTCCCTGTCCCCATAGCCCGGGCAGCTGCGGGCCCCCCTCTGACAGGGCTGGCGTTGAGCACGGGCTGTGGGTGGGGGTAAGAGGCACGAGTATGGCGGGGAGCTGTTGTGGGGGCAGTGAGGGGCACCAGCAGGGTTGGGATGGTTTTGGGGAGCAAGTGGGGGGCAACGAGTGCAGTTGGGGGGGTATTTTTGTATGTTAGGAGGTTACTGCTGGGTATTTGGGTGGCTCTTTCAAATGTATAGTCTATTTCTCTACTGGAGTGTCCTCATATAAAGGCAGATTTTAGGTTGGGCAAGTGTTCTTCGGTTCACAAGTGTCCTTCTCAGGGCAGATATGGTGGCATTTTAGGGCCTAGCTATAGATTACAGCTTTTTTGGTGTACTTGAGATGATTGCACATCTTGTAGACAGAGGTAGAGTAGTGTGTGGGTTTTCTGTATATAGTAGTTTCTAAGATGCCATCCTGGATATGGACAGTGGTATCTTGACAGTTGATGTTACTGCAGGAATATTTGAAAGAAAGTTTGAAGGATGATAATTGTTAAACCTGTGGTAGATGTGAATGAGTCCAGGTATTCAGCCTAAATAATGAATATATAAATAAAATTCAACTGCAGCTGCTCCTGCTACCTGAAAAAGGGGGTCATTAAAACCCCTTCCATTTTGGCTTGTTCAGACCCAGTATGCTACAATCCTACTCTCCCTATCAGCAAGAAATCCCGCCCCCCAGTCTGTCTCTCACCCATTGACTCCTCAGTCTACATCCTCACTGACTGCCTGTCTTGAAGCCTCTGGCTTTTTTACTTTTCATTCCATCCAGGAAGAGCGCACAACAGCTGCAGAAACTTCCTTAGCCTGATGAAGAGTTTTTGCTTAATAATTGTTTTAGAATTGCTTAACAATTGTTTTCCAACTATTTAAGTTGGTCTAATAAAAGATACCAGATTCACCTAAAGAACCTTGTCTGCCTAGAGTATCATGGGTATCAGCATCCCACACTGAAAAATTGTGGCAGTGGCACTTTAAAGCTCGTTGAACAAGCTTTAATTAAAATGTCCCCACTGCTATTTTCAGCATGGGGATGCCAATACATGTGATACTCAATGCACTTTAATTAGAGTGGTTCTTGGAGCTGCTCTGATGCGCTGTAATTATAGAGCATTGGAGCAGTCTTGCTGCATGTTTATAGACACTCTTCGTGGTCACCTATCACCTCACACTGGAACTGATCAAAATGATCCTCAAACTATGGCCTATACTCTACAAAGATCAGGCCTGAGAGAGAGATTCCCAGCCTCTCTGCTCCTGGCTTTCAAACAACCCTTGAATCTTGCCCAGTTCATTATCGGAAGCAAATTTTCCACTACCTAACAGGCATCAAGTGGGACACAACCTTGCATTGGCAAGAAATGCTTAACCTGTCAGTACATCTCTACTGCTACTACTGTCCATACCTCCTATAACAAAACCATCAAAATTCATGGTTCCTACACATGCCTTTCCCAGAAAGTGATACACCTGAACCAACACACCAAATGTTTTCATGGCAACTACACAGGTGAAACTAAACAACAGCTGTGCACCTGGATGTGCCCTCACAGGAAAAATACAAAAGGACAGACATGCACACGTACTATAAAAGCACATGTCTCACAGAAAAACCACACCCTCTCTGAGCTCAGTAGCCTCACACTCAAGGGAAATCTAATACCTATAAAATGTGGCCTTGGGAACAAACATTTGTCAAATGGCTGGAAGAACAAAGAACTAAACACTGATTTTATAGCATATTCTTTTTTACCTGACTCCTAAATTCTTTCTAAACATGAAAGGTGAGAATGATTCTGGTCCCTTACAATAGGTCTTGATCTCCGACTAATCAGCTTTTCTTTTGCCAGTTGTGTGTCTGCTACCCAGACTTTTTCTCCCCCCTCCCTCCCTGTTCTTTACTCTGCTTGCCTGGCCCATCCTGATCAGACCTCAGGAAGAATATCTTTCTAAAGTTTGTCTAAATTTATCCCAGTTACATAGCTGGTCCAATAAAAGTTATTACCCTAAGAAATCCTTGCCTCGCATATTTCTGGACCATCAGAGCTACATTACTCCTACACTACCTAAATTAGTGCCATAATTGTGTATTCAATTCACCTGTAATTCAACTGACTGGAAAATCAGTCTGGTTAAACTGGCAAATGCAGACTCTTTGTGTAAACTGGCTTAAGTCTTCAACTGGTTTAGGATGTGACAAGCTAAATTTATACAAGAGTTGACCAGTTTAATTATGACAATATAGAAATCAATGTAAAGTCCTGCAATTTTCAGTTTAGTATACAATATATAAAGGAGGTTAAACTCTAGTCTAGGCAAGATGATTATCCAAAACATCCATTCCCCCTTTGAGAGTTGTACCTGCAATTAGCCCTCCAAGAGTCCCTAAAGAAACTGCCTCATTCCAAGTAATTCCATCAGATGTACAATAACATTCATTTTCCCAGTGAAAATATGCATGTCTCAGATAAACAGATTAATAAAGAATTAAATATTTTTATTTAATGACTCCAAACATATTGTCGTCTACAAATGGGCAAAACCAGTCACATGTAATAAGTCACGCAGGCTACTTAAACTAGCCATTCCATAAAACATGACTTGGGTAGTGTCATTAATCCAAGTTCTAAAAATCTTAGTGTAGTAACAGAGGGGTGTTCATTTATTCAGTGTAAGTCGTGGAGCTGCACCAGACCACGCTGGTACATGGGCACCGGCCGTGAGCAGTGCCTGGACTTCTCATGTCAAGAGTCTGGACTTGTAACGGGTCATAAATACAGATCACGTATTGTAGGAAAAAAACAGCAGAAATGGGTGCTAGGCAACTTGCCAGAGAAGTCATTTGAGAGGAGGAGGAGGAGGAGGAGGTCATGACCCCGTTTCAGAACTGTCTTTCTTTGCTGAAGAGTTTTGAACTTGCTAAATAGTTTTTAATCCGTAACTTATACATCCTGGTAAACCTGTTATTCTTCCAGCTGTTTTAGAAACCTCTTTTTTGCGTCTGTGAAATTTTGGTGGATTTGTACGTACGGATCCTGCTCCGCGGTCTTCCTTTCACGCTCCCCACGACTTGGGAATGGGAATTGCCTCACACGCCGCGACGCCTCCTGGGGCTCCTCCCCGGGACGTGGGATCGACCTCTCCGCGCTCGACTTGTCATGCCTGGATAGACTTAGGCCGCCTGGGGGCGGAGCCGCCCCCCTGTTGCACCCAGGCCGGGCCGTGACGTAGAGCCGAACGCTTCGGGCCCGGCCTCTTGAGTTGTGCTGGGAGAATGACGTCACGGCGCGGTGGCTTTGCGTCACTACCTCCGGCCCCGTGAGAGGTACTGGGGGAGGGGGCATGGGGCGGCGGGGCAGGTCCGTGCACTACCAGAGCTCTGCCCGGAGCTTCTCCCCCGCTGCCCCTGCACGTGGCACGCGGCTTCAAGTGCCTGTGTGAACGCTGGCCCCGGTCGG
Organism: Crocodylus porosus; assembly: GCF_001723895.1. Lineage (NCBI taxonomy): Eukaryota > Metazoa > Chordata > Crocodylia > Crocodylidae > Crocodylus > Crocodylus porosus. The sequence continues at coordinate 11,917,606 of NW_017728911.1, read as the reverse complement.
GCCCACTGCCCCCCGCGCTCTGCGGCACCCCGGGTCCCTGCTCACTTCCTTGTGCGGGCCGGGGCGCTGGCCCGGGGAGGGGTGACTGCCTGCCCCCGGGCCAGGCGGGCAGGTTAACCCTTCCCCACCTGCTCCCGGCGCGGGCAGTGCGGGGGAGGGGAGAGACCCGGGAAAGCCTGGGACAGGCTGGGGAGTCTTACTTTTCAGTCTCCAGGCCCCTGGCGGCCCGACGTGTCTGCTGCGAACTCCACTAGCGCCCATCAGCACTTCACCACCTGGCCTGTGCCAGGGCTCTGCCACCGAGGCAACTTGTGTCATCCTTGCATTGTGCCCCTTCAGCGGCACCTTGCACACTCTTAGGCTAAAAATAGATGTCACCAAGTGAAGCAGATTGGTGCAGCTGATCCACTTCACCCGGTGAAACACAGTTGCCCCGTGTCCCACCCTTGCTGGTGCAGGATGGGGGCTGTGTGATCTCCCCGCTCACCCAGACCCTGGCTATAGGTCTAGCAGAGTGGGGAAAGCAGGGCTTTACCCACCTGGCTGGACCTGCTTCTCTGCAGTTGTGGAGGAGCAAGTCTGGGTGGCAGGGGAAAGCCCCACTTCCCCTTCTCAGCGTCTGGCTGGGTGGGTGAAAAGTCCTTGCCCCACCCAGCCACGGGTCTGAGCAAGGAAACACCACAGAGGTAAAAGGCATCTGCTGTAATAAAGTGGCAGAGTCTATTGCCGCCTTTTGTTATGCCACTGGTTTTCCTTTCATATGATGGACAACTCTTATTGCTGTCTATTTGCTCAGCGTTTGTGCCGCTCCAGAAAGTTTTATGGCAGCACAAATGAGATGTTGAGCATCTTTTTCCAGAGGGGCTGCCACTTTCCTCTGTTTATCATGTGCAAGACGCATAGAACAAGAGGAGTAGGATAAAAAGGTGCTGTATATGCACAAACTGGCAAATGTAATATCTGAATTCTTTCAGAGTCTAATTTTAAAAAAAGGGTTGTCTTTAAAATAGAAAACCCCTTTAAATGATCTCAGTAATTGACAGAAATGTACATAGCATGCTTAAGGTTTGAAGCGAAGACTGAATGGGGCAAGTGTGTAGGATAAATAACTTGTAAGCCTTATGGTGGTATTTACTGTATTCTGTATATTAGATGCTACCAGCACCCAGCCAAAACAGCATGATGTATAGCCAGGGACTGCATGTTGTATAGGTTTTGAAAGCATGGTTAATAGTACTCATCAATATATTTGTGTTTGTGGATACTCAAAGTTTGCCCCAGATTTTAAGTTTGCATAAACAAGGTAACATAACAATTTCATGGTCAAAACCAGAAATGTTTGTTTCCCTATTTAAAAAATAAATATCAACCTTCTTAAATAAGCACCTCCCAGTAACTTCTGACTAAAAACAAACTGAAAGTAACTTAATTGATATACAGTTTCATATAAATAGAAAAAAATCTGGATCTCACCCTGAAATACTTAGGTATGCATCAAAATAAATTGTACTACTCGGGGTAGTAGTGTTAAGTACATTTGTAAGTCTTATGGTTAGGGACAGAAGTTACACATATAAACCAGTCTAAGCATTTAGAAATTGGTTTAAACCTGTAACAGAACACACATTCAGTGCACAGAAACTAGTTTCAAAATGGCCAAACCTGGTTTAAAAGAAATCTGGTTGAATGTAATATCAGACTTAACTGATTGAGTTCAAACTGCCTTATGGAACTTGTGTCCCAGACCCTTTTTTGGTTTAAGTTAAACCAGAGTCCCCCAGCATGCTCTGCAGCCCTACGTGGGCCTGTGCTCTCTGCTCCAGAGAGCAGGGCTGGCCCTGGCCCTGGCCCTGGCCCTCTGCTGCCTAGCAAAGCAGGGGTGGGCAGAGGCGTGGCCAGACACCTGCCTCCCTAAGGCAGGGAAGAGTTTTATTCCCTGCTCCCTCCCCTGTCCCACTAGCATGGACCTGCCAGGCATTTCTCCACTCACTGCTCCAGTGGTGGGGGCATGGCCAGCCCTGCAGTAGCTTTAAGTGAACTGGCCAGGGAGGAGGTTTAATTCCCCCCTTCCCTGTCCCACTGGCACTGACCTGAGCTGGGGTCCGCCTGCCACTTCCCCCTTGCTGCTGCAACGGCAGGGACCACCAGCTGTGGTCCTCCAGGGACAGAGGTGGTGGAGGGGGGAGATAAATCCTCTTCCTGCCCCCTCGGCCTCAGGGGGCCATGCCGGCCAGTCTCTGGCCATGCCTCCTCCCTGGAGCAGTGAGGGGGGAGCATCACGTGGACTTGGGCTTGGGTCCATGCTGGTGAGACAGGGAGGGGGGAATTAAACTGGCCAGTTCACTTGAGGCTACTGCTGGGGTTGGTCAAGACTCCCAGCACAGCTTCCAGCAGCCAAGGGCATGTTCTAGTGCCCCCTGGCTCCATGCCTGAGCCACTGCAGGCATATGCCTGCTTAATGTCTGTTCAGTTGCAAATTGGTTCAATCTGGGCATGTAAGGCTAACCTGCAAAGAATGAATCAATTCAGGCTTTGGCTTTTTGAATGCCTGTCCTCACCTATAGAACTAAGGTGTGAAACAGTGATAAGTGGATTATAAAAGTGCTTTGTCTCGTAATAACCTTTGCACTAGCAATATGGGTTCAGAAACTTGTTTGTTTATAGTGTACAATTTTTTTAAACGGACTTATGCCTCATTTTTCCCCCCAAGTGTAAAGCAGGAATGATATCCATCTTTAATAAGTGTTTTAGAATTCTTTGTTAATAAAGAATACACTGCTCATATAGTTCTGTAGTGAAGAAACTATAATGCTCAAATTTTGCTGCTCCTTTCTAAAATATTAGCATGAGCTGGCTCTGTATTAGGGGGTCTCAGGTAGCTTCTCTATTTCAGCAGTATCTTCCTTCCTGGAGTGTCTGTCTTCTCTCTGTAAAGCTTTTTCCAGATTTTGTGATGGGAAGGTTTTCTGGCATCTGAATTGCTCAGAATGGAGTTTGATATCAAAGCATGGCTCTTAGTGAAGTCTTAGTGTGTGGCCATGCTCTTGCTGCAGCAGTATTTAGGATGGTTGGTGAATTGTGGTCCTAAGTTAAGCACCAGATCCTACACTAGTTGTTGTTCCCTAACACACAAGGGGTGTAAGAAATCTTTTGCAACTGAATTTTCATCAGGTACAAGGCTGAAAATAGATTTGGCAGCAGAAAAGTTAAGTTGAGGATCCAGATAGGTGCTCAGTGGGAGTTAAAAGTGCTCATTTTTAAGATTTGGCACAGAATTGGACTATAGTTTCCTGACAGATTTGGGTCAGAGTGTGGGCATGCTGAGTCTAGGTACAATTAGTCTTGAATGCTAGCTCAGGAAGAGTTCTATGTCTAGTTTGACTGCTAAACACACAAACTAAATTGGTCAACATGCCCTGTGCTGTCGGATGCCGTGCATATGGGAATGACGATAGCACAGTGCAGCAGGCTGGGACATCATTAGTTGTTCCAGATCTGTACAGATGCATGGAAGTTTTCAGTCACTTTCTTGTCTTCATTATTTACATTGGTGATTTCTGGTATTTATTAAATCTTCTGTTCAGTAGGCTCAGAATTGTTCCTAACCTTTATATTTTTCTTGCAGGCATGGTAGAGGCAATGGGCAGATAATATGAAGCCAAGAAAGGTCCTGGTTTTTAGGATTTCACATAAGAAAATAGCCCCCAAATGAAGCAGCTCATGCTTTTAATTCCACAATGTCAGAAGCTGGATCTCCAGAAGAAAAAAGACCCCGAAGAAGCTTGTCCCTGAGTAAAAACAGAAAAAAGAATGCAAACAAGAACAATTATACAGAAAATAAAGGAGTACCAGCTGTACCTTCCAGTTCTTCCATCCTTTCATTTTTTAGCAATACACCTCCCACCAAATTGACATGCCCCATTTGTGGGCTGATGGTTCCACGATATGAGATCAACAAGCATATAGATGAAATGTGCCCAAAGAATCAGGGTGATAATGGAGAGACTTTGGTAGATTCACCATGTAGTAGTTCTGCCAGTGACACTAATTCCAGCCCATACTTTGCAAAGAACACCTCAACTCCAGAGCAAAAGACAAGTCCATGTGAAAGTAACTCATTGGAAATGAAAGAAAGCGTAGAACAGAAGACCAGTCCCTACTTTAAGAAAAGCAGTGATTCAGCATGCAATGTTCATAATGAGGCAAGGGTTCAAACAGTTAAAATGATCTCTTTGGGAAAGTTGTCATCCAAATTATCTAGAAGGCACCGTATACAAGAAGGAAAACTAACAGTTCAGAGTGAGGGGAATTCTTTGCTGCAAGCAGTTCATGAAGTGTGTGACAACTCTGCAGAATTGGGCAGTGAAAAGACTTGTTTTGGGGATGGCTCTCAGAAAGAGAATCAGTTTGTTTTGATGGGGCCCGGGGACCTGCACGTTCTGAAAGACAGTTTAACAAAAGAGCCTGAAATTCAGGGGGAAACACATCTGTGTGGTAAAGAGATACCCAGGGATGGCCTTGTGGCTTCTGCTCGGGTATTAGTGCTGTCAGGTGGTATTAATACTAGAGACCTAACATTTGTTGCAGGGAATACCAAGGAAAACAGTTGTTCTGAAGGCATGGTGTCAAGTCACGACAAACCCGCACTACATTCAGTCAGTCAAGGAGAGTCATGCAATGGTTCAGAAGCTGAGATGCAGTCCTTTACTAAGACTGTGCCTTCATCTGGTACCCAAGTGATATGTGACAACCACACACACAATTGCCCAGAGAAGGGTGATATGACTGTACTTCCTATGGAAGTTCATGAAGGCATGAGGAATAAGATGCTTTGTACTGCTCTTTCAGAGCCTTTGGAAGAGGTGGATTTTCAGGGTCCTTCTAGTGGCATTTTAGACAAAATAAGTGGACTCAGTTCCACATCTGATCCTTCTGACCACCCATATTATCTCCAGAACTTCCTGATGGTCCTGCGAGCGGTCCTAGAGAATGATGATGACCTGAGACTTTTTGATGAGCAAGACACCAACATTATCACTGCATTCTACCAGTTGTCAGGTATCTTTTACTTTATCTGTGTTCATATTGAGCATCCACCAGGGGCTTTGGTACCATTTTTGCATGGTACGTGCTCAGATATTCATGCGATGGCCGGTACATCAAACCCGAAGACATGAGTACCATTAGAGGATCAGCCCTTTTCCTCGGCATCAAAAAGCCCCTACTGGTTCACATTTAGATTTTAAAACCTATTCATAGAGATTTATAGAGCAGTAAATAAGAAGTGTTGTAAATAGGAATACCTTTTCATTTGACTACTATAAAATACATGCAAGTGTTTTCTTGGAGCTGTTGAGAATATCATTTCTAAATCTTGTAAAAGTACAATGGAAAGATGAGTGACATGAATTTCCCTAGCCTTATTAGGTATGAGGGTCATCCTTAGTGAAAGATTCCAGTTGACTTCAGTGGGAGCCATAATGAAGTCTAAACCTCTCCTGGTTTGTGGGTTAAATTGTAAATGCTTAGCTTTCTTTAGTTGGAATGACTGGGCGGGATGAAAGCAACTGAGGACTACATGTGAGAGACCAGTTTTGTTTTGTGGGATGTCCTATTTTTCTGTCTACCTGGAATGAAATCTTATTCTCTTAAGCTCTTTAATAGTATTTGTGGGCAGCTCCAAGGAATCCAACACAATTGCAGTTGTCTACAATGACCAGAATAACTATCTCTTGGGAAAACAGAGAACTACAGGAAGGTATTGCCTGCTTAGACAAGGGTTACAGCTCACTATTACAGCTAGTGGTGACATGGACACCAGTACCTCCTTTTTAACCTTAGCTTTGCAGTGGAAGAAATACCCTTTGCGCCCCATGGTTTTTTCTGTTTCTGTTCTCCCTTAAGGAAGATGCACAAAGGCTGCTGTCACCTAAATTAGTTAGCAGGTTGGCACTGTGGTGCTCAGAGCCCAGAAAAGCTAGGTGCCTGCATATTTTCAGGCTCCAGTTGAATTGTACAACATTCTCAATGTGCACATTAGGGTCATGTGCAGGTTCGTTATATGCTCATGCCACCCCAGTTTGCACATCTGAGCTGAGCAACCCAGAGTGTCAGCAGTTACATATATACCTGATTGAAAATCAGTGCTGGGAAACATTAAACTGGCTGCACCAATTACTGTGTCACATTAAATCAGTTTGGATTAACTAATAAGACTGCATGCTTCATTGTAGTGCCAAAGGAGGATACTTCCTGTAGTGGGGTTTCTGCAGATTCTGTTCTTTTGTATTGTTGTTGATAGAGAATCATTCACTTTCATTTTCTTTTGTGCTAGTTGAAACTCCGGTGTGGTTTTCTCTTCCTTTTCAAATTAAAGTACAAGAAAGCTGGCTGCATAAATACTATTAATGAACTTGGACTGCAAAGCCGTTAGTTGTTTGTCCTTTTAAATATATATTTTTTGGAAGTTCTTTTAAACTGCAAGAACACCTACAAAGGAGACATCTGGTAATATCTAGGTCAGGACTTCTCAACTTTTTTAGATTCAGTATACCCCTTGTTAGACTCAAGGCATTCCTCTTAGCTTTCACACATTTCTTGACTATGGGAAAATGATGGAGCAAATCTTCTGTTGTGAAGAACTCAGACCGCAGTGGATCACAGTGTTTTTGACACTATGGATTTCTATTTGCAGCTGTGGGTTTATCTTGTGACTCCTGTGTGGGTTCTTGAGCACCTCACAGAGCTAACGTTTTGAGGCACTGTGACAGGATGGGGGGCCTTTGGGTGGCCATGGCATCCTGCAGTGGCCACTCAGATCTTGCCCTACTCCAGCTCTTCTGCATACCCCCTCACAGTCTTTCCTACTATGCCTTGATGGAAATATTGTATTGCAGTGGAAGCCTGTTCTGGAGTGATCTTACTGATGTTATGCTAAGTTGTACTTACCTTACTGAGTCAGATCCTAGTCCACCACCAAAACCTATCTTGAGCCCTGCCCACGTGGATCTAGTACCACTTGCATTTTCAGCTATGTCCTTCCAGCCCTCTAGAGTACTTGGGTGCTAGCAGGTGCATCTCCTGCAGCCTCCCTTCCTGGGAGCTCCTCTCCCTGCAAGAATGCAGGGCCAAGCTGCCTGCTCCTGCTCAGAAGCTGAGCTTGTATCCCTCTTGGCACCACCCCTTCTGGTCACATGGCTCCTCCGCCATGCACGGGTGTGTTCTCTTAGTTCATATAAGCCACCTGCTCCTGCTGTCCTTCTGTTACCTGGCTGCTCTGTCTATTATAGGTCACTTTCAACGTAGCTGTTCTTTCCTTTGTAAAGTGATAGGGACTGAGATGTGCTAAGTGACAGGCTTAACAGGATCTCACATCACCCCAGGGTGCTACAGCATCCTGGCTGAGACTCACTGATCTAGACTTTTAGGATAGGGATCTATTTACACTTTCGTTAAGCATTCTTCTAAACGTCTTGGGCATTTTTACACATGGAAGCGCCACAGCACTGGGTGCTTTGAAAAGCACCTGGCACTCTGGTGCTTGCAGTTGTATAACTGGCAAAATGAGCATCAGCACCAAGAAAATTGCAGTGGCACGCTTTTGAGCTAACACACATAGAAGGCGCCTTAGTTCAAAAGCGCACCGCCACCATTTTCTGCGTGCTGACATGCATTTCATCACTTATACAACTGCATACGGCACAGTGCGGTGCACATCCGCTCACGTGCAGAGCAGATTCAGTTAATCGAGTCTGCTTCAAAACGGCAAATCTCCAGTGCATCACGGGTCAAAAAGTTGTATGTCTAAATGCCCTTTACGTTGATGCCAAGATTAATGCAGTTGTTTTGTTTTGTTTGATGTCATTAAGCACATTGCCCCCAGCTCGGTGAGGAATACAAAGATGGCAGTTTCTTCTTGTTTGGATGCATAGTCTTCTGGCTTTAGTTTACATCTATGTGGATATATCTACATGTGCGCTTTAATATACATTAGCCTATTGTAATGCGCATTAAAAACCTCACTTAAAAACCTTGCTATTTAGTTAATGTGCATTAAAATAGGGTAATGTGCATTAAATGTTACTTAAAAACAATGCGTTTTAGTTAATGAGCATTAAAACAAGCTAATGCACATTTTCTGAATCCCTCATCTCGGAGGGTGCCTCTACATGAGCAGAGAGGCTGCTTTGATGTGCTGTGACTACAGTGCGTTGGAGCTGACTCACTTAATGGAATCTGCTGGAGCGTGGTAATTACCACAGGCCAGCAGCCTCCTGTGTCTTGTGTATCAGTGTCCCTGCACTTAAAAATGGTAGCGGGGTGCTTGAACTAAAGCTTGTTGAATGAGCTTTAGTTCAAGTGCCCCCCTTGCCATGTTTGAGCCACTCTAATGAAAGTACCCCACCCCTGGAGCACTTGTAAAAGTTCTGCGAAGTACTAGATTTAATGTGCATTAACTAAAGCACATCAATGCACATTTAGATGTGCCCACGTAGGTGTTAGGTTTGGTCCTTATTTAAAGATAAGACTTGGGTTCTATAGAGAAGACTTGGGTTCCTAATGGAATATGCTGCAATAATTGGGTGCAATAAGTAGCACTGTATAATATTTAAAAGCCTTCATAATTATATAGAGAATAGACATGGAGACACATTACCGCAACATACTACCTGAAAACTCTCACCTTGTACATGAAGTGTCTATATAGTGCTGTCATGGGTCTTTTTAACAGTTTATCTGTCTTGTGTTGTAAAAACGTAGCAACAAATAGAAGGGAATGGGATGTAAGCAGTAAAACTCTGTCACGAGTTGTCAGTAAGATAATGAGGGGCCCATTAGGTTATTTATAATTAAGGTCCTGGAATCAGCTCCCAGGTTAAATTGTAGTAGTTTGGTTTGTTAGCAAATCAGGACCTCTGATCTTTTGCAGCCTCATCTTGTACAATCTAAATATATTTTTCCCCAGTGGCTCAGAGAACACAGAAGTTTTATCGCAAAGCCATGCTGTTAAACCATTGTCGATGGATGACGAGGCTATATCCTAGTGCAGAAAAAACCAGCTCCAGTGCAATCAGCTAACTTTCAACTTGCCAGTATATGATTATGATCCTGGGCAACCCCTGCACTGGAAAGTAGAAGAGCGCAGTTGGGATTTAATTCCCAGTCCCCAAATTACACCTCCTGCCATACGCACGTGGCATGGCAGGAGATGTGATTGTTGGGACTGGGAATCAGATCCCATTGCATGTTTAACTGAACAAATGCCAGAGGCCTCAGTGACTGTGCCATATTTGGGCTCAGCTGGCATTGTGAGTTAGCGCATTCCTGTTTCAACAAAATTGTATTTTGGACAAGTTTTTCTTGTGTCCTCATGTACTGCTGTCAGTAAGCTACTTGCAATAGTAGGTATACTCCAGACTGTAATTAGTTTCTGTTATAATACATACACAAAATCTGTAGCAGTGAAATTTGTTAGTACAAGGCAATGGAATGCTTTATAGGAGTATTGTTCCACTTCAGCAATAAGAAAAAAAATATGCTGCTAGAAATCTAGCTTATTATGTGAGCTACTGTATCTGCAGCCCTTATTATACAGGAGAATGAAATTGTCTTAAGGACAGCATTCTTTTTGAAGCAATCTTTTTTTCTCCTCACCCCATTTCTGAACTTTCTGAGCTTTCTGTTGCAGTGGAGGCAAAAAAAAAGTATTCTTTAAGGACAAGCTTGTATACTACATATCAGTTTTCCCACTGTACATACCCATCATCAAGCAGTTCCTGTAGCATTGTTAAGCTGAGCAACTGAAAATATGTGGGTTATTTTCAAGTTTAAAAACTCACCAGCAATTAATGTAAAGGTTCATTTGCCACTATATAGCCTACTTCAGGTGGTAATCTTGAAAAAGATGTTTTCTTAATTCCATTTTAAAAAAATTGAAATCCACATTCCTATTATAAAGATTAAAATACAAATAAATCCACTGTTTTGGTGATGCATCTTAACCCTGTACGTCAAGCTCATCTGTGTCTAGGGGCCAAATGATTGGGTGTGGAGTCAGTCCATGGGCTGGATGAATGGCATGGGGCTGTCCCTGTAGGCCAGACTGGGCCCACATTTCTTCTTTCCCTTCCCCACCTGGCATGCCAGATCCAGCACATGCTGCATCCAGTTTGACTGGTCTGGGGACATGTTGCATGAGGCATCTATCCATGTGCAAAGCTGGTCTAGTGCATGCTGTGTGCGAAGTGTGGGTCAGCTCCAGATTCAGGAGCAGGCCAGATGATGGAGCTCAGCCTGTGGGCCATGTCTTGGACACCCCTGCCATGTGATGCCATTCTGACCTGTAATGAGCACCTAAATGGCATACATCATTCCTGGAGAAATACATGTTCATACAGCCATCAGTGCTGTTAGCTTACAGAAAGCCTGCAAAGACTGCATGATTGATGTTTGTACTTTGTTAAAAAAGGAATGGAAAATAATCACCATGCAGTCATTTTTAAGGTTTTGCATCTTTCCCTCATCATGTTTTCACTGAAAGCAGAATTATTCGTTTCAGCTATATATCTGAGAGAGGTAGTCAACTGTGTTAATCTAAAGTCAGGGAGAAGGCAGAGCAGGGTGGCATCTTATAGCATCTGAAGAACTAGGCTGTCATATACAAAAAGTTATTCCTCCAAATGAATTGGTCTCTAAGGGCACTTTTACATGTGCTTGGGGCAGGGGGTGCTTTAATTAGAGTGGTTCCAGAGCCGTTCTAATTAAAGTGCTGTAGTGTCTTGTGTATTAGTGTCTCTGCACTTCAAAATGGCGGTGGGGGTACTTGAATTGAAGCTCATTTGCCAAGCTTTAGTTCATGTGCCCCTGCTGCCATTTTGAAGTGTAGGGATGCTAATACACGGGATGCGGAGGCAGGCTGGAGCACTGTAATTACAGTGAATCAGAGCAGCCCTGCAGCATGTCTACAGGCACTCCTAGCTTATGCCTAATTATATATATGAACTAGGTTTCATGCAAGTTAATTCCTTTCAGGTTAACAATAGCAAAAAGGTGATATTCTCCAGACCTTGATGCTTGAGTATTAAGTAAATTATTAGCACAGGACTTTTTATGCTGTATTCTGTTTTTCAAGTCCCCTTGAGATAAAACTGTCTTTCTACTGCAACTGTTGAATTGCAGCCTTAGTTTTGGTGGTTTCTGTGGGGGGATGGGGGATGCTGCTATACAAGTCATTAATCTCCTCTGTCTTTCTTCCTCATAAACAGCCAGTGGTACTTCAAAGAAACTGTAACCCCACTGGGAAAATGACAAGTTGAGCTGTTTGGAATATAGTTCTAGTGGATTGATGCTTGAAATCTCCTTTGAAGGGTGTGGTTATCCTGGAACACAAGTCAGTTTACAGCCAAAAGGAAATTTTTAATAAGAATGTAAAAAGTCATCTGCTGTTTTCTAAGTACATCTGGAGATGGGAGTGCTTAAATGTAAATGTCGCCTTTTATTATTGATCAGTTATAGATGAGCAGGAGCAGACAGGGATAAACAAGTTAGTAATTCATCAGGCATTGGAGAATTATATGCTTGCACAAGGATGCTCAGAGCAGACACACTGTAAATCCACCTGCCAGACTACCTTCGTATAAGATTATTAATGACTTAGGTTATTTATGGGCCACATTTTGTGGCCCATAAATTTTCCTTCAAAAATGTTTACAGCTGTTTTAAATTACAGTATGAAGTATTAAAACTAAAAGTTGATCATCTAGTTTACTTTCCACCATTTATGTACTATATACTTAAATTAATTTTTGCATTTCTCATGAACTAATCTGTCCTGCTGTTTTTGTACAAGTACAATGCTACAATATTAGATTCTGCAAACGTACACGTTAATAACTGTATGTATATGGGGAGTTCCAGCATGGGGTTGCTGGTGTGTACAATTACCCTTCCTTGTAAATGTTTGCAGAATCAGGTTTGTATATGTAAGATCATTTGAAATGGGACATGTTAGCAGAACATCATGTGCATCAATGGTACTGTGTAGTTGATAGTTGTTGATATTCTCTCCTTTCATTTATTTGGGTCTTTCATATAGCACCAGAGAACTTTTGGAGTATTATTTGTGTTAAAAAAAAATTGTACTAGAAAGCCAGAAATAATGAAACGTGGTGCCTGAAACTGCTTTTAATGATGAGATTTCTATCTGATGGTGTTTTTCAAGTGTTACTTCACCCTAGAGAAGAGTAACTTGCCTACTTCAAACTCTTTATAACTGTAACCAGTAACAAGATATAGGATTCCCGTGACTTTTCATATCTTTAATACTGGAGGACCAAGCCTCTGTTTTGGCACATGCTATTGTACCATGCACCACACTGCTTTTTTCCCCAGGGGTTTTTGGTTTTTTTGCTACTGGGAAATCCCGGTAGCAAATTTTTCCCCCACCCTGGAAATGTGCAGCCTGGGGGGCATGTTTTAACGGGCCGCACATGCAGTTTGTGGTGCCACAAAGACGTTTGTGATGCCACAAACTGCACGTGCTTGCATGTGGGGATGCAGCCCTGAGGTCAACCCTGGGGCTAGTGGCAGACAACATTTTGTCTCCCAATAGCCCCACTGAAGTCCAGGTACATCACATCACATCGACTGCTTTTTCCCCATTCACCTGGTCATAGAAGGAAATCAGGTTGGTCAGGCATGATGTGTTCCTGATAAATCCATGTTATCCTTTAAAAGTGGATAGAGATTGACTCCTTGATTGCTCAGGCAAAATCCATTTTTTAGTACCTGTTTTCTCACTTACAAATGTCTAGGATTCTCATGAAACAAGAGTTGTTTGAAAATACCCAATCTGTTACATTACTAGTTCAACTTGTAAAAACAAACTAGCACTGTCTAAGTTCTTCTAGCAGAGAAACTGTATCAGACTATTTTTTGTAGCTATATATATAATTAACTGTTTAGACTTAAATGATTTTTTTTCTTCCTTGCTTTAAATGCAACTTGCAGCTGCTGGACAGAAATTATACGTCAGACTTTTTCAACGCAAACTGAATTGGATAAAAATTAACAAAATAGAGTATGCAGAGATCAGCACAGATTTGCGGCCAGTAATTGAAGAACTGGTTGAAGGAGGCTTTCTGCAAACAGGTATGGCCAGTATGAATAAAGGAAAAATGGCAATGTTGGCATGTTGGTAGCATTAAATTCTCCTCTGGCATGGCTGCTTCCAGTCTGTGTGGTGAAGTCGTCACTTAGGAGTGAAGTTGAGGAGCAGACTAATTAAACAGATTGGCAACATGTTCTGTTAACTTAATAAGTGGTACAAATCAGTTTGTAGGGAAATGTTTTAAGGTGAGCAGACTGGATATCAGTCATTAAGAGAGGATCAAAGTTTGTTTAGGTTTGTTTGAACTACAAATGTGATTCAAATTTAAGTGGACAAGATACTTATGTACTTCATTTGTGGATTTTCTGCTTGTACATTAGTAATTACATCTTTATGTAAGTAACCACTTATGAATCAGAACATTTAATTTCCATATTACATCAAATACATTTCAAAGTTAGTTTGGAAAGTTTAAATTGCCAGACTATTTCATATACATGCCAGACTTTCTACTACTAGCTAGAAGCCCGTCTATACTTTAAATGTGCAGGGTTTTTTCTGTATATCTGCAGAGTCTACATTAGAAGACCTTTCTGAGGGGCTGGATTTGCTTTCTGCTCCTGAGCTAAAAACATTAGCAAAGACCTTTCACCTGCCAAACCCAAATGCTCAGAAACAACAGCTGTTGGAGGATTTTGTCAGACTGGCAAAACAGCGTTCAATCTTCAGCAGGAGTCAGGCTGGCATTGGGGTAGTGATTTTGAAAAGGTATCATATCATTAAAGCTTTTTGTATAAAACCCTTTAGTTAACCTTGCAGGTGCATGGAAATATATCACAGAAGACCCATGAGTTTAGATGCGTTTTGAATGTACAGTGAATTAAAGAAAAAAGAAATGTTGCATTACGGTTGTATTAATAACATTTTAGTAACGATTTTAATTCTTGGCTCTTAGAAAAAAGGATGAACGCAGAGCCAGGTTTTTAATCCATCTTTCTTTTCTTTTCAGTTATGGACTAAGGTGACTATGCTTTATTTGTTGGCTAAAAGTTCAGTTGCTATATTTTGATAGTCAAGGACAAAACCAAATTATGGCTTACAGCAGTGGTTCTCAACCATTTTAGACTCTAGGGAGCTCTTGGAAATTGCCAGCTCCTTGCTTTTACTCATTTTTTGACTATGGAAGAATAATAGACCAATTATTTTTCAAACAACTCAGAACACAACAGAATGCTGTCTCAAAATGGTTTTGACACTGTGGATTCTTACATGAAATCACAGGGTTTATCTTGTGAATCATGTGTAGATGTTTGCACAACCAATAGTGCTAATAGTGAGTAGAACCCCATGGCATTATGGGGTACCACACATCTTTATTGAGAATTACTCGCTTTCAGTAATATGGACAATTTCCAAGTTCCATCTGATTATTTTACCTTAGTTTGTTTGACTGTTAAAGGTAATTAGATGCCTTACATGGGAGCAATAAGATGAGTTCTGTGGATTCAACATCACAGATCTGGATTTGTATACTGGAATATGCTCCTTATAGTTGTGACTAAAAGTGAGATTATTTGAGCATGGCAAATATGATTTAGCCTGTCATAAAGAGTGTGCTGTTAACTAGCTTCTGGGGCAGTACTATATACTTACTGAAAAAGCTTATAATGAAACAGCTTCCAAAATAGTCTGAAGCAAAATATCCTCCAAAATACACATGGTTATCTGGGTGCATAAAATAGCAAGTCCCTGGGCAGGGGAAAAGGCTTTTCCCATGTCTTGGCTGTGAATATAACCAGATGGTTCTGGTTTACTGGCCTGGACTGGTCTACTTGCTAACTCTACGGAGGAACTGTGACCCTTTTCTTCAAGATAATCGATTTTGTGTACAGTGGCAGCTTTTTTGTAGAAAGAAGAAGGAAAGTATCATTCACTTATGCAGGCACTTGCTTCTATGTTCTGCTGGTTTCCATGATCAGGAAGCGTTTTGTGTGTGCCAGCTGTTTTAGAGCTATATATAATTATTTTTAGCTTGTACAGTCTGGCATATACTGTTCCACTCCTATTAAATATATTTTACTGGCATTGAAGAGTAGCCAGCCTTTGGGTTTGGCAGTATTTCATGCATTTGGCTTGCAGGAGATCAGATGAAATATCAGGACCACCCTGAAGGCCATGGTGCTTTCATGACTCTTAAACATTGGCTACTGGGACTGGTTTTGATGATAAAATATCTTTGGCTTCAGGAGATACAGTTTTCTCATATCTAATTAAATGTTCAAGTATTTCTGTATGAAAATAGTTGCTTCCCATGAGATTTTAATTTTGCTCTTTGATATTAGATACTTGAACTGCATGGTAATTCTGAACAGGAAGTTTATTATGGTTTATATTTCCATAATTTGCATAAATATCAGTGCTTAAATGAACTAAATATCAGTGTTTAAATGAACTGGATTTAGGAATGCAGAATCTAATAAATACAAAGAAAAGTTAAAAAAGTGTTTTCTCAATTGTTCTCTAAAATGAAGTTTGCTCAGCCTTTGAGTATGTTTTAATGGAACATTGTAAGACTTAATTAAATCATAGTCTAATAGATGCAATAAATATGTAGAAAGACATGAATTGTCCTCAGTATACTATTCGTAGTTTTCTGTTCCTCTGGCTGGTTATGTTGTGTTTTGCACTGTCACTAGCCTACCCAGAGCTATATCAGTTGTGGTATAAGATACTTCTTTAATATTTCTGATAGTTTAAGGTCACAGCTTTCTCCAATCTGAAGCACGGGTGCCACAAATATAACGGGAAGCCTCTGTGAATGGCACAGAGCAGACTGGAGTGGGAACAGGCAGCACAGTATCAGGTAGCAGAAAGCAGAGCATCAGATTGAGTAATGGAAACGGATAGAACTGACACTTTGGGAGGGTGTGGTGTTAATTTGTTGCATGCCTGCTAAAAAGGTTGGTCCCCACTGGTCTAACCAGTGCTCTGGAGTCACTGAACATCAGGATGACCTTCTCTACATATACTAAACACTGACGTCCCAAAGAGTATTGCATGAAATTCAGGATCTCTGCTCAACTGCTTAGTGATATGGGTCCAAACTTCCAAAAAAATCACCAGTCCCTAATACATTTCTGGTGGTCTCTGCTATTTTGGCACAGCCCAGTTATCTCTCCCACTGGTGAAACTTGACTTTGTAGAAGATTAAGTTCCTCCGAGTAGCTACAGAGCTATAGAATAAATTCTTGCAGGATTAAAGAACTACCTCAGACATCACTTTCTAAGTGCACTTCTTAGCCCTATCTTTAGTAACGTAAAGGGCACTGTTTAATAAATATTTATTTCCCTCCCTAGTGAGAGGAAAAAGAAAAGAACTGCATGTGACAAATGCTGATTGTGCTGCTTAGTCCATTACTGGAGGAGGGTTAGTAACTATGGTGATAGGTGTGATATAAGTGTGACAGGGTGCCAGGGGTGACCATGAAGCCCCTGGAGTCACTTCAGCCCTCACTTTTTGGGCAATCACCCCTTCAGTCACCCACCATACCTTGATATCTTTAACTTTTATATAAGGGAGACTGCCTCTGGGCTTCCCAAACTGCTCTCTCAAACAACTACCAGGTGCCATGGTCGCTGCCTTATGGGCTAGTTGCATAGCTCTGTTCCACCCCTACACCATGCCCCATGCCTTGCAGGTGGCATTCTCATTGATGTTGTATTCCACTAGCCCTTCCTCTCGGGTTCCTGGACCCTTGCTGGTCCCATACTCTCAGCCCCTCAGTCTGGACTATGGATTCCTCCCTGGGTCCCTAGGAACCTCCTCCTCTTAGTTCCTCCCCAGACCACCAGACTGCTTTAGGTGTTATCCTCCATGTTGACCTGGAGCTGCAGCCATGCTGCCAAGGTTGTGTTCTCTCAGCAGGCTCCAGGCTGTTCCTGTTGGCTCATCTCAGGGCCTGGGCTTATATCCTCCCTGAGCCCAACCTGCCTCCTGGGTCAGATGACTACAGTCAGTCCAGGCCACACCTGTAGGCCACTTCAGCCCCAACGTGGCTACTCTTAAAGTGGCAGGAGCACCAAGGCATCTGCCACAGGAAGAACCATTTGGAAGCATGAATTAACCCACAAAAATTAAGAAATCTATAGGCTCATTCTAGCAAGGTTTGTGAGCTTTGAGACTAGCAATTAGCCCTTGAGCTTGTTTCTGCCCAATCCTAAAAGACATGCTTGGATGGGAAAAAAATCTTGAAGGGCAAACCTGGAGTTTCCCTGGAAGGTGAAGGAAAGGTCTTGGGGTACTCCTTTCTCTCTGGGTATTCCAAGTACCATGTAACAGCCAATGTCAGCTTGTTTGAAGCAGCATGGAAGTTAGGGGTGACAAAACCTGCCAGCCAAATAGCATATTTACCCAAGTCCAAGGTAACTTCAAATTAAGATTACCCTCTAGTAATTAGACTCTCTGCATGGAAAATATGTACCTGACCCCCTAGTGCCTGTCGTTCCCCCCCCGTCAGCACCTGCCTCTCTACCACCTGAATACGAAAGTCCATTCTGACCTTGAAGTTGTGATGTTCTAGGGGGTAAATATTTATTTAGAAAATGTTTCAAACTGTTTATTCAGATTGTTCCTCTATAAACTTTGTTAAAAAGAAATTTAGCAGAATTGCTAAAATACAATTCAGGGCTTGTGTATTTCAGAAGAATGACTAAACTGCCCTGGACTGCTGTTCTGATAAGTGGGAATGTCAAATCGTGTACTATTTAAAACATTTGATTGAAATTTAACCACTATTATGTAATAGGCATAGTTATATGGGATATTTGAGAACTGCATCTTAAATTTGAGGCTGAATTTCCAGGTCTTAATCAACTAAATACAAGCCCCAAATCATGTTTAAATACACTATTTAGATGTAGGTACAGTAATAATTTCATTTATTCTAAATCTCCCATCAGAGAATCTTAAAACACTTGGCAAATATTACTGAATTAAATCTTACAAATTGATTGGGAAGTAAAAGGACATCTTTTCAAATGCCGCTTTAATTTTCAGGTGATTTCAGTTTTGAGAGTTCCACTTTTGATACCTGGGGTCTGACTCCTAGCTTGTCAAAGACCACACAGTGTGCATGTCTACACGTTCATTAATACACCTTAGAGATTGCACATTTAATTTAGTACTTTATTAAGTACTAACTGAATACACAGTAACTAGAGTTACTGCGCAGTAGCACCAGCACTTAGTTATTTTGTGACACTTACTGTGCATTAGCCTAATAACATTGTGCAATAGGCTTTTAGCATGGTTTTTAATTGCCACGCTACTGCGCAGTGTTATTAGGCTAATACGCAATAAGTGTCTCATGTAGACACACCCAGTATGTCTTTGACAGAGTGGGGTGAGAGAGCCTAACTTTTGTAGATCAAGTATCAAGTTATTCATTTTGAACCTTCTGGAAGTTTATTGTGCATCTGAAACTAGATTTTGAATGGTTTGGAACTTGCATTTTGTCAGAGATCCCATGTACCATGTAGGGTTTTTTTTAAGTTTCTTCCCATTGTAACAGAAATCAAGTTGTATAATAGTTAGCCTGAGGGCAGGTATGCTATCATTTTGTATTTTATGCAATATATTTGAATTACTGAATATTTTTTTTAGATAAAAACTACTTAGATTAATATTTTGCTTGGCTTCTAGGGCCAAAAACCTTGCTGGGAAGTGTGTAAAAGTCTGTAGAGGCCCCCGGGCTGTATTCTCTCGAATTCTGCTGCTATTTTCATTGACTGATTCAATGGAGGATGAGGAAGCTGCTAGTGGTGGCCAAGGCCAGCTTTCCACAGTGCTTATGGCAAACATGGGCCATACAGTGTTCCCCAGCTACACGGTAAATAGGAAAACAGCAGTTTTCCAGGACAGAGAAGATCTTATCAGGTATGAAGAACATTGGCTATCTGGAAATTGATTTATGTGGTGATAATACATGTGACCTAGTCATGATCCCCATGTTTTGTTTCTATATTAGCATATTTTCCTGTACCGTTACCAATAACTTATAGGGAAAACTAAAGATTTATCACAGATCAGGTGCAGACACCCATGTGAATTTCTGTGATTTCTTATCATAGACTGTGGTGAAAATCTAGCCAATACTTGTAACGTAATGTACAAGGGTTCTATTTTGAACCAAGACAGCATATCTCTGCCTCATGATCATCTACCAATGGAAGGTGACCACTGAATTGCCACATCTATTGTTAGAGTGAAGTTCGGAGCAATGAGAAAATGAGATGTTTTAACTGTAGAAAACATTTTAAATGTAATGGACTCCCAGTGCAAAC
The DNA here is from genome assembly GCF_001723895.1 of Crocodylus porosus. Classification (NCBI taxonomy): domain Eukaryota; kingdom Metazoa; phylum Chordata; order Crocodylia; family Crocodylidae; genus Crocodylus; species Crocodylus porosus. The sequence continues at coordinate 11,898,156 of NW_017728911.1, read as the reverse complement.
TGCACTGGCTTCAGGGAATTGCACTAAGAATAGACTTGGGCCCCAGATTTTGCTGCTGGGGGACAGAGATGTGAAAGAGAACAGATAACACTACAGGATAAATGAGTTATTTTAACTACAAACTCTTCATACTGGATATTTATACAGTTTTTAAAATTTCATTTTGCTAGGTATGCAACAGCTGCTCACGTGTCAAACAATATAGCCACTGCAATGGCTAATGGGAATTGGGCAGAAGCTAATCATCTCTACATGTGTGCAAAAGAAACGTGGCATGGAATGAAAAATCTCACTTCTCTCAGGTATTAAATCAGAAAGTGCATCAAATTCATATGCAGTTAACGAGTTCATGATCTCACTTTTAGTGCGGTTCCTTTTAAAAAGGCTTGTGTTCCTGTAGGCAAAGCCAAGCCTGTTAAATTTAGCAGCTTCAGTGTTCTTGAAAGCTTTGAACTTCCTGCTTTGTTTGTTTTAGCCTTTAAATGGTGTAAAGTGGAGAGACGTTTTTGTATAAAAGCCCAGAGTGAATTGGTAGGCATAGAGAGAGCCCTGAAATGACTCTCTATTCTACATGCCAAAATGCAGGAGAACAAGAATCTATTTTTCCCTTGTCATAGTTTGTTTTTATGGCTCCCAGGCAAACAGCAATCGGCAGAATTTAAAATTCACACACAACAAAGGAATGTTGCAAAGGTTATGGGAAAACATAGTAGGTTATTCATCTGTTGGAACTTCCAAGTGGGTGTTATTCAGGGAGCATTACTAAAGATCTTGAGAACTGAACTGCCATGTTTTGTTGCTGAAGTGTCCTTCATCAGTTTTCATTTTAATTATTTTGTCTGCTAGCTTCATGATACTCTGAAAATCAAAGCTCTGTACTTGGCACCACATTCATTGTCATGGCAACTGATTTAAAATAATATTCATGGAGGGTCATTTAGGGGCCCAGTCTTTTTACCAGTGAAGTCAATGGCAAAACTTCCTTTGATTTCAGTGAAACTAGTGCCATGTCCTGGAATACATTCTGTCAAATATAGTTGTATTTTATTCAAGGATATAAGCCAACTATTAGTGTAGGAAATGGCTCTTTTAGCCGTTGGCTCTTTTGTCCATCTGTTTGTCCACTGGCTGACCTTCTGACTTTGAAAAAAACTCCTTTAAGTAAAATAAACATGCTAGAACTAATTTTTGTGGTAGCTGACAGCAGAGCAGTAGTTTCATTGGCACTGAGCCAAAGGAATTGGACATAAAAGATTTAATATTAAGCCATTTCATCAGCAGTCTCAATTCAGCCATCTAATTTTTTAGTGCTGGACCTTGTAACCCCTTAGTCTTCTTTCTCATGCAGTATTTGGGAAATATGTTGTCTTTATATAGGTTCTCAACTGTCTGTGCTTTATATGAAAGTTTGAATGTTTTGAGTACCTGGCCATGTTAAAGTGAGCTCTGTTTTTTTTTTTTTAGGTACCACAAAGTCCTACCTGAGTACCTGCGACATTTTACTGTTGGATGGGTATATACCAGAATCCTTTCTCGAGGGGTTGAAATTTTGCAGAGACTTCACATGTATGAGGTAAAGACAGAGGTGGATTTTAATTGCTAACGGCTCTTTAATGAAATTACTGTAGGCAAGTTTCAAGTATAAAACCCCATTTTCCTTGGGTGACTTTTTTAATAATCTGAAGCTGCACAATGGTTAACCCACTAGAGGCATAGCTTATGGGTATTTTGTAGGAGAGGTTCATTTTGCGTTGAATTGTTGAGATCAAATTGTTCACTTGGGTTTGCTGCAGCTTTACCAAAAGGCAACTGGTGAAGGGAAAAAATGCTATTTTTCTTGCTGCTCTAAGAGGTGTAAAGGAGGACCAAGGTTTTTTTCTCCAATTCCTTTTGCATATGAAGCAACAGGTTTTGAATTTCTTCTTGTAGCCTTAGACTCTGGAGGGCTGAAGAACCAGTGGGGTTATGATGTGGCAAGGTTGGAAACTGAAGGATTCTTACTAGACTAAGTTTTTTTCTACTTAGTGAATTTTGTTAAATCTTGTAATACCAGAAGTCTCTGCCAGGGAACACATGGACATACAATCAATATAGGACATTAAAGTGAAAAAGGCCTCTTTTTGGTGAAGAACCAGAAAGAACCAAATAACCCTATCAAAAATTCTTTACTTGTCCACAGGAGTGTCTGTATGCTCATAAGAGGTATGGCATCAGTGTAGATTATATAGACATGTGCTCAAGGGCAAGATGGTCTGAATGCATGCTGAGAGTTGGAATAATTTTTTTGAAAAATGGTACTTGGAAGGGTAAATTAGAGCTCCGTGGGAAATGTAACTGGCTTAATTATGTAACAAAACTTCAGTTTGTTTCCTGAGTTATGTAATGGAAGAGTTTTGTGTTGCTGTAGGAAGCTGTGAAGGAACTGCAGAATCTTTTGTCCCAGGAAGTGTATTGTACCGACAGCAGAGGACGTTGGTGGGATCGACTGGCTCTGAATTTACACCAGCACTTGAAAGAAACCAAGCAGGTATCTCCTTAGCTGTATGATCTCGGTCACAAACTCCTGCAAGACCGTTTCAGGCTGGACATAAGGAAGAATTTCTTTACTGTCCGAGCCCCCAAGGTCTGGAACAGTCTGCCAGCGGAGGTGGTTCAAGCACCTACATT
>NW_017728911.1:11868087-11894409 GCF_001723895.1 Crocodylus porosus | reverse complement strand
CCCCCCCCCCCCCGATCTGTGCACAAGGTGAGGACGGGCTGCCTGCTATGTGCTTAGGATTGGGGCTGCTCCAGCCTCTTCCCAGAGGCTATGCTCGGGCTGGGTGGGGTGGGGCGGGGCGAGTGGCAGTGGCACTGGGAGGGGGGCTGTGGCAAATTTTAGGGTGGCTCTAGGCCCCCCCTAGGCCCACCTGCCAGGGCTGCTGCCACCCACCCTGCCCCGCCTGGCCTGAGCACAACCTCTGGGAAGAGGCTGGAGCATCCCTGGCCCCAAGCACACAGCAGGCAGCCCATTCTCTCCCCATGCACAGATCCAGGGGCACATGCCCCTTATGCCTATCCCAGGGGTTTGCACAGCTGTGGGAGTCACCCCCTCACGTTCTCAGATGAGCTGCTGGCTCCATCCCATGCCCCACCCTGCCCCATCCCAGCTGGGCAGTGCCTGCCCCTGCCCTTGCCCCAAAACCCAGCCCCACTCCCTCACTGCAGGGGCCTTGATCTACCCTCACCAAGCCACTTTCCTTTCCCTCCCAACCCCTTCTCCCCAACAGATGCTGCTCTTAAAGCTACTGGGCTGCACTCCTGGCTGCATGCATGCTGCGGCTGCGTGCATGCATGTGGCGTTCATTGGCAACATTATCAGCCACATCAGCCCAAAAAAGCCAATTGCCGATAATGTCAATTTTCTTTTTATTGGTGCCAATACAGTATCTACGGATGGTATCAGTGCACCTCTGGTTGTGGAGGCTAAAGTTTTGACGTGCCATTCTGACTTGCAGCCCCATCTCCTGGCCCAGTGGCAAGCCAAAGCTGTGAAAAGTCCTCCTGAGCTGCCATTAAAACCCACCTTGCAAACTGAAGGCAGGTTAGCTTCTGGTATGCACTGCCATGATGGGCCACGTTGGGCACTGGACAATCTAGAGACTAGTGGCCTCAATTTTATGAATGCATTGCATCACTGGCCATGCCTTAACACTGAGTGCCCTAGCAACAACTCTGGACTGCCTCTGGTATCTGTGTGGGAAAGTCACAGCCCCTCAGTTCCAGACTGGGAGGGAAGTTAGGATCCAGAATGGTTTAAAAGACTTTAAAAAACACATGTTGCAGGACACTTCCCTGCTGCATGTGACTCCAGAGCCTTTAGTGGAAGTACACCAGAGAGTAATCTAGCCAAAATAAGTTTTGTCTGACAACCCTACCCTACCCCTTTATAAAAACAATACATATGAATTGTGCAGTAGTTCAACTTCCCAGTGTCTAGCTGTCTACATGATGCAGTTCAGGCTTTGAGAGGCACTGTGTCTGTGGTGATTAGTCACAGGGGTTTCCTAAGTGATTAGTTGGCAGGTGGCCAAGGGAGAGAGAGAGACACTGGAGTGTAGGAATTGGATGACATGCTTGGATGTGGTAATTGTAAGACCCCTACATCTCCAGGCAGGTTTCTGTAGCAGCCAGGTGTGTCTACATATGCATTAATGCTCTTTTGCTACTGCGTATTAAATTTAGTACCTCTAATGTGAGGTACTAACCGCATGCCCATTAGGTTGCCCTAATGCGCAGTAGCAGAAGTGCATGGTTTTTTAGTGATACTTAATGCACAGTAGCCTAGTTTTACTGCACATTAGTATATTAGCGTGCTTTGACGTGATGCTCCAGTGCACAGTAAAGTGGGCTATTGTGCATTAAAGTGCGTGTATAGATGCTCCCAATCCGTGATACAACTGTTAGAAAACTGCACAACTGCAGCACCATTGCTGCTTTTGACCTCCCCATAGTGTCTGTAAGAAGGCAGTCAATGAATTTTTCCTCCCATAAAGCTGCCAGCAGCTGTTTCTGTATCTGACTCTAAAATTTATAATTTAATCCCACTTCAGTGAGCTTCTGCAGATAAAACACCAATTGAGGACTGTGGGTGCCAGTGCCACATGGATGCTTAATACTCATTTACTGACTGACTTTCCAGGAGGAATGAAACATGCCATCTTTCGTGCTGTCCTCTATTCTATAGAGATTGTCAGAAGGCAAGGCCACTCTTTCGTTTTGCCACCTTCTACACATGTGGATCCAGTTGCTCCTATGTCCACTGCCCCACCTCCTCAGTGCTAATGCTCATGGTTTGGAGGCAAAGAATGGGAGAGAGGAATTATTCTTCTCTTTTATTGAAGGGGAAATGAGACGGAGACTGAAGACCTTGCCCATGGCTGTACAGATTGTCAGAGCCGTAATTTGAACCAGATTCTCTTGAGTACTAGTTTAGTGTCTTAATTAGCCCATCATCTTTGCACACCTGGGATGGAGATGTAATGCAAAGGACTTGCTCTGGACTGAATTTCATCTTACAGGTAGGATCTTGGACCAGTGAATTAGGACACCTGTTCCTGACCAAAACTGTAGTTAAAGTAGTGGGAGTACCCTTCATGTGAAACTGGGTACAGACTCCCCGCACTACTAGCAAAAAGCAGTATTGGCAGACAAGACTGAAAAAATGAAACAATCCTTTTTATTGCTTCCTGCCATTTACTTTGCCATTTGCATTGGGCCTTTGTTTGCTTAACTGGAGTATTTAATTGAATTGCAGTGACTTAGGGTAGGGAAAAAACCTTGGTCACGTTTTCTCTTGGTCAAGCGTATATTGCCTGAGCTTTTGAATTAAGCAGTGATCTCACCCAGGGCTCCATGAGATCTTTTTAAGGGTGCTCCTGAATTCCCAAACAATGTTAGCACTTTTAGGTGTACAAACATGTTTCATAAGATAAACCCAGGGCTTTCAAATAGGGATCCACAGTGTTAAAACCGTTCTGACCTGTCGTGGTCTTTCTGAGTTCTTTGCAACAAAAGAGCTTCTTTATTACTTTTTTGTAGTAAAAAATGAGTGAAACTAAGAGCTCTATGTTCTGCCTAGGAGGATTTTTACAATCTTTGATATCACCTCTGAACCAAGAGTTTTAGAGTTTTGTGTTTCTCTTTTTTCTCAGACCCACATGGCTACAAAATAGATCCCTGAAACTAAGAGCCAGCATTTTCCAAAGAGTGCTTCTAGGGTGTCTTGAGTCTAAAAGGGTTGAGAACCACTGGAATATAATTCAGGCAATCTAAAATATATTTGAATCTAATCCATTTTCCGAAATGAAAGTTTTCTGTTCTCTGTATTTTTTCAGACTTTTTTGTTCTTGGGTCTCAGAGGTGCAAATGGAAGTCACTCCTTAAAGTTACATGTATACAGTTGGGATCAGAATTGGACTTTCTGTCTTTGTTTATTTTTTCAAAATATTCCTTGGGGATACTTCTTCCATGTAGGAGGGCAAGGAGAGAAACAAATTCCCTACTGCACCATCTGTTTAGTTTCTGTTGCTTTTTTCCCTGCTCATGTTCCCTCAGGTGCAGGAGAAACAAGCAGACTTATGTATACGAATTGCTTGTAGGTCACTGCCTGAGTTCTTGTTGTTTGCTAGGCCATTGAATGCATTAGAAAAGGGCTGGCAGACTCATTTGTGCGCACAGGCCACCGGCTCTCCCTGTACCAGCGAGCACTGAGAATAAGAGACTCATCAAGCAACAAGAAGTTCAGGAGCCTCTTTCAGGAGCTGCCAGTCATGATTGTGGAAGATGTTACACATGTAAGTAAAAGGGTTTGGTATTGCTTCCTGAGAACCCACAGACCCTTGCCTCTGAAGAGGCTGGTAATCCTGGAACCGAGCGTATGTGTATCTGACCCATTATATTATTGTGTATAAGGATTTTTAATAACAAAAATAAAATAAAAACTTTCCCTATAACGGAGGCCCAGGTCCTCAAATAATATAATAAGCAACACTTCATTTAGTTCAAAGAGGCGATCTTGATTTATACCAGCTACAGATTTGACCGCATATAAAAACTCCAGCTTTTAGTAAAGCTATGTTTCCTTCCAAGCTCTTTTTTTGACTTACTACATGACTTTTGGGAAAGTCATTTATATTCACCGTGCCTCTGTTTCTTATGTGTAATTGAGGGTAGTAGTTACCAGCGCTGGTGCGGTGAAGATTCATGAGTATGCAGGACTGACAGGAGTAAGTTTGTGAGTCTCTGTAGTCAGGGCCTCACAGATCAGTATGGATTTTTGCAATTCATTCTCTGCTACCTTATGTACTGATTTGCACCTCTGGGTGCAAAGGCCCTTCTCTCCAGTCAGCATGGTAGCACTTCACACCCCTTCTGCACAGACTGAAATCACTGCACATTGGACTCCAGTAAGACTCGGGGTGTCTTACTACTTGATGTTTGCAATTTTTTTTTTGTCAAAGTGATCAGAAAGTATTTACACGTTCAGAGTTAAAGGGACATTTTGGTGCAGCTTGTAAATATTATGGGTGAAATCCTGAAGCCAGTAGAGGTTTTGCCATTGCTCTCAGTAGAGCCAGGATTTCATCCTGTCTCCTTACTCCTTATTAATACTAAGAATAGGAACATTCCGTATATCTTTTCCTGCCCAGAAACTGTGACAGTATAGTTCCTTCCTAAATAATTTCCCAATTCATTGTCCAGGATTTGTTGTCTAAAATTTGACCCAGTAGTAGAATGCTGGCAAGGAATGTCAGAATAAGCTCTGAACACTTCAATTTTTAGATGACCAAACAATTTACCTAGGTTTCAAAAAAAAAAAAGGAAACATTCCTTCAAAGATTTTGAGATGTGTAGAATAGGTTTTCATTTGTAATCCTAGGTGTTAATTAGCTGTTTCTCCTATATCCAGGTTACAATCAAAGGAAAAATGTATCCCCAAACTGGGTTGGGAAAATCTGTGTTTCTAATGGAGGACGTTGATGATGAAGAGAAAGGCGAGGACTCTGCTGTGTCCACAGTCATATGCTCTGTTGAGGAGCTGGCGTTAACCCATTACAAGCAGAATGGCTTTGATCAGGGTAATAGTACCAAGACAGTAATTTTAAGGGATAAAGTATCAACCTATTAAGAGAGACATTTAGTCCTTAAGCCCAGCTTTAGCAGGCCAACTGGTTGAAAGTCCATTAAACTATGTAAATTGATTATTTCTTTTCTAAAAGTAGCTGAAAACTTGTTAGTCTTTCTTTTGACTGTTACTTTCTTTCATCCTCTGCATCCCAGTTACAATTTTGAAATGGCAAATGTTTCTTTATCCATGTGTTTCTCTAGGAAATCTCTCCTCTTGCGTTTTGGGTTATTAGGCTTTTACTGAGAAAGAATTTTCTTCACGTAGTTGTTTTTGGACTCAGCTATTTAAATGTAAGAAGCTGAGTGCCAGTAAGCACAATAGTACACAGGGAAACCTTTTGAAGGGGAAATGTTCTAGAGAGGGTTGATTCCCATTTTTATTTTCTAGACTAGATTAGCGCGTAATAGATTGTGCAGGGGAGAGGGCATAAATGCCAGCAATGTTTTCTGTTGATATCCTTTCAGAAATGTATATCTTTGCAGGTTTGTGAAGATTAAGAGTTATTTTCTGATTATAACTTTGTTAAAAGAAAAAAAAAAATCTGTGTGTAGCAGAACCAAAGAGGCATTAAAAATACCATGTCTTGAGGAAAACAGTGGAGCCAAGAACTGCAACCAAGATGCAGACATTTTAATGAGAAACTCTGAAAAGTTTGGACCTGTGAGGAAGTTATGAAAGGGAGGGTCCCTTTTGTACAGGTCCCGGTAAATTGTGCTGCCAGCCAAGAAATTGCTTCCTTTCAAAATGAGTCCCTCAGTGAAGTAACCAGTGCCTACTGTACCTTGTTTAGGGTATTAGGTCTGACTTTGAAATGGCCGTTAATAAAGCTAAGTCATCAAGAGCCTTGTCCTGACTCAGGCGTGATCAGTACCATATGCCACATGTTTTGCAGTGTTGTATTTCATGCACGTTGACTATATATGTAATGCTGACATGGTGTGTTGCTTCTGCTGACCAGTTGCTGCTGTGACTGCTTAGTTTAAAATGTACTTTATCTTTGTTCTTGTAGCTAGAAAATTGACTGTTGGCTCTGTCCCTCAGGAATTCATGGGGAAGGATCAACTTTTAGTACGCTCTATGGCCTGCTAATGTGGGACATCATTTTCATGGATGGCATACCAGATGTCTTCAGGAATTCCTATCAGGTATTTATGAAGGATATTTTTTTTCTTTGCCTCTGCTTCAAATAATCATGATAAACATCTGATACAGTCTGTTGTGGATCTGCAGTATTTTATCTGAAGGGGTCTAAACAAACTTTGTTCTTAGCTCACCGTATTGTTTCTCTATTGCAGTTATACTTGCAAATGCTTGTATGTTCTTATCTGAACTTCTCTGCATAAAACATTGGCAGAAGTATTCTGACTGTTATTTAAAGTAAAGGTTTGTTTCCCTTCTAAGGTGTGTAAGTATCTTGCCAGGTTTTAGGCATCTAAATCACTCTGTTGTTACCAGATTAGCCCATCACCTTGGGGCGTGCTCATTTATTAGGGATACGTTTCTAGGGTCTTTGTAATTCTATCAGTGCGCTGCTTGTGTTATTTGTGTTTTTATACGGAGCTGTATCTCTCCCTTCTGCAAGTCCTCGCCCTCCAATGGAGCTATCTTGCAGGACTCGGTTTCGATTTGGCTGGGTTCCTCCAGTCACCAAATTGGTCATAGACACAAACGCACACAGATTAATGTGACACATCTGACCTGGCCGGGTTGATCAGCATGGACAGGCTGACACCCTCGTATGCCAAGAATCAATTCATCAGAGCAACAATAAACTGCAGTCAGGCACAAGCACACAGGTAAACAGAATACCTCTGAATCCAGCTGGGTGTCCAGCTGGCACCCTCATGGGCCAACATTTAGTTCATTACGGTACATCTGAGCCAAACTGAGTCAATCAGCCTGTACGAGCTGATCCCCTTATGTGTTTCAAACTCAGCATGTCCCAATCTTTAGCCTCTTGATGCGAGACCCCACAGTATTTTTGGACTTCACAGGGATCTTTAGGTAAATGAAGCGTTGCTGCAGAGCAAGTGGGGAAGGAGAAGTAGAGAAGGAGAAATATACCCAGTTACCACCAGTTTGACTATAAAAGTTATTTATTGCTAAGCATATGAAATATATAATGGTACTAGTAGTAATAGACATGCAAACGAAAAACAAACGCAAACAGTTACAGTATTACCCTGGTTTCACTAAGTATTTGGGGAACCTTAACTTAAGCTTAACTAATACAGTTCAGGTTCAGAAATTTATGCCGAGAGAGAAAAGAGAGAGCGAGCTGGGATCTCACCAATCCAAGGCACTCAGGTTGCAAATGCTGACAGGCAAAGTAAAGTTCTTAGCACAATCCTTGAAGGCAGACTATCTGTTTCTTCCAGCCTCTCGAGAAGAACAGCGGGTGGTGTGAGAGAAACTTCTCCTCTTGAAGCACACACACTGCTGCTTTTTTACAGATTTTTACACCTTCAACATCTTTTCTATTGACAAGGGTTATCTGGTTTGGAACATCTCAAGAAACTGATTGATAATCAGGAAAAACATAAGGTTAGGGAGTAACCAGACACTTAGAAGCCAGCTTGAAATTCCTATGGATAGCAGATATACTGATGGGATATCTCATGGTTTCTTCAGAAGCAATAGTTTGCAGCATCAGGGTTTTGAATTTTCACTTGTTGTGAACAAGCCTCAGTTTAGCATGACTTTTCCAGATCTTACTATAGTCTTTTAACAGACTTAAGGCAATTATTGGAGTGTTCATAACCTTTTGTGGAGAGGACTTCCACCAGTCATCCCAGGAAAAGTATGACAACACTTGTGGTCAGGGCTCCAATGGGCTGGATGCTGTGATGAACCTATTACCATTGTTCAAATGTTGCCCATACCCCCTCTGACTCGGTCTCTTTGCCTCAGCATTCCCTAACCCGGCAATCGAGTTTTAGTCAATCAAGTTGAAGTAGGACTCCCATAGTGGGACCGGAGAATTTATGGCCTATTAAACTTTACTTCTGCTTAGTTCTGGGGTGTGTGTGGGTGGGGAGTCCTTTGTAAATCCAGATTAGAAGTGGTCTGATAAATGCTGAGCTGGGTGTGTGTAAATATGGGTTGATTAGCATTTGGAGCACAGATTCCCCATCATGCAGGGTTCCCCTGCTTTTCTGATCCCAGAATTCAATGCAGTCTCTGCTTCGGGCTTTCTGTTCTCCATCTCCCATGTAAATGAGTTGTCATCTGGTTTCATCTCGGATGCAAATGAGACCTAGGGCAGTTGTTTCACTCTTGTCACCCTTATCTGGAGGGTTTTAGGTGCGTCTCCCACTGCATCTTAATCAGTTTTTGTTTAGATAGAGGAGGTGGGGGGGGGATTCTTTGTGAGTCAGACAGTCTGCGTCCTGTGTCAGGGTTCCCCAAGAACATGGAGCTGAAAGGTAACACTATGGCTTTCTGCTTCGCTTTGTGAACAGCCCAAATCACATGTACATGCCTAAAAGCCTTTATTGCAACTACAGTTTTTTCCTGTGCAACTAACTTTGTCCCTACTATGAGTGGTTGGAAGCAAACCAATGCTTTGGAGGTGCCTAAGTCTTTTTATGCTCTGTTGCAATTTAACATTGCCATGGACACTCTGAAGTGCAGCATAACACCCTGAAATTGTAGTCAACCCAAAGCCACAACTAGACTGAAGAATGTGTTTGCACCCCACCTTTTGCCCAGCAGCCTACTAATTAGAACACTTTTTAGGACAGGGGATTTGGGAGCCTAGGTGCTAGATTCACTGTCCCCTCAGGGGATTTGAGTCCTGATCTTGGATTCAAGCAGGTCACAGGCCAGGTAGGGCTGAAAGCCCCTTTCTTTTGAGGAGGTCACAGGACAACCAAGAGAGAAAGTATATTGGAGACAGAAGGAAGACAAGAAAGGGAGCCAGAGCCTGTGTGGATGCTGCTGTACCAGGAGGGGGGGAGTGAGCCCTAGGTGCCATTTTTGTTAGAATGGTTTTCATTACAAATCATTGCGTGAGCAGCACTGGCAGCAGAGAACTGGCTTCTTCACATGGGGAGAAACTTGGAACTGCTTGGAAGTCTCTCTGTGGGGCTACAATAGATGCCCAGACTACATGGTTTGGAAAGCCTTGTAGTGACCATCTTCACTGTACAACCACTTCATTCAGGCTAGGCCTGTTGGAAGACATGGCCCAGAATCGCTGACAGCCCTGTCTGCAGAAGGGAGAAGAAAGCCTGCATAATGGTGGAAGCAGATCTTGAGGTTCCCAACTTCTCTTAAAAGTTCACATGTATACAGTATTCAGCCTCCTGTAGTCCTTTACCTCCAGCCCAGCTTGCTGGACACCTTACTGCACACTGGTTGATTTTTTCACCCTGGAATCTCTCTCTATCACACGCTTGTCACGCATCAAATTCGCACAAAAGGGTCAGTGATTCATTTTCTCCCATCACCTTGCTCACTACAGCTATTGATGCATCTCCACTGGGCTCTTTTACTAAAGATCCCACCTCTCTTAATAAATCATGGGATAGTGCTGTTACTTACCATAGCATAACTCCAGTGTCCATGATGCTCTCAGCATTAAAAAGTTATGGAGTAAATTGCATAAGCAGCTTTGGGGATGGGATGGGGACCAGAATCTCCCTGTGCCATGGTTTGTCTCTTTTAGTTTGTTCTTCTGCTGACTCCGTGACTCTTTCCCTCCTGAGCTCCAGCTTCAAGAGGAGATGGGGTGGAAGGTACTGGCAGGCATATCTGCTCAAGAGTTTGGGGCTGAGGGCACAGCTGGGACACAAGAGGTATGGGTTCAAACCCTGATACCAAGGGGACCTAAAATTCAGGTTGCTTGTGTCCTGGGCAAACCACCAGGCTATTTTATGGAGGAGGACCCTTACACTTGCTGCATAGTCATCTAGGTTCCAGGACAAAAAATCCTCTGTCTTCAGAGACGTCTGAGTGGTGCCCACTGAAATGATGGAAGCCATGTGCCCTCACACAGCAAAGTGGGATTAGCTTCTGGGGGTACATGAGCTGCATACCTGTGCCCTTTGGAAGTACAGAAGAATGCATCCTGTAGTCATGCAAAATAGGATTGTAGTCATGTACTTCAGGATCTTGTCAGCAGCAAATTTCTGAAGTCAGAGTCAAGCGATCTCCAGAGGTCATCTAGTCCAATCCCCTTCCTGAGGCAGGACCATCCCTATCTAAACCATCTCATACAACCATTATCTAAACTCTTTATAAGACTACCCTCAACCCTGATGACACAACATAGACCTAACACCGTAACCTGCCACAGGTAAAGCAGGGGAACCACAGCTGCCAATGTCCTGCTGCTAAAAAATGTCAGTATAAGCTCAAGAGGTCCTGGGTAGAGGGCCACACCCTGCCACTGCAGAGGAAGGCAAACCCCCCACAGTCCATACCAGTCTGACCATGGAGTAAGATTCCGTCTTTATTCCAGATATGCCGATTGATCTGATCCTGAGTGAAGGGGCAAGTGAGTGAAAAGGATTTAGCCTTTAGTGTCTTTGCTGCATTCGTGAGGTCGGGTGAGTCTTAGAGATTCATAGACTGTAGAGTTGGAAGGGACCACAATGGATCATTGTGTCTGACGGGGCGGGAGAGGGGCCACTTTCCCCCATACTCCTTCCCTGCTCTTCCCCTCCCCACCCCCTTACCTGAGGTTCTGGCATTGGGGCATCCACATGGTCCCAGGCTACAAGTCCCTGGTGAGGTTTTCGGCTGGGGGAGTGGGGCCAGGCGAGCCTTGCTGTTGCAGGAGACTGCTGGGGCTTCCCTTGGGTCCTATTGCCCCTGGCTCCTGTCATTTTTGGCACCCTAACTGAGAATCACTGAATTAGAGTGGGACAGGTAGTAACGGATGCAGAGTAGAATCAGAATAGGAGGCTCCCATTCATTTTAGAGAATTAGCACTTGTGATTGTTTATAATGGTACCAACTAGAAGTAGAGACAAAGACACTGAGTGCTGATGTTTGTTTATCTTGTGGTGTGCCTGTTTGCTGAAACAACGGCTGTTCCAGAGGTCTTTTCTGTCTAGAAAGCAGCATATGCTATTACAGTGCCCCTTTTTTTGGTAACTGTTTTGAGAAACAAGTCCCCAAATTCAGGGAGGCCAAGCTTTGGTTGACTTGATTAGCCAAGTTAGGATAGTCTCCTCCTCAGCATGCTCTCTTTGCAGAATGTGCTCCATCTGCTCCAAACTTGGACCGGCCCCCTGCTCCTTGGGAAAGGCTACTGGCTCCAAGAAGCCCACAGTAGAGGCGCAGGTCCTTCTGTTGGACAGCTTAATGTGCAGTGAAATGCTGTCCTGCTCTCCTACACTGCTTTCCAAGTTCATATAAGGCTGGCTTTGGTTATCTCCCACTTGAGTGGGGCAGCATGGGATGTGAGGGGATAGCATCTCCAGGAGCCATGGCAGCACCAAAGAAAGGGACTGCTGCTCCTTGAAGAGTTCTTACCCTGGCACAAGGGATGGGCAGGCACCTAGAAATAGAGATGTCAAGCCTCAGAGAACAGACATCATATCCTGAAGAACAGAGGGTCCCACTTCTCAGTACCAAATGAAGTTAAAGGATTTCTGCTGTTGCTGCTTTCATCTATACTTAAACTCCAGCTGCCTACCCCTTCCAACATCCATTCCCTTTTATACAATTAATCTCATTATTTGCACATCATTCCCATTTTGAAAAGGAATCTCAATCACGCCCTGGGGCCTGCTTGTAGCAAGGATGGTTCAGCATTTCATTGTGCAGAACGCTGTCTGTACAGGGCTTCCAGAGGAGTTGGGGGTTGTGATGTGAGTGTCACTTGTTGATGCAGATCAAAACTGTCGGGAGACTCATACCCAAGCAGGAAAGAGGTAGAAAGTTCTTACTTTTCCTTTTTTCCTCCACTTTACAGCCTCAAGATGAGGGAGATGGTTGAACTTCAGATCCTTGAAGTGCTCTGTGTGCTTCAGAGATCGGATTCCACTTAGTGTCACCATCAGATTTCAGCTACCATCACCATGCAGCAAGCAAGGCAGTCGGCAAGGGGAAGGGAATATGGAGCTTATTGGCTTCCTGCCTGGAATCCTTGCTCTTTGCCATCCCCTTGACTGGCATGCTGCTTTAGGGTATCTGGAAGCTGACATGGCCCCAGCTCAGCCCCAGCTCTGTCATTTTTCATTTCCACTCATGTCATAGAGGAGACCATTTGTTCTGTGGTTGCATCTATGATGCGGATTATTACCTTGTCCAACCTTAGCTTTTCTCACCAGCCGTGAGGCCAAGTCTAGGTCAGTGACCCTCAACCAGGGTTGTGTGAGAGCTTTTAAAGGGTGCTGCAGGAAATGTAAGGAGAGAAACACATAAGGGCCAGCTCTGGCTTTCCCTGCCTGGCCATCTTCCTGTCCCACTGCCTGGTCTCTCTGCAAGGAGGTAAGCACTGTAATAAATAGATTAGTTTTTGAAATGGGGGTACCACTCAATTCACAAAAGGTAATGAGGGATGCCTCAAGTCCAGTGAGGGGTGCCTTGAGTCTAAAAAAGTTGAGAACCATTGGGCTAGATAAAAGGGATGCTCATCTGTTCTAAACTTTCCTAAATTAACAAGATCTCCAGTGTTCAATATTCTTTACTAACCAGCGTTATGCAGTTTTGCATGTGGTTAGGGTTTGGCGCGTTAATCCTAAATGTGTACTCTTTCTCCAGAGGTGGAGGCTGCTGTCATTCCTGTATTTATACAGCACTTCCCTTATACCTGTGAAACTGAGAGTTGGAATAGATTGTAGCAGAGCAGTTGTAGTTTCTGAATTTCCATTTCTTCAGCTTTAGTGTCTGGCATCAATAGTAAGGAGCACATTTCCATTTTTCCACAGGCATTCCCCCTGGATTTATGCACTGACAGCTTCTATCAGAACAGAAGAGATGCCATTGAAGCCAGACTCCAGTTGCTGCATGCAGCTTCCTCTGAGACTTTGAAGGAGCTGCTTGCTGATGTCTGGAGCGCTCAAGAGGGAAAAGTTTCGGCCCTAGTTAGTTGGAACCGGTTTACTTCCCTCCAGCAGGCACAGGTAAATAGCTAATAGCTATGGTCCTGACTAAGCCTCATTACATTGATGTTTAAGTCCTCGATCCAGCTAAGGTGCCTGGTACTTTAGTATCAGTTGTCTCATAACCTTTATTGTAGGTTCTCTAAACAACTGAAGGGAGGCCAGTATTATCTTCTCTATTGTATAGTAGTGGGAAGGAGGTGGGTGGCATGAACTGAGGCACTGACAGACTAAGCAACTTGCCCACCATCTCACAGACCATCTGTGTCTAAGTATGGCCTTGCACTTAGGGAAGAGCAGGAAAATCATCCTCAATTTTTCTGGTCAATAGAGGTCCATGCTGGTATTCTGTGACCCTTTTGCCAATTTTCAGTTTCCGAAGCTGGGAATACTGGAGGAGCATAGCAGCAGGGAGTGTTTGAGCTGCTAGAAATGCCCAAGGAAGGGGTATGAAGTAGGCTTTTGTGGGACTGGAACTGAAGAAATAACATCCCTCCCAATCCCCCCTCTATTTACTTACAGAGTTTAGTGTCCTGTTTGGGCGGACCTTTCTTAAGTGGTGTGTGTAGACGGCTTGCCAGAGATCTGCGCCACTGCAGAGGGGGTCTTCCTGATCTAGTTGTGTGGAGCACTCACGATCACTGCTTCAAGGTATGTTCCCAGCTCAGAGGTAAAAGCAGTTGACCCTCCCTACTGTGTATGTAAAATAAAGCCACTTATGTTCACAGGAGGGGACTTCAAATGCTTTCATAGCATGTTGACCACGTACTCCTTGCATTCACAAACCTGTGAACATTCTGCTTGCATAGTTTTGCTCTGGTATTTACCTTGATTATGTACATCAGAAGTAATGATGTCAGTTTAGCTTTTTCAACACTTTTTTTTTTTAATTGGAGCCAAAGATGAGAGATGAGCAAGATGAGACCTGCCTGTCATCCTTGGCCCTCAAACTGAGAACTAAAGTTTTATGGTAACATTAACATCATCAGTTGTTGAGTCACCTAGAGCTATCCAGATTTGCAAACAGTACAAGAAGGCTACATGGAAAATAAATGTGTGATAGTGTGGTGGGGGAGGTATGTGAATATTGCTCTAGTTTGCTGCTAACCAGATTTTTAAAGGAGTGGCTGGCTGAAATGTGTATATGAACCTTTCCTTTTTTGGGAGGACACAGATTACATAGGGAAAAGTGACAGTGTAGGGATACTTTGTTGTTGCTTTGATTTATGTACATGTGGGAGAAGCCAGTATCTCTGCTCTTACTGGTGCTGCAACTTGGAAAGGCACACTATTATTGTAGAGTTTTTAATTGCTAATGGTTCTGCATCTTGTGTATCAGCTTGGCAGTCTTGGGTCACTTCTTGGCCTCATATTATGTACATCAAAATGAGTGGACCCCAAAAGTCCTTTGCCTCATAATATTTTTGGCATGCCAGGGAATGATGATGGGAAGCTGTGTGCAGTCAGGAGTTATCCGTAATAGAAGCTGCACAGGTGCAATTTGTAACAGGCCTTTCCGTCAAATGAATGGCAGGAAAATGACCCCATCAGCAAAGGCTGCCCAGACTCGTAGCATGTGCAGGATAACCTGGAAATAGTGGTAAGAGGATGGCCTTCAGTACTGTGCAGTCAACATTCAAACCACTGGAACCATCTGTCCCACAAGGGCTAGTTCTTGTTTTGTTGTTGGTCAGAAAAGATCAGACTGCTGTCTCTAATATTTCCTTGGTGTAAAGGTGAAGACCCTCTTTGGCACACAAGGACTTCTGAAAAAGGGCTTTACACCACAGAGGCAAAGGTCTTCGCTGAGATCCTCCTACAGAAAATCCTTGGGATTTTTTTTTTTGTAAGAGCCATTCTTAGAAATGGGCAGTGTCTGTGAAGGAACCTGGTGACTGGCCAACAGAGCTATGTAAAGTAAATTTAGAGGTTGAGGGCTTGCAGGATTGTTATATTTTCCTACCACACTGTGGTGTGGCCTTTCCCAAAGTAGAAAGGAAGGAAGGTTTTACTTGAATGAGAGGTATTATAGAGATTTTAGGGTATGTTCAGCAACTGAAGACTGTACTTTTCTACCAATAGCAGGGGATTTTATTTTCTTTCACTTGTAGCTTTTTCAGCAATTGGTTTTATCCCTGGTGTGTGGGTGGGTGGGCGGAGAGGGGCACAGATGAAAAAGCAATACTTTATTCCTCAGTAGTGCCAACTCTCATGATTTTTGGCATTGTTCTTAAAGCCTACACTGTGACTTCAGGAATGTGAAAAATGTAGCTCACTCTTTTATTTACGCACACACACGTGCTCTTTCTTTTATAGGGGGGTCACAGAGGTCGACGTGTAGTGATGACAATGTGGGAAATAGATACCATGTAGCCAGGAAGGCTCAGTGTAAAACTTGAGCACATGTTGTCATGGCGAACCAAGCTAAGCATTGTGGACAAGATTTATCAATTTGAAGGAAGACTTTTCCAATATACGGTAATCAGAACGTGTGCAATCAGGGTCAAGGCTTACACGACTCCTCCATGAGGCTGAGGGGGATGCATAACTTTTGAATGCAGGGATTTCTCATGACATTGTTCTTTATTTAAAGAAAAACAAGACAAAAAGGGAGCGAACTGCTACTGCTTTTAGCTCTTAACCATCACTGACTCTTTATTTCAGCTGGTGGAAGTGAAGGGGCCCAACGATCGCCTTTCACACAAGCAGATGCTCTGGCTGAGTGAGCTGAAGCAGCTGGGAGCTGCAGTAGAGGTCTGTCATGTGGCTGCAGTTGGAGCCAAGAGCAAGCGCCTCAGTTGACTAAATTGGTCTTGGGCACGAGTGAAATATTTTAATAATAAAGCTTATGAAACACTAATGGGTCTCTCTCATTTACAGACATGGCCTCAGAGGCTAATACGTTTTCTGGAGATAAGTAATTCTTAAGTAGCCCCCTGAAACACTGCAGCATTCCTATTTGTGCTTTCCAGATGCAACCAGATTGTGGGGCTGCTATGCCCTGCTCCCCACCCCTCCCAAAAAGAAGAAAAGATTTGTAGGGTCATAAAGAAGCAAACAAACTGAAGTTGTGGCTCATGTGAGATGGCTACCCCTTGGAAATAAGAGCTTTAGCCTATACCTTTGTTCCTTGCAGTGGCAAAAAAAAACCCCTTTTCCTGTTTTATATACTTTAAATATTAAAATACAATGCCCCTCCCTCCATCATGATATAGCTGCATTGAGTAACCTTAGCCCTACACGCCCTTTGGCCATTCCCACATTTTTCCTATTCCTGTTGATTCACATTAGCATGTTTTGTTTAGTGTTCATCCTAGGTCAAGCCAGGAGCTTGAACACCAGAGTAATTCCCTCCCATAAACCGTGCATCTAGTCTCCTTAAGCTTAGGTCCTGCCCACTGACATCCTTTGTATTTCATTGTATTTTTTTTCAGCTTGACCCTTTACCTAGTAAGGAAATACACCAGCACTCTGTACTTCATTCTCTTTTACTGATTGATAGATTTGTCACTCTTGAAGTGTCTCGAGTTCTTATTTGCAAAAAAAGAAATATTTTTAAGTCTGTTTTAGGACCAAGGTAAAGCAATGATGATTCATATTGGCCGTATGATAAAAGGAAGATAGAAAATATTAATCAGCACCATAGAACAAGGATTTTAACATTTTTTTTTGTTACTCAGTTTAAATGTTTGTCATTACAAAGTCAATAGTACACGTGCCCTTCATCCACCAAGTGTAAATTGCATCTCTCAGTCTTCATGCTGATGTATAATAAGCCTGTGATTCTTAACCATTTTAAATTTACAGCATCCCTAGGGAAATGGAAGTTTTTCATTTCACTCATTTTTTACTACAGAAAAGAAAGAACAATTCTCTTCTTGCCATGAGTTCAAAGCCTATAACAGGTCAGAATGGTTTTAACATTATAGATTCCTATTTGAAATCTCTAGGTTTCTTGGGATACATGTTTGCACACCCAACAGTGCTAATAGTGGCTGGCACCCTTGAAAGGATCTCTAGGCACCTCATTGCACCCTGGTTGGGAATGACTGAAGTAAGGAAATACAGCTATGGCTAGAGTTCATCTCTTGCTGAATGTGCGACTCAATGGAAGCAAAACAGAAATCTCTCAAAATGAAGCTTTATAACAAACTGACTTTAATTTTAAACCATTTTGCTTAGAATCAAGTTAAAAATATTGACAACAGTCTCAGTTTGGGTTGGATTTTCTCCTAATCCATCACTGATTTGTAGCAAGTAAAATTAAACATCAGAAAGTTCTGAGAAAGAAATTATGAGAAATCAGAGGCTGCACTACAGCACAAACCTCCAGTGCTCTTTCTGCAGCGTCGTTTAGCTTGGCTCCATTTTACGGTTGCTCAGAAGAAAAGCAGTAAAATGATAATTGCTGTGGAAAGGCATGAACTTTTATTAAGTCTAATTTACTTCACATTCACAACTGAATGTCAGGATTTTGTATTTGTCCTGGCAATACTACGTTATTAAATAAGTTATCGTTAGGCACAAAAGGTTTTAAAACAGTCAACTCTTGCAGCAACAGCATTAAGAATGTACTGCCTAAAGCATTTTGGGGAACAGTTTTTTCACTCACACATTAGATGCAGATTAAAGGTTTCATCCTTTCCTTCATCAAAAATGTTAGAATTTTTTTGGTTTTAATGAATCTTTCCATCTGAAATCAAGCCAAAACCTTTGCCCCTACTACTTCGTTGTTAAAAGCATAAAGGTGATTAATATTAAAGTAGTATTCCAAATGCAGCCAAAACCCCACATGACTTATTTCAGTGGAATGCTACATTCATAACCATTTCCTTGGTAGTTGGCAGTGACTGGCTGAAGAAATTTGTACTGCCACAACTTCTGACATTGGTTCGACCTCCAGTCTGCAACAGCAAAAGGCACTGGCATTGTACTTCCACATCAACCAGAACTTCATGTCTCAGCAGTTCAATTTTCCATATTGTTTACAATCTAGTACAAAAAAAAATCATGATGTAACAGCCTATTGCCAACTAAAGCAGTGCATGTCGCTAGACAATAATGATATAAAAAAAAAAAAAAAGCTTGTTTATAGTCTTCCTACTCTTAAAACTCTAATGGTATTAATAGTACCTAGTTTTAAAATGGCAAACAAAACTCAATTAGAAGGTGTAAGCTTCTGTGTAGGGAATATCAATGAACATAAGAACCAAGTCCTTAGGACCACTTGCAAGAAGTGAGGACCCTGCCTAGGTTCAGGTCAGTTCAGTCTGTATGACAGTAAGGCAGCTTTTTAGAGCGGGAACTTGAATTTACCATGTCAAGCAACTGTACATTTCTTGGACTATAAATTATTAGTAAGTGCTTTGCAGCA
Organism: Crocodylus porosus; assembly: GCF_001723895.1. Classification (NCBI taxonomy): domain Eukaryota; kingdom Metazoa; phylum Chordata; order Crocodylia; family Crocodylidae; genus Crocodylus; species Crocodylus porosus. The sequence goes on along the minus strand of NW_017728911.1, from coordinate 11,876,028 downwards.
GCTAATTGAGGCTTTCAGCAATTTTATTATTCAGGGATAAACACCCCAGGCAAGGAGAAGGCTCAACTTCTAGGACCAGGCCTGAATGATGAAACCAAATGATGTCTAGAGAGTAGCAGATACACCCCACACCTGGCACGCCCATTTGCCCCAAATTCTTAAACCATTCCATTTGGCAAATAGGTATTTAGGCAGTTTTTGTTTTTAAAGGCCTATTATTTATCAACAAGAACACCTGCAGCCTATAAATACAGATGGGCTGAATGTAAGGTATGGAAAATGCAAGCTACATGACTTCGCAAGCCATCCTTGTACAGGTCCAAGAAGCCTTTTTTTTTTTTTTTTAGCCATTCCCATTCCAAACACTAACCCTTTTCTCTGCAAGAAGCTCATCTGGTTAAAGCAATTTATTTACCAAATACTGATTAGTTGAAAAACGGACTTCAAAGCAAGAAGCACGTTAAGGAAACTATTTTACTTTTTATACCATAAAAATTGTTAGAGTGGTTTATTACTTCTAAAAAAAAAAATTGGTACCAAAGTTAGCACACAGGTTGAGGTCTTGTATAACAAGTGTCAGACCAGGGAAAGCACTACTTGATCTAAATTAACCAGCAGAAAAACTGGGCTTGTCGAATGAAAGGGCAGCTCCAGCAGACAGTCCTGTCATCTTGCAGTCTGTGAAAGCCCTTGCAGGATCAGCCCTCCTAGCAGCACAGTTAGGGCCAAGGGTAGAAAGAAAGAATGAATTGGGAAATACCTGGCCAGCTCTCCTGGTGAAAACAAGATTTGGTTTGGTTTTTATGAAGAGTGATTTTTTGTTTGTCAGTCACCTCTTGCCCTCGCACAGTGAGAAAGCAAGTGCTGCACAACCATCGCACACAGCCCTGAAGGAGGAAGAGCTAATTCTATATCAAAGAGGCAAAAAACAACTAAATGCCTTTCTCTTTGGATCTTCCCAGGGCAACAGCCACTCCTGCAAACAAACACACCAGAAATGTGCAGGGTAAACTAACTATGAGCCAACTAAGCAGCTTGAGGCGCACAGACGGAGAGAACTTCAGTTTCCCTGCAACTTCGATATACATTTATATGTTTTGCATGTGGTAATGCCGTTTAGAGGGATAAGCAATAATGGCTTTTAGGGTCAGATCCAGTAAGGGACTTAGGTGCCTGGCCCCAAAACCTGAACTCCACATACAGCCACCTGCAGCTAGACACTAGGGAAATGCTGAGGACAGGGAAGGTCTTTACACCTGCATATTTTATACAGTCACTATTCCATGAAGAATACAGATATAATCCTGGGAGCAAAGTCTGGCAGCCAGGATGCCCCCCCTGGCTTAACCATGAGGCTGGAGCCTCAGGTTCCCTCTTGTACTCATTCTTTCAGCTTAACTTGCAGTTTCTGCACCGAGACAGCTTCAATGGGAGGGGTGGAGAGCACCCTCCCTATTTTACTGGCTGGTGAAGGTGAATTTCCTCAGGTAGGGAAGTGAACAGAACCCAGGTCTCCTACTTCCTGGGGAAATGCTTAGCCGACACGCTCGTATGTGAAGGGGAAATGGCAGCATTTTCCTCCAGTCCCATTTTAAAGGAAACTAGTTGTTGAAACATCTGTGTTTGGATGTGCACACAGAGCACCTGCCTGCTCCAGCCCCCTGGGACCTAGGCAGAGCGCCCCTTTCGCAGTTAGGCTAAGACACAAGCTGCTCAGCCCTGAGCCTGTGGGGAGGCAGGACCCCAAGCACCTTGAAAAATCAGGGAATGGGCACCAATGGAGCTCAGGCACTTAAGTCCATTTTTGTATTGAGTCCTTAGTGACTTCTGAAGCTCACTGTGCATGTTAGAATGTGGAGACTGTGTTGATGCAAGAGGACAGGCTCAAAACATCCTACTGAAAAGAAAATTACATCTTAGGATGCATTAGAAACATCTAATTAATATTTCATTCCAATTAAAGGCACTTCTAAGGCTACAAGACCACCATTATCTACAGTTTTAAGGTTAACAGTGCATGTTGTCCTGAAGTTAGCTTCTGTGAAATAAAGGCAAACTCACGGAATTAACAAAAATCTGAAGATGAATCATCTGCAATGGATGATTGGGGGGGGGGGGGGGCCAGGAACAGGAGCACACAACACCAACACATATACTAGGTGAAACAAGTCACAGAAAGCTAGCACAGAAGCACAGAAATACATTCCTCCTAAACTTGTGTTGTGACAAGTAATTCGTTCCCGTATTTCCACAACTGATGTTAGCCTGCATCCTTTACAGTCCTTCTCATTTCCTTTGATGTTTGTTTTCACCCATTTGATTTGCTAATTTGTACTGACACAAGATTCACTTCAGTCAATCAACATCTGGGAAAACAGACACTGCAAACAGAACAAAAACCTTATTAGTGACCACACCAAACCTTTGATGAGCAAGTGAAAGCTTTGCATCTTATACGAGCTGGGCCTAGAAAATACAGGAAGAAGCAGACTCTAGACAAGACGCTTACATGAGAACTGCTGGAAACAAAATTGTGCGATTTGAAGCATGATTTGCTTTGCTTTTAAATATTTGTGCAAAAACATAGGTAATATTTGTATATAAAATTATTACAGCTTCAGATGCTGCAATTAGCAGTGTTAACTTAGAGAAGACACAATGGTCTATCCCCCCCCCCAATGTTTAAAGCATCATCATATCTTAGTCTTCATTTGCAAGTGTCTCAGTGGACAACCAGATTTTGGCACCACTTAAGAATTTGCTTAAAGGTGTTCCCAGAATGCTCCGTCTGCATAGGTTTCCTATAGGAGAAAAGGGGAATGAGGAGGAGAGAAAGTCTGAAGTCCCAGAAATGTCATTTAAACCACTTGCTCTGAAATACATCCTGCTTTGATCCAGTGCTGAACAGTTTGCTTGCAAAGACAGGTTGCTTTTACACTGTCGAAGACTCCTGTTTAGCATGTCAACTTCGTCTACCAGCAAAGAGATTTTGTGGAAGGCAGTGATGAAGCCACCATTATTAATTTGGGCCTCTGGAACCCAGCGGAAGTAGCACAGTTTCCACAGTTTTATGTGCGTTCCAGAGAGTTGTGGTAGAATCACACCATGCAGGTCAACAGGCTTGGAAAACCAGGCTCTGAAATACTGCTCCAAGCTATTATTATAGCTGGCTGCCTGCTGAAGAGAGTCTGGTTTCAGTTTTAGTATCAGTGAGTTTCTTCTTGGAAGAAACTCTTGCTCACTGATGATCCCATTCTTTAGGGCTGGTGGGATTCCTCTCAGCGTGGAGCTGTAGTTCTTCTGCAGAAAACAAACAGATAATTTAGCGCAACAGATAACACCAGCGGCAACAGGGGGTTCTGCTCTTCTCCAATGCTTCACTGGACTCCAGTGGGGACTGACCAGGTTTCTAGCTCTCCCAATTAAATGTGGCCACCATTAACAGCTGTACCAAGCTTGTGTGTAATCACAGCATCGCTCACATGACGACAAATACTTTGACCACTCACAGCCTTATAAAATAAGCGCGTGTATATTTCAACAGTGACTTCTAAGATATTGAACAAGGGGAACAAACTGAAATCATCCAATCTCTTCTCTCTAGACAGTAAGTCCAGGCATACCATAAAGTGCACTGGAAGACATGTACCCAACAACAGAGACGTGGAGAAATTCAATTTTCTTTAGGTTGGACACTATGGAATGCAGCAATAAAGACAGCACTCTCACTGCTAAAATGGGGTATGAATGTATCTGGTCCAATTATGCAGATAAGCTTCTGAAAAACTACTTACAATTACTTCTACACATGACATCTTAGTATATCTCAACTACACTCTTAAAAGGCAAAGTAGTTCACTAACAAGTGTCTGAATCCCAGTATTACCTTTGACCGTTTAAAAGATTTTACGGCTCCATTTTGTACGCATGGTGCACTCTTTCCAATATACAAAGGGTTGTGAAACAGCATACGATCCCTTGTTGTAAACTGTAGAGACCAGTCCCACACAGAAGGAAATTTTAGGCCTTTTTCATCACCCAACTGGATGTTTTTGCTTATAGCAAATTCCTACAAGAAACAATAAGTAAGCTGATTAAGAGCAAGATACAGTAATTTACTTACAAAGCTGCAAGTACAAAACCCTGGATTGAGCCTACAGGGTAGCCTGGATTAAAGTGCAGATAGCTGCAGATCATGTGCACCAGTATTTAGACCAACACAAGTATCTATTGCTGGGGAATAGAACTTAATCTTGGAGTTTCCTTGTTCTGGAGGTGGCAATGTGGGGACCGGCCTAAGTTTTCCCTTGCAATAACCACATTTCTATGCTTTCTTTTTTATTTACTTTTTTTTTTTTTTTAGGGGTGCACTGATAAAGATTTTTTTGGCCAGTACCAATGGCCAATTATTAGCTAGCCATATTGGCTGATACTAATCCATGCTGATATGCAGCCCAGCAGCATATTGGAGAACTGTGTCTAGCTGGTAAGTCTACTGGGGGGGAGGAAAGGACATGGGAGAGGGAGTAGGGCTGGAGCACGGGCAGGTACTACCCAGCCAGGGCAAGGTGGGTGCGGGACAGTCACCAGCAGCTTGTCTGTGGGGCATGTGGGGGGGTGGCTCCTGCTGCTGAGTGCACCCGTGTGGGAAGCACAGGGGGCATGTGCCCCCTGGATCTGTGCGTGGGGCAAAGGCAAGCCGTCTGTCATGGGCTGCACTGGCCTCTTCCCAGCAGGGGGACCTGAGCTAAGGCTGCACTAGGAGCACGTGGGGGCGGGGCAGGCGGTGGCAGTGCTGGGAGTTGGAGGCTATGGTGAATTTTGGGGTGGCTGTAGCTCACCCCATAGCTCCCCCAACCCAGCACCATCACTGCCTGCCCTGCCCCAGCCCCCGCCCCACCAGGAAGAGGCCAGCACAGTCCCCAGCCACAACAGGCAGCCCGCCCTCACCCTGCACACAAATCTGGGGGGCACATGCCCCTGTGTCTCCCCCGGGGGTACGTGCAGCAGCAAGAGCTAGCCTCCTCCACAGCCCCTGCACCCTCTGGACAAGTCAAAGGTGGCTCCTGCACCTCACCCTGCCCTGGCTGGGCAGTGCCTGCTCCAGCCCCACTCACTCCATCACCATGGGGGCCTTGATATGCCCCCCCCAACCCCTTCCCCGCTACAGACTTACCGGCTAGATGCTGCTCTCCAAGCTGCCAGGCTGCATTCCTGGCCACATGCATGCTGCAATTACTGTGTGCATGCACGTGGCATTTATTGGTGATGTTTTCAGCCAAAAAAAGCGGATTGCCGATAACGGCAATTTTCCTTCTATCAGTGCCGATACGATATGGACCGATATATGAGTGCACCTCTGCTTTTTTAATGGAATATTTATTTTGTGTCACATTATTAAATTTTACCGTGTTTTCTGAGGAAACTCTGTGCTCCCTCAATTCTTTTTTTTCTGTTCAAGTAATGGTTAGATATCTACAAACCAAATTCTAGGTTAAGAACATTTTTATTAGAACATACTAGCATTGATTCAAAAGGTACATGTCCCAGTTAGTATCCTATCATTGTTAAACCTGCTGTCAAACCTTCCTTTCTTCTTGGAAGATGTCTCACTTGACTTGACTTCAAGGTGTGATCTGCAAAGGGCACTGACATTCCCTGTTGATTTCTTTTTGCCAGTCCAATCAAGCCTGGTCACTTTCCAAGAAGGGAGAGGAAAGGGGACAATTTAGAAGCCAAGACCTCATTAAACTAAGGAGAAGGTAGAGGTTAAGAGAGAGAGAGGCCTGCTAGAAGCTCAGGCCTTGTTGAACCAAGATTCTGCTGAAGCCTTAAGAAAGGACATGCCAGGGCCTCTAAGTTAGGCATACACTTCTCTAGATGGCTTACATAGGTGATCTTGCCTTGAGTAGGGGTTGGATTAAAGGATCTCATAGGATCCCATCCCACTCTACTTTCCTATTATTCTGTGACTAACCATGTTTCCAAAGAGGAGAAATGCAGTTACATACTAATCCTATCCACTTTCCACATCGCAAAACTATTGCTGTAGGTCCCTGAATGCAGTCAGATGAAGGAAACAGTAACAATGCTCAGTTACATATATAATATTTACAGCTATCTACGATTTACAGTATGTATAAGGGTCAGCCTTATTGACATTCACCTTAAGTGACTATTTTCTTTAAAAGCTCCTGCTGTAAGTCTGGTATTTGCAAAAAAGTCCAAATGAATACAGGTGACCCTCACCATTCATGGGGGGACATGTTCTCGTATCCCCTGCAAATGGTGAAATCTGCGAATAAGGCACTGCATTCATGAACACAGTACCCCTGGTGGTGGGGGGGATGCCTCCGGCGGTGACAGCAGGAGCTGTGGTGGGAGCGCGGCAGCAGCAGGTATGGAACTCCTGAGGAGCTCCTATAAGTGCATTTAAAATGCGGGTTCGGCATTTGTGAATATCTGAAACTGCAAATGCCAAACCCGCAAATAACAAGAGTTTCCTGTACTACTTAATGTGGATGTTATTTCCAGAACAGTAATGAGGCTTAATTTTAGTCATTTAAATATAAGGTAATATAGTTTATACTCACAGTGCTTTCCTTTACTCGCTGGTGTGGAGAGTTGAAAAGGAAAGTGCCAAACAGTGAGATCCGCGTGCTGTCATACAATAATGTCAAGTATGTTTCAGAAAACTCAAAGGCTGCTGGGTATTGTTCAAGCAATTGCCAAACAGAATCCAGAAACATCAAGAACAACGGAGACTTGAGTGGGGGGAAAGAAAATGAAGATATTTGTTAGATTTAACATAAGCTTTCCCAAAACCATATCAACTTCTTTATATCCTCCTCAGGGCTTTAAACACATATTTGTTATACTCCTAGATACAGAACAGAAGTTTGATACCATACGAAAGCACAAATAAATGATCCTATACTCAAGTTTAGTACTTTCGCCATTCTACTGAGAGAAAATGCAGTTATAGGTACTGGGCAACTCAGGAAACTGTTGTCAATTTACATTACAAATTCTTTTTCACAGCCTAATGCAAGCAGAGTCAAACAGCTGTGTTCCAATCCTACAGCTGACATCTTTTTAAGACCCAGAAAGAGATCAGCCTTTTGACAACAGCATCTTCCTGCTGGCTTATTCTGTTTGTGGTTCAGATCCTTTTCTGCAGTATTTTTGGCTAGCCAATTATCCCTGATTGTGTACCTGGGCATTCGATTTTTCCTTCTTAAGTCTAACAGTTTCTATTTATCATCATTATTATTATTAGTGAGCACATCTACTGCTTCCCCCCTCATCCACTAAAGCTGGCTACCCTGGCAAAGGAAATTAAATTGATTTCGTATGATTTATTCTAAGCAAGTTCATATGGGCTATTTCATATTGGCTATTTCTTATTGCCGTATTATATACTAATGTATAATTCCCTTTGCCTCCCACCCCCATCTTTTTTTGAAGGTAGGCACGTCCACTACTTGACAAGGGTAAGCAATTATTTTGGCTGAAGGGCCACTTTACTTAGCAGTTGAGGGCTACCCCAGCCCCACCCCTTGACAGGTGCCCTACCCCATGGTCACCATTGTGGGACCCGAAGTGGTGCCCTTAGCCCCTGACCCTTGCTACTGGAAGTCCGTCCCCTTGCCCTAAAGTATGCTGGGGGGTGGGGGGAAAGAGAACGGGAGAGGGTTTGCCATCTTGAACCCTGAAAAAAAATCATATACTAAAAATCAAAACCAACTACTATAACATTTTAATTTTATTTCAAAATTTGAGTGAGATTTGATTTGTGTGTGTTTGTAGTATATATAGAGGTGATTGCATAATAGCTCAAAATAAAGTATTACTCATATATTGTGTGGGGGGTAAGGGGCGTATGTGGGAGGGTGTGGGGCATGTGTGTTTGGGGAAGTATTTGGTTGGAGGGTGCACTGT
>NW_017728911.1:11866028-11867987 GCF_001723895.1 Crocodylus porosus | reverse complement strand
GGGTGCGTGAGTGGGTTGGGTATGCATGCATTGGGGGCTCCCTCCCATTCTTTGTGATGTGGTTGAGCTCAACCCCTCCTCAGGCAGCATGTGGGGGAGGGGAGGGTGGAATAAGTGCTGCTTGCCTGGCTCGCTCGCAATGTGCTGCAAAGGGGTGGGAAAGTTGCTGCTAGTGGGCCCAATCCTATTAATTCGTGGGTGCCCGCCTGTGGGCCAGATCCAAATCAGCTGACAGGCTAAATCTGGCCTGCCAGCTGTATTTTGCCCACCCCCTCTCCAGGACCTTTCCAGTCATTCCCTAGTTTTCAAAGATAAATCACTAATGGCTCTCTATTCACTAATGGAGAAAAAAGCTAAGCAATGCACTAACATGCATTTTCCATTCTAGAAATATTTTAACAATCTTTTCTTGTCAGATGTTTCCCCAACTACTACAGAGCGAACCATCTTGAGAAAGAGTTAGTCTCGGTGGATCAGGTCCCTTCCAGTTCACATTACAACAACCCTTAGAAGCAGATAATATTGGGAAGCAGTGACTTTTCCAGCTAATGCTTAGCGTTTCTGAAAGAGTCAATTTCACTCTTTGCTCTTTATTTCTTCTCCCTCTCCCAATCTGATCTTTCCCTCCAGGCAACCTTACTCCTTCTAACAGGCTCCCCTGTGTCTGCGTTGTTCTGCTTCTTACTTCTTTCCCTAGCTGCCTCATTTCCTTCATCCCTAGATATTTATTTCCTGCAGCTTTAATCCTGCTGTTGGCTCCAATCCCTGAGGATGTTGTCTTTTTACTCTCCTTAAATGACAGCCCTGAAAGATGGTACTAAACTAGGTCCACTGTTCCAGCTGCTATTACAAGCCTCCAGGCTCTCTTTGCAATGAAAAGATTGACAACTGTGGCAGCAGCTAGAAACAAACAAACCTACCACATCACAATCCACTAATCCATAGTTCAGTTTGGAAATTGTGTAATAGACTGTAGGCTCTGCTACAAATGCCCCACTACCATATCAACACTGTGATAACTGCATCAGTAATGACTTTGTGAAACAGGGTTCTATTTAAAAGGAGAAGAACAATGAAAAGAAAGTAAGTGCTTGTGGAAAGAGGCTCCCCAAATTCTTCTAAGGTCAAAGTCTTGGATCCCCAGTTTGATTATAAGTCTTTATCCTTGGACCCATATTGTTCAACACCTTCATTAATGACGTAGACATTGGAGTCAGAAGCGGACTGGCCAAGTTCACCGATGAGACCAAACCTTGGGGCAAAGCATCCGCACCAGAAAACAAAAGGGCTATCCAGGCTGGACAGGCTCAGCAAATGGGCGGACGAGAACCTGATGGTGTTTAACACTGAAAAATAAAAGGTTCTCCACCTTGGGAGGAAAAACCTGCACCATGCATATAGGCTCAGCGGTGCTACACTGGCTAGCACTATGGACGAAAGAGACTTGGGGGTCATCATTGACCACAAGATGAACATAAGCCTGCAATGCGATGCTGTGGCTAGTAAAGCAACCAAAACACTGGCTTGCATCCATAGATGCTTCTCACGCAAATCCTGAGACGTCACTGTCCCCTTGTACTCGGCCTTGGTGAGGCCACAGCTGGAGTACTGTGTCCAGTTTTGGGCGCCACAATTCAAAAAGGATGTGGAAAAGCTTGAGAGAGTCCAGAGAAGAGCCACACGCATGAACAGAGGTCAGGAAAACAGACCTTACATCGACAGGCTGAGAGCCATGGGGCTCTTTAGCCTGGAAAAGTCCAGGCTCAGGGATGATTTGATGGCCATTTATAAGTTTATCAGGGGTGACCACCAGTATCTGGGGAAACGTTTGTTCATCAGAGTGCCCCAAGGGATGATGAGGTCGAATGGTTATAAACTCCTGCAAGACCGTTTCAGGCTGGACATAAGGAAGAATTTCTTTACTGTCCGAGCCCCCAAGGTCTGGAACAGCCTGCCATC
>NW_017728911.1:11854937-11865868 GCF_001723895.1 Crocodylus porosus | reverse complement strand
TATGAAATTTAAAAAACCCAGGATAAACTACACGTGACTATTTTGAAACATTAACGCCATTACAACATAAACAAACAGCAATACTTGTATCATTAAGAGTGTTAATGACGAACATAAGAAGTAGAGAATGAAGACAAGATAAGGCTAATCAATGAAAAACTACATGAATTTGGGAAACACAGGAAGGGATTTCTATTATGATTTCTTAAAGATTAAATTCATAATGGCAGTCATTCCCCAACATGTTTCCATTCCCTATATCAATATAATGTAGTTTTTACCTCTTTGTCAGATCTCTTTAAGTGGTTACACCTATCTAAAAACTGATATCCTGCCATCACCCACTCCTTCTGTAGTAAGCTCTGAAATCCAACAATCGTCCGAAAATAGGGATCCAGCATCACTTGAATGAGCGAGGCTACAAGGCAGCTTAGGTCCCGTCCTTCTTCCTCTGAAAATAACAAATAATATTTTTATTTATATATTTCAAAGAGGTTAAAAGGCACAAAACTGGCAATTTTCAGTTTAGTACTCACATTTGGGAGCTTTTAAAAAATGTTATATATGGGGAATGACAAAGATAGCTATTTGATTGGTTGGTTCTATTGTAGAGGCTACCTAATAAATGAACTGTCTGATCTATAAATCAGCTGATTTTTCACAGTCTTTCTATTTTGAAATGCCCACTAGCCATTATTTGTACACATTCAACATCAGAGATACATAGTCTACATAGTAGAGATACATAGTCTACAACTCAGGGCCCTGACACCTTGTTACATTTAAGACATAATCTAAGTATTAATCATTCCATAAACAGTAATCTGGACATAGGTTAAAGCCAATTTATGGTGTGACAATATAGCAAATGAGCCACAAAGATATTCTGCATATAATGTATAACATCTTTGTGGCTTGTTTGTATCATACATTGTATTGAATGCTGGGGATGAGCCATGACAGATTCTGGTACTCAGCTGAGTGTAGGGATCCAGCATGGAGCAGCTTCAGTGTCTGGGACACAGCTGCCCCACACCTGATCCATGGGATTGGGCTGGGCCTGGTGCCACCAGCCAGTCCTCGCAGGCAGATGGCAAGGTCAGACACTGTAAACTTGACATCAGGGAGCATCTCCCCAGTCTTGGGCTCACTGAAATCCAGGGTGTGCAGGTGAGAGCCTTGGGGTGCCTAGGGAAGCAGCAGCAGCTGGGAAGCTGAGAGATCTGCTCCACAGCTGTAGGTGCTGCTTCACAGTGCAGGGCCTGGGCAGGTGGGGAGCAAACTCTTTAAATTCTACTGGTTATGTTACAGCCCAAATACATTGCACAATTTCTCCCTGCAGTTATGAACTTAAAATATTTGACTACTATCTCACATCATTTCAGTAAAGTAAGATCCAGGTAAATTATATTCATCATCCATTTGTTTTAACCTTTAACCTACTAATGACAATTATAGCATATTAAAAGATTATGTTACCTTGTAGAACTACAGAAACACGCTTACATTCCAGCATATATACAAGCTCAACAGAATGCTTAAGGAATGACCTAGGCAAAAAAAAAAGTAATTAACTTCATAATTAATACCAAGAGAATCATAATTTGACAAACCATTTTTTAAGATTTGGGGAGGGGATTTTCAAATGCAAGTTAAATAATTCAGGAGCACAAGTGCTGCTGATTTCATTGGGATTTATGCAAAGAGGTCATGTAGGCACATCCCAAAATCTAACATACATCAAAACAGTAAGATAAAACTTCAACTTTTCCCAGGATTCTAGTATCACAGACCTTCCATTTAAAGACTGTGAAAGCTGAGTTTGAAATGGTGCTTAATGCAGCCTTGATTTTTTAAAGACTTACATTTACACACACGCGCGCGCGTGAGCAGAGTTTTAAGCATGTCATTCAAGTAATGAATGTTAAGCCCACCATTTTGTTTTTGTAGGATTCCATATTATGTAATAAAATATATTTAAGTATAAAAAGTTTCCATATATCAATTTCACTTACTTATTTTTACATAGTAAAAATTCCACCTATATGCTTCATTGCTTACTTACATTGGTGAAAATTTAAGGAGGTAATATTAACCATTATCTTCTAGTTGTACTTTTTGTACACACCTGATGTATTCTAGCCAGTGTGTATTTTCCAGTGAGGACAGCCACTTCTCTTCTGTTTCTTCAAAAGGTTCTGCATGTTTTAAAGAATAATTCAGATGAACAAAACTTGACATGTCACATCAATAGGTCATGCTGCTCATTACCTTCTATATGACTCTACAGTAACAGCTGAAGATACTTAGTCTATCTCCTTCAACAAAAACACAGTTTTCTTTTATGTGCCAGGCTGCAGACTGCAGCCACCACATGATGTTTTATATCCAATATGCTTAGTGCATGAACTATAACCCGTGATTCAGAATGAAGTAAAAGCATGTAGGCTCTACCAAGCTATTCTGCAACACAACACACCTTTTAAACAATTTCAAATGTAGGCAAGATAAACACGTTTTTTTTTTTCTTAAGGAGTGATTATCTCAAATCTTTCAAACTATATTTTTGCAACCTGATTCTTAAATACCTCCAAAAATAGAATATGTTTAAGAATGATATCATGACTTACCATTAACACATAACTGTTTCAGTTTAATAAATGCAGCCTGGATTTCCTGGATACTGGGTAGACACTTGTCCAAATCTGATTTGTAAACATCACTTCTCTGTGGATGGCTTCGAGTTATTGCATTACAAATCCTAATGAAAAAGCATCAAGAACTTTAATCCTGGAGTGGGAGGAAAATAAGTTCAGCCGCATAGAAGTATACTTATGGATGGCTACAAAGGGGGTTTTTTGTATGTTTTTTAAATAAAGTATTTTAGTTGGTTGTTAGGAAGGCAAATAACTTATATAAAAAAGCTATTTGGCCAAACAGCAAAAAGGAAAAGCACAAGCATCTGATTAGCATTCAGCTTCAATGCATGTCATGCTTTGTGGCCATATGGAATGCATGTGGAGGCAGAATTGTTGACACATATTCAGAAACTTTAAATTCCCACTGAGGAGCTAAATTAAATCTGAGCAATTGAAAACAATGGATTGTTTAAAGGTATGCTAGAGGAGGCAGCTATTAATCACAACAGCACAGAAGCTGTGGGAAGAAAGCCTGTTGGGGAGGTGTGTTTAACAAAGTACATAAAAGGATACCTGAACATAAAGCTAAAAGCTAGACACTGTTCACTTTGAGCCTGGCTCTGACACCAGCTCCCTCTAGTCTTCAGAAATGTACGGAACCTTTATATCTCAGTTTCCCTCAAATAAGGATAGTATATGCCTCTAGGTTCTACAAACATTATCTAATGCTTATAAAGAGATCTGAAGATGAAAAGCTATTATTATGAGGACCACCACTAGACCAAACCTGCAATGGTAGGAGTGAAAGAAAATTTGAAGGATGAGATATCTCAGAGAAGTTAATCGATTTGTTGTCAATATTGAATATCCAATGATACTTAAGAAATATATAAAAGCATATAAACTTTAGTGTCCCAAAGGGAACACTAATCAGAACTTCATTTAAACCACGCAAAGGCAATGAAAAGGTTTACAAGCAGTCTTCTAACCTATTAAAGATAAGGAATAAAAGGTACCAGTCTTGCAAGGTGCTCTGTGATTTCTGTAATATGAAAGCTGGGGGGTGGGGCACACGACTTAGAAGGAAAGGCAGAGGGAACTGGGCTTACTGGGCATTTATACATGTACTCTGGGAGTGTGGTGGGGAGGTATTTTAAATTAGAGCAGCTCTGAGGGCCACTCTAAGGTGCCCGGAGCATCATGTGCATCAGCATCCTCACGCTGAAAAACGGTGGCAGAGGCACTTTCATTAAAGCTCACTGCACAAGCTTTAGTTAAAAGCATCCCCGCTGCCAGTTTTCAGCACGGGGATGCCGATACATGTGACGCTGGAGTTTGCTAAAGTGCGGTAATTACCATGTTCCAGCAGATTTAATGAATCGAGTCTGCTCCGACACACTGTAATTACAGCACAGCGGAGCAGCGTTGCTGCACATGTATAGGCACCCATTTAGTCTGGAGAAGTCTGAGGGGATTTAACAGCAGCCTTTGACTACCTGAATGGTCGTTCCAAAGAGGATAGAGCTAAACTGTTCTTAGTGATGGCAGATGACAGAAAAAGGAGCAATGGTCCCAAGTTGCAGCAAGGAAAGTTTAGGTTGGATATTAGGAAAAACCACTCATGAGGAGAGTAATAAAGCACTGGAACAGATTACCTAGAGAGGTTTGTGAAATATCCATTCTTGGAGTTTTTTAAGACCCAGCTAGACAAAGCCTTGTGTAGGATGATCTAGTTGGGGCTGGTCCTCCTTTGAGCAAGGGGTTGGACTAGATGACCTCCTGAGATCCCTTCCAGCCCTAATTTTCTATGATTCTGATGTTAGTGGGAAATCTGGCATTCCAAAGCAGTATCTATTGTGTTACAGAACTCAGTCTATGTTGCTTTGTATTTTCCAAGCAATGCAAAAAGATTAACTTATTTTCAAAATTCTTCTGTGAGCGAGACAAAAGTAGAAGTTCCCCACTGGTGGTACAGCAATGTCAATGCGGTAAGAGAAGCAAGTGTAACAATGGGGTTGTGTCACTAGTGTGCTGTGCAGTTCCCAGTGTGGCAAATAGACCCTTAAGAACCCTTAAACATGCATTATCAAAATATTATTCGTTAAATATGACTTAAGTGGACATTAAGTAATTCCAAGGCTTCATGCAGACCACCTGCTTGGAGATAAATTTCACACAGACTGCTGCATCACGAAAAAGATATGTGTGGCTTATAGCTCACCAATTGTCTCATATATGTCTGGTTAAGTAATGCTAATAAGTTATAGTTTACCTTTGGTCTATCTTTCTTTGTTGCAATACATCTTTAATGTTGGCCATTCTCACAAGAGCACTCCCATTAGGGTGATTCCAGCACCATACCTAACAGAAAGAGATTAGTTAGTACCATGTGACAAAGCAAAAACAGATTTCTAATTTCTGTGTATAAAACATATCACTGTCAAATACTATATGACAATGAAAATCACCATAAAGTGTACACTTACTGGCATTCGTCTCCCAATGAATGAGTAAGAATAGAGCTTCAGGTCCTGATCTGCTAAGGAAGATGGGACTACAAAGTATTCTGGAAGGCTGGGGGAAAAATATAATGCAGAGTAATTTTTCTTGAAAGCACTTATTTGTCCTGGAGACAGAAGCCTACTACCAACAGTGGTGTGTTAGCACAAGATGAGCTGAACCTCAGAATAATTATGCAACTTAAATGAGGTACTACATAAGCACAGCGTATTTATGGTAATAGCCACTCTATTCCCATGTGTGTTCAGTAAGCCACTCACGGTACTAGCAATAAAACTCATATCATGTCTTACTTGTGGGACCCAGCACTACAATCTTAGTTTCTCTTGGTTCAAACAAAAGCATGCCTCCTTTGCATTACCTCCATTAGAAAAAAGAAGTGAGATACATCCCTTCACCTCCAACAAAAACATCTAAAAGCATGACCCAAATAGGAAGCTAAGCACACAATGTTTTCTGATGCGCTATCAGTTTACCAACTTCTATTAATTGCTTACTTCTACCCCTCCACAGGATCCGATTCAAAGAATGGAAATCCCTGGTTCGTTTTACAGATACATATGGGAAGACGACACAAGCTCAGGGGTGGACCACTGAGAAGCTCACAGAGCACTATGGAAGCAACAGACAGTGCTACTCTAACAATGTTCCTGTGATTTTCCATTATAAAGTTTCAAATTGTGTTAAGATTTCTTTTATGGACATGCGAGTTTATGTCACACTGATATTATTCATATAGTTTGTACCAGAAAAATAAAACTATTACAAAACACAGGAAAAACTGGTATTTTCTTTCATTTAATCTAATATGAATGCATTCATTAAGTATGAGCGCCAGAAAATCTGACATCTCTCCATGGAAACTGTTGCTGTTTCAGAATATTTTACAGTAAATCATCTGAAAGATGCTTTTATAAAAATATGAACTCAAGAAAAACTCAGGTCTGACCAAAATGCATCCATGTTTTCCTACCAGCATCTGATCTCTCTTTGGGCCAATGTAAAGTCAAATTAGCAACAGTCAAATTAGCTTGTTTTTCATTGGTACAGACTTACCAAGTAGAAATCATGTAACCTTCATTCACTGAACAGACTCTCCATTCTGATGCACCTGTCCTTTTGATTTCTCTATCCCAATCAGAATAAGCTTCAAACAAAGGAGTCTGTTGACCACTGCCACTGCTTCCACAACCTCCTCCAGGATCTATTCCATTTACTTTTTTTGCTAGAAAAGGAAATTCATCAATGCAAGATTTTTAAGAATACCCCTTGAACACTTGATCATGCTAATTACTAGAGTGGAATCTTTTCTAAATAAGAGGTAGGTGTTCCTTGCATCTTACAACTGATGCTGCCTCATCACAGATTAACCAGTAGTGATACCTTCCCTATAGTTTGGTAATAAACAAGGGTGACTGTTGTTTTAACAGAGCAAGCTGTATGCAGCTCTTGTATTGATTCAGTTTCTAGAACACAAAGGCCTAGTCTGGAAACAGTGTTGCATTCATTTGTAAGTGATCTTTTTCTATATCTGCAGATTAAAAATTTCCTGGAACTGACCTGTTACAATGTACTATTTTAAAATATATTTATGCAAAACTGAGATGACTGAATTTATGATGACCTTGCAATAATTAGATTCTATACATGGAACAATTATAAATTTATTATAAATGTATTATGATTTTCCATGTATAGAACCTAATTATTAGAGGGTCGTCTTTAATGTGTCTTGTTCCTACTGGGGAAAGTGGTGGCAAGGGGTTTGCCCCCCTTGCCCTCCCATACTTTGCCATCCCTGTTGCCTGTCCCTACCTACCTGCACAGCAAAGAGGATTGGGGGGAGGCTGCAGAGGCAGCATGGGGCACAACAGCTGGGGGGAGGAGAAAGCAGAGGCCGCAATGGGGTGTGGCCAGAGTCAGAACAACAGCAGTCCTCCATCCCCCACCTCATATTTGAATCCAAAAATGAGGAGCTTTTACCCCCATGTTAAATGGAAGTAAAAAAACCCTAAACTTGGGTTCAAGTAAATATGGTAGCTAACTGTTCTGGAAATTTAGCTAAAATTTGCTACTACTGATAAAAATTCTGAGAACAGATTGACTATTACTGAGCCACAAACTTTCCAGATAACACCTGCTTTGCCATCCTTTCCACTGTTCTAACAGTTTTGATTTAGGAGGTGCTTTTTCAGCAAACTCCTACATTCAAAAGAGCTGGAAAAGGTTCTTTTTGTTCTTAGTACAGGGGCCAAGGCAAAAAAAATGCTCCAGTAACAAGGCTTACTAATACATCACATGACATTACTCATTCTGACTGAACTACTCTGATGTTAAGAACAGCTTTGGTTCTCATACAAGAATGTTATTATATACCATGTTACCAATTAATTAGCAAGATTTCCGCTACTGTTTTTTTCTTTTGAAACAAATTGGTCAATTGTGTTGAAAGCATGGGGCACGCTGTTTCCTGAGTTGAATTAAAAACATTCTATAGTCTGATCTATGTGGGATCAGACAGGGCAAAGGAATCAGCTTGAACATAAATTGCAATATGCTATCACCACAATGATAGAGTGTCAGCTTACTCCTTTTATATCACCAATTTCATCTTTCCAGTAGTTTTAGAAGACCCTTCCTCAAGTATGCTTTTCAAGAGAGACCCTTTCCAAAATTGAGGTAAAGTGATATTACGGTAATGCAATTTCCTGCCACTTCTCTTACTACCTTACATTCCAAGTGTGACAACAAGTAGGAATCCTTTTTTCCTTATGTAAATCAGTGAGTAATTAAATTATATCTTTATACAAGTGTCTTTTAAACTGTTTTTATATTTTTTTAATTTTTTGGGGTTGGCTTTGGTTGGTTCCTCATAAGTTTCTCTGAGGATATTTAGATACATATTTAGGTTAAATGTAAACATAATTATGTTAAAAAGTTCATGTCAGAACAGACGCTTTAAATTATTTTTGGTATCATCAAGTTAGAGCCACTGGCCTAGTTTTCTTTATGCTTCCTCATTTTTTTCCTAAAAATATATTAAATGAATAAATAGGAGCTCAGTCAGATCTCCAGAAAATACTCAAAGTTTTAGATCGGGTCAAAAATGAAGATTAAGTTGACACTCTCATTCAACCAGTCCTTTGTGCATATCACAAAAGGTCAAGCTTATTCTGCTGGTCCCATATTTTAAAAGCTCTAATATTTGCCCACTTTAAAAAAAACAAAGTATAACGCATAAGGAATCTGTAAACGATTTGGAGCCAGGTTTTGTAAGGTAATCAGTTGCTTAATGTTCTAAACTCCCACCTAACCTGCTGAGACACTTCTGTATCTCCCGCTCAGTTCCAACCTGCAGCTTTGAGCATATCACACCTTCGAGTGCCTGGCCCTTTATATCTAACTGTGGGGGTGCTATGGCAAGGCTTTGCCTTTACTTGCAATCCAGAGCTGTCACACATGCCCCCCCACACACAATTAAAACAGCTGGAATTTTAGGCAAAGTGAGAAATAAAACAACAGCAGAAAATGTTAGCATAATTAATATATGGGTATAGGGAGCTTTTTCAGATAAAAATAAAATTTGTTTGTTTTGGATAACAAGTTATGATCACACCAATTAATTTACATACAGAAACTAAAAGTTTTGGGTGCAATATAAGTCCATTTCAATTATCTCCTAATATGCACTGGGGAAAAAAGAGTGTGTGAATACAAGAGACACTATTTTAAAATAACTATATGGGTTTGATATTTTCGAAAGCACAGAGGAGAGGAAAAAAAATAATGGGAAAACTCTGAAGCACCAATTTTTTACAGGACTGGCAGGGGAGCAAGCTGGGTAAAACCCAGGGCTCGGTCAGGGATCCCAGTCAAACACGAGAACACTGAGCAGAGACTTCCTTTTCAGAAATGTCTGCTGGCTCCCTCCCCCTAGCCACTGTAGCCCAGCAAAACCACTGGCCACATTGTCACGGGTTTCCTGCCCCCATTAGTACTCTGAAACTCCAAAAGGGTATTCTGCTTATTTTACCCACTTCATGTCATATAACTCTCCTACTGGTCTTTCTTTCAGGTAGCACAGCCATTTCATGGACATAGTAAAGATGGCTTTGTGAAGGCTGTGATAGACACAGCATTTTATTAACACCTTTCTTTCTCTCTCCAGTATCCTGCTACGGTTTCTGTAGATTTGCTCCCTACTGCATCACGCAGCTGGAGGGAGCGTGTGGACTTTATTTAACACTCTCTTTAAACGTTACTGCACACATTTAAAGTGTGTCCATCACACAAGCACATAAAACATTATTGTGCCCATCACACAAGCAAATATAAACTTTCATCTGGGCACTCAAGGTGAAGTTATGTGGACACATGTAGAAAATGAGCATGCCCATTTGGGGCAAGTTTGAAAATCTGGCCTTTTTGTAGACCCTATGCTGAGTTCCTCTAGTGGCGAGATCATTGGTTTCTAATGCAAATGGCAGAGTAAAGATATTAAATAAATGACATACATCTAGAGCACTTTTCATATTTGGAAGCTTACTGTAATGGATTTTTTAACTTCTGGCTGTGTATTGGCTGGGGAGCACTAAGCAGTGACCTCACAGCATTACACTAGAAATCAAGATCCAAAGGCATCTTTTCCAAGCTTACCTAACTGACAAGGTTCAGTTGGAGATTGGCCTTGAGCAGAGAGGGTGAGCTCCAACTCAGCAGGGGTGGTGGAAGATTTGAGTGGGAAGAACTGCCTAGTAAGCCTCTAGGAAAGGAAGTATGGAGTCCCAAGTTGCATAAATCCTCCTGCAATACCACCAGAAGAGAAACTTACTCCTAGCAGAAGGCCAGGTGAACAAACCTGCCTGGGGATTTTCTGGGTGTCCAGAATACCAATACAGACACACAATAAGAGGAACGGAGGGCAGACTGAAAAATAATGCTATTCATGCTGGAATAGGGAGCTTTTTCAGATAAAAAAAATAAAATCCGTTTGTTTTAGATAACAAGTTATGATCACACCAACTAATTTACATACAGAAAGTAAAGGTTTTGGGTGCAGTATAAGTCCATTGCAATTATCTCCCAAAGCAAACCTCAAACACTTCTTGCCCTTGCTTTACTACAAAAGTCCCCAGCCTTACTACAGTTAGAACAACTGCACATGTTAAAGAATGGAAACTATGAACAGATTTTGGTTCATCGTTACCTGGATTATGATACATTTTCCCAACATATTCAAATGCAAAGAGCAGCTGAAGATCTGTTGGCTGAGAATAGTGAGCAATTGCAAGGCACACCTACGGGGAAAAAAAGAAGATACTTGTTTTTCACTCTTCAGCATTATTGTAAGAATCAAGACAACTTAAATATATTACCATGGATTGTAGCACTGTAAAAATGTGTAAAATGAGGTAGATTAAAGATAATCTTTCGAGGTACTCTTCCCAGGTTTGACCTGAGAACAGGATTACAATATATTGTTACAATTGGTTAAGTGCTAATATTTGGTGAGGAAGCATTATCATCATCGAGATAGGCGATTTTCTTTTGACTGCCCATCAGGAGCAACTCAAAAGTATAGATTTCCTAGACATTAGGGCTGGAAGGGACCTCGGGAAATCATCGAGTCCAGCCCCCTGCCCAAAGGGCATGAGTCAGCTGGGGTCATAGGATCCCAGCAAGATAAGCATCCAATTTACTCTTGAAGGTGTTCAATGTAGGTGCTTGAACCACCTCCGCTGGCAGACTGTTCCAGACCTTGGGGGCTCGGAC
>NW_017728911.1:11823227-11854102 GCF_001723895.1 Crocodylus porosus | reverse complement strand
ACCCGTGCTGGCTGTCCCTTAGGATGTTAGCCTGGGCCAGTCCCTCAAGGATGGCCTCCTTAATAAACTTTTCTAAGATCTTCCCCAGATTGACATAACAGCAGCATTTCTTAGTGTCGAAAACAAAGATCTGTTTATACCAGAAAGGGCAGCCAGCTTTAGCACTTCCAAACTGTTCTTTGCCAAAAGAAGTCCAGATTGTGGGAGCAAGACACTGAACTGCCTGTGTGAATTTATACACATGCATGGGGAGGGCAGGGGAGCAGAGCCAGAAAAGAGCAGAAGGCACTTGTACAGTGATGAACCACATGGGGCCTCACTCCTGGCTGGTCCTTCAGCATTACTGCAGTATGTGTGATAAACAGTAATAGGTTTCATGCACTAGAGCACCACCTTTGACATTAATGTTTTGAAACAGCCTTGCATTTTCCCTTGCAAGACTTGCAGGAGTTATGACAGCCTTGTATCTAAGTAATTCCTGTTCATGGATGCCTTCAAGATTTCTGGAGTAAAAGTCAAGAGACTCACAAGTTTCCATTCATTAGACTGGGAAATGCTCTCCTCCTGCTGGATGCTTCTGGCTTGTTTTTTAGATGGCCAGAGCACTTTCAAAATTTCAGTGAAGCATCCAGTGAGAGGTACAGATGGCAGGTGTTACTTGACAAGGTACAATGACCTACAGTTAGTTAGGAGTGTTAAAAAGCAGACTCCTTCCCACTTGCTGAGAAATTCTAGAAGCTGATAGATCAGCCAGATGATCTGGGAAGTCTCATGTCAGCCTGATAACTGGGCCTGGTCCTCAGAGACTCACCTCGGATGACTGGTTTTTAAACAAACACCCTCCATATTAAAATACCTGTAAGCCCAGCCTCTCCAAGAACCTGATGAGATGGCTAGGCTAGAGCAGGCTGAGTCATGTACCTTGCCTAAGGGCACTACTGCAGAGTCTCAATTGGAGAACAAGTACATCCCTGCCACGTCAACGTAAGAAACAGCTCCCGCAAGTTAAGTCTTTATGTGGGGATTGAGGCCCCCATAGGGAGAGGAGGAGGGAGTTGGGCAGGGGTGGGGCTCCTGTCCAGCCTGGTGGTGCGTGGGGCTTGGGGCCATGTGTGGTTGCAGGGCCCCGGTGGGGAGTAGGATGGGGCTGCAAGGGGCTCAGCCAGGGGGAGTGGGACTGGCTCCCTGCCACTCCGCACACTCCTGGGGTAGCAGGGTGGGCACATGCCCCAAAGATCTGTGCATGGGGGACAGTCTGCCCGCTACTGCGGGCTCCCCACCCTGCTGCCCTTCCCCAGGGCCTCCACAGCCCGGTGGGTGGCACTCAGCATGGCAGAGCAGAGCAGAGTGTGGCCAGGTGGGGAAACTCCTTGCCACTGCAAGCCCCACAACTCCTTGGCAACGCACCCCCTGCCTGCCTGGTAGCAGCAAGGGGCACAACCCCGCACTGCTATCCCCACTGCAGCCAGGTAAGCAGGGGGCTCTTTGCCAGGGCAGTGCTGGGCTCACAGCTGCGAGGAGCTTTGCACCCAGCCCTGCTCTTTCTTGCCACACCCGCTGGGCTGCAGAGGCCCTGGGGGGAGGGTCACAGGGTCAGGAGCCCAAGCCCACAGCCTGCATCTGCCCCTTCCCCAGGCACAAATCTGGGGGGGCATGTGACCCCCCCACTCCTCCCAGGGAGTGCACACAGCAGCAGGAAGCTGGTCCTTGCCTGTCTGAACCTGTAGTGGGCATCCCACCCCCCACCCATGGGCTCCACTTTGGCTGTGCCACCCATGGGAGAGGGGAGCCAGGCTCCTTGCAGAAGCTGTCACCTCCTGTGGGTGCCAGCCGGGGCTCAGCTCCTGCTGTGGGGGGCCCTGGCCTTGTAGCCCTGGCAGAGGCAAATTATAAGAGAATTTGCAATTTTTTTTACCAGAATCCGAGTGCCAGTGTCCCAAGCAGCCGAGCAGTCTTTCCTGTGCCATTCCAGTGCTCTCTGTCCTCACTCAGACTTCACTACCTGCTCCCTGGGACCTTCTCCTTCCCCCCACCCAAGCTCTCTCTGAGTTTCACTCATTCTCCTCAAGCCCCATCAGATACACTTGCAACAAAACAGTAGTCTCACCCAATACAATGAAACATGGCTTAGGGCATCAAAGGGCAGAGTCCGTGGCTTGCTTTCAGGCCTACGTTATCATGTGCCCCTGGGGTGAAAAGGACATTTAGAAGTCCTATTTAGGGACCTACAAGCATTATTTACATTAAAGCCCGCCCACGTGGAGCCCCTTACTGGAACTGCAGGCTAGATCTTAGCCCACCTCATTACGCTAAGATTCAAACAACCTTCCCCAGTTTACCCAATTATGCCTCTTTTACTTCACAGGAAACATTTGAGAAGAGTGATGGTAAACCTTCACTACAGTGAAATTTATCCTATAAATTCAGCTTCAACAAATTCTACCTGTCAACATTTTTTAAAATCTCATTACAAAACGTATTTATGTAGAAAATGCATCGGGGGGTGGGGAGGGGGAGGCAGGGACAGCAGGATGGGTGTGAGAAGCACTGGGTCAGGACTGGCCATAGATGCTTACAAATGGGGCCTGGTGCAAACAAGGTTGAGAACCACTGGCATCAAGAAGGAGCAAAGAAAACAGCACAATGTTGTTTTTACCTTTTCTAACAAACACTTCTCCATAAGGTGCTAAATGCTTTTCTAAACCACTTAGTCTCTGCTCTGCCTTCAGAGAAGCACAGCCACACAAACACAGCAAACATCACTTCTCTCTACTTCCTCATAAGAAATGGGCAGTGAAACCAAATCAAAGGAAATTATCCAGCATTAAGACAGGTAGATAGTTTGTAATAAACATACATAAACATACATACATAGATACATTTTCATGATTTGCCTTTATTAACAAAAAAGCTGAAACAAAGGCCAGACCGTTTTTTTTTTTTTTTAAATATGCTGAGCACACTGACCTTCTTTGTAACAGTCAGCCTCATAACTTTGGAAATATTAGCATTTCTGATTTTCAAGTTTAAAAGATTTTTAATACGCAAACATTTATCAGGATATGGAACCTGAACATATATAGTGCCTCTTCAGCTCCTAAGCATACTATATACATGTCTGTATAGATATTAGTAAAAAAAATGAAAATTTTATTACAGGCTTGCCAATGGACAAGACTTTATAAACATACCAATAGATTTATACTAACCAGTCCTATTCAATAGCAAGGAAACCCCAAGATAATCAGGTTTTAAGGCTGACAACAACAGCATTGTTTCTTATCTTGAATAATACTGGGTGGTGACCTAAATGTCCACTGTAGGTACCACTACTTAAAGATCATAACGCAGCACATTACATATTCTTTTGTACTTAACCAAATTTTGCCTTTAGGCTATACTCATTTTTTCACCATATTTTACTCGATGCAAAGCAGTGTTTGGTACGCTTGGGACAGTGTTTGAAGACAGTTTGCTTCTAAAAGGTTAAGAACACTCTCTCACACATTTTATTTGTTGACAGAAAAGGTTTTCTTATGGCCTAAATCAAAAATATGAAAATAGGATTTCTATGCACACCATTAAGGGATTAACAGTACTGATAGCACAATGCCACAGAAAAAGGAAAAGAGTATACACTGAGGCTGGATTCCATATCATGATGATTACTACCACATCATTACCCTTTAGGTTTCGTGTACAGGAGATAAAAGGACCTGCATTTTCATTTTGCTGTTGGCTTTTGGCAAAGACATTTACCACCATTTACAGAATTATCTTGTCCATGCTATGCTGCAGGCTAACTTAATCTCACTGAAAACTTACTGTTTTACACACACTTACCCAATAATCATACAATATGTTTACAAAATCTTTAAAAAAAAAAAAAAACAGTCCCTGAGACTTCTTTCCCTGTATTATTTTCAGTTCAACAATGAAACTACAGTGCAGAACAGAAGCAGTCTCATGCGGTTTTTGACAAACACAGAGCAAAACAGTCATTGTAAAATAACTTTGCACAAATGTTCTTGAGCAGTTTGTGGGTTTTCTTGGTAGG
Organism: Crocodylus porosus; assembly: GCF_001723895.1. Taxonomy (NCBI): domain Eukaryota; kingdom Metazoa; phylum Chordata; order Crocodylia; family Crocodylidae; genus Crocodylus; species Crocodylus porosus. The sequence continues at coordinate 11,850,045 of NW_017728911.1, read as the reverse complement.
CTGGAGGCAAGGAGAGGGTAGGTCCATATATTTAAGAGTGGTTGCGTATGCATGATAAAATATATTATTATTATTATTGATCGTTTACATATTTAGAGTCCCAAAATTAAGAAAGAAATGTGTTAGCATTTGTTCTGCATTTTAGGCAAGCAAAACTGATGCAACCTACTGCATCAAGCAGTTCCTTCTAACAAGTCCTAAAGCCAGATTTATTTTCTAGTTATCCCTAACTTCATATAGTAGTGTTATTGTCTGGGACGTCAAACAAGCAGATTCCAGGTTCCTCCACAAAATACCACCTAAGGCTGAAAGCTCTTAAATGAGAAGACACATGTTTTACAGGAAGCACTCTCATATCATACTGAAAAATGTTTATTATTTTTGCCTAGTGAAATTGTACAAAAAACTGAAACTATTTAGGCTCAGTCAAGAAACAAATAGCTGCTCATTTTAAAAAGTAAAAACAAGAGGTTTAATAAATGCAGTGTTACAAATACCATTCTCCTAGATGAGTGTGCTTTCAAAGCAGTTTCCCTTGAAAGCAGGGGATATTTGCACTGCAACCTGTGCCCCCCAGCAAGCGTTTTACCCAAGGAATGTAGCTCTAATTGCCAAAGCTCCACAGGAGCCCCAGGAGAGTTGTTGAACAGATCATTTAGTTAGTCTACAAGATGCAAATGTACCCTGTGCTCTGTTTGACTTCAGACTAACATGACTGAAGACCTCTCATAACTCATGCCAAGCTCAGCCCGATTTCCAGGGTTAAGAGTTCTCTCACATTTGGCAGAATCTCAACATAGGCCAGAATTAGGTATAAATGTAACAATACATAAATAGGCAAAAGTATGAGGATTTTCAGATGCTGAAGATAAATTTTAAATTCCCACCTCAGAATCTTTGTTGGTGCGCAGGTCATTGTAAGTTGGGGGAAGGCGGCGTGGCATGTCCTGCTGCAGAATTCAGGGCCCTTTGGCCCGATCGGCAGCGAGCTTGCCTGACCACAGCTTCTCCTGGACATTTGTTCCAGACTCACTGACACTAGCAGACCCCTCCCCAACTGTTGGCAAACCCCCTCCCTGAACTCCTTGCAGCCTCCAGACCCACCACTGATGCTGCCTCCAGTTCCCTCACTGCCACTGCTGCACTGGCCAAGGTGGCTACCCCTGTGCTCCACACTGGATCCGGCATGCAAGGCACCTCACAGTCTGGATCCAACTGCAGTCCCCTGAGTTGAATACCCCTCCCTTAGAGGTATCATAAAAAAAATAATCTCTTTTGCACTGGAGACCTGACAAAATAACACATTTTGCCATGTATGCAACAAATAACTAAGGCAAAGATAATGATAAGGTCAGAAAAGTTTAGGCTGAATTGATTCTATCCAAACAGCAGGTTCTCACTGAAACAACACAAAAAAGAACTGACATGATCCCCACAAAAAGTATTATGACTTGTGAGAAGGTTTGTTTTCACTGGATAGGAATCAGAATTGGGGGCACGGATGTTTTTTCCTCTCCTGGTTTGATTATGCATGCGTCTCAAACATTTTAAAAAGGACTCTTGGAGGGGCAGAGCTGGGTGAGACAGCCCATGGAGAAGTTAAACTGGAGCTATATTTAGGCAGGCAGAGACTACAGGGTGTATGCCACTCTGGTGTACTGCCAAGCTTCATGAACTGTCAGGCAGTGTGCCAAAGGCAAAGTTCTCCAGCCACTCGAGAAGTGGCAGTATTCCAGAGCGGGGCATCCCTGGGCATCTTCACTTGATACTGACATTGGGGCACTGCACATTTAGATGAGGATTGTTATTAAAGCAGTTCAATTTTGTCGCACTCAGTACTTATGGATTAAAATACACTGGTTATTTAAAATTAAACCTGCATTAACAACTGCCTGTTTTAACCTGCAGTAAGGTCTCAGTCCTCAAGGTTTCATATACTTTAATAGTTCTGTCTCAGGCAGCCAACTGTTGTAATGCTGGAAATTTGCAGCCTTTTCAAATGATGAACAGGTTTTATTTAAATTTAAACAATACCCATTACTTCTCCTTTCAAGTTCCTTAGTTTTCACCTCCCCCCAACCCTGTTACTTCTGTTTCCCCTTCCTCTTCTCTCTAGAACCTACTAAGCTTTCCTTCAGGTAAGGAGTTTTCTCAACCTTGACTGGATTCCAAAACTGGATCAAATTGCAAAATGCACTGAAGTCAGCTATCCCCACCATTATCTATCAGCTCAATCTTACATCTGAATGGGCTGAACCAGAGTGTAGCCCTTCTCCCTACCACTTTCTGAAGCTCATGTATCCCAAATGTCCATTAACTTAATGTGGCTGAGTGTGGAATAATTTTCAGATAGTATTACATGTGCATATGCTACTCTGAAGGCTGACACTAGTTTTCCCACTAACATTCTGACTTTCAAGCTTCTTTGAAAAAAATTGTCCAGAATGAAGTTAATCATCCTGAAGCATGTCCTGTTATCCCATTTTTTTTTTACTATAGAATTTAACAGAATTTATAGAAAGATGTAGATGCTATAAATTCTATGGATCTTAGGCCTTCCTACAGACACAGTAAAAAGGTAAGGACTTTTGCTTCAATCCAATGGCGATTTAATTTATGACACAGGGGAACAATATCTAGATTGGAGTCCCTTTACAGAGAGAGTGATTTTTTTTTGGACTTGCAGAGCCACAATCAGTTATGCAAGCTGTGCCAAATGTACCAGCTGTATGACAGCGCTTTATAAAACTAGGGGCCTGGTGGGCTTCCAATTTTAAACAATGGGTGCATTATATCATGGAATAGAGTCTGTGATCCCCATAATTTTGTACCGTAACTTTTAATCCAAGTAATTTTAGATGGACAAGAAAGGAAAAAGATTTGTGCTAACTTCCCCCCCACCCTTCCTAGTATACATATGCTAGATATTTGAAAATTGTATATTTAATTACTTTGTGATTACAGGTGTCATTTGTATTAGACATTTAGGACAGAAGCAGACTACTGGTCATCAAATCCAGTCCCCCATTATTATATACATTCACATCATCATATACTCCCTCCCACAAACTTAATGATCTTAAAGGTAATTAGATATCTTGTCCAGGCAGCAGCTTGGAAGGAGTTAATGAAAGGCTTAATCACTTGTAAGTAAGCAGTCAATTTGAAACAGCTGCTGTAAAAGACTGAAGCCCAGACAGGAGGGGGCAGCAGGTGGAGAGGTTGTTGAATATGCAACATGGGAAAGAAAGAGGTCTAAGCAAGAAAGGTAGGAGGGTAACAGTCCTTAACTATCTTCACTAGGTCGCAAGATCTTGCAATTCTGGCAATTTGGACTGCTTGTAGGAATTTCATTTATTTTCTAGTTTTATAAAAGTACAGAAAGTCAGAAAAGAACTCAACTGAAGAGGTATGCAAGTTTCTCCAAACAGTGCTGGAAGGGAGGCCAAATGGTCTTCTTTGCTTATTTGACAAACAGAAACTAGTTTGCTGGTCAAGATATTCCTTTATTTAAGGTTCCATGTAGAGGAACTGGACTACCTACAGAAGTGGTCTCATATTTTAAAAGCCCTGAACCAATATATCAGGAGGTCAGTGAATGATCTTGTTGTTCACCCTCTACTGAACTTCAAACATTTTCCTGGTACTTTTAAACAAGTTTGAAACGCCAAGCACTAGCCAGAGAAAAAACGCCAAGCACTAGCCAGAGAAAACCTGTTATTCAAAGTTTCCAGGATGTACACGTATATTTTGACATTCTAACTTTTGGTAACTTTAAGTTAAAAACTTCCACTATAAGCATGACAGTATCTAACTTTCCATTTAATGGTAACAAGATGCTACAGGGTAATACCTCATTTGATTTCAGTGTTGGAAACTTTAAAACACTTATTCTGTAGATCTTCGTCAGTTTTGAAGTAGAAGATATGCGTCGTAAGCTAAAGCAGTAGTTCTCAACCTTTTTTGTACCAAGACCTATTTGCAAAGATCTATGGCCTGTCCTGAACCACACCCTCCTGGCCCTGCCAGTGCCTGACCCCTAGTCCTCTGCCCCCCTTCCCCGGTCATGCTGGTGCCCCTCACTTCTGAGCTGCAGCCCCCAGCCCTGCCAGAGGGGCCCATAGCTTCCCATGTCTCACTCGGGCTGGAGTGCGATGGCTGCTGTGGCTCCAGCTCATGCAGGCAGCAGTGGAGCGAATCCGGCTCTGGCACGGGCTGGAGGAAGGAAGAGAGGGGGCCTATGGCTCCCTTCCTGCCCTGGACTGGGGCTGCCATGCCATGGCAGACAGCCTGGTCACAGCCCCTCCCACCCCTCAAGCAGTGTCTCATGGCTACCACGCCCCCATGAGCATGGGTATCAGCCTTGGTGCTGCCAGGCCAGCCATGCAGCTCTCCCTTGCCCTCTTCCCCTGCTGAAAGGAGCAGGTGCCTTCCCACTGGCCCTCTGCCCTGCTATAGTCTTAATGCTTTCCCAGGATTTGCTTCCAACCCTTTGAAATATTCTTGCGACCCATTTTTGGGTTACCACCCACAGGTTGAGAAACGATGGGGTAAAGCATTCAAGAGCTCAATTTCTATTCCAAGTAAGTGGCACAACTCCACGCACACAGAGTGTCTGCTTAGCAAATGCACATACATCACTATATTATATATGCGCACATTTATCTCTATGTGTGATTGTAGATTTACAAGTACACAGGTGGAAAGGAATGTTTAACATGTATAAATATGGATATTTCTGGGGCTTGAATTAAGCTTTAAGACCAGATGATACAGGATATAGATAACTGGCTAGATCTGTTTGCCTCTGAGTCACTGGTATGAATTTAGTCTACTCTGAGCATTCAGAAAGATGATTACTGTTTGACAGTTGCCTCCTGACATTTGTAAATGCAGTTCTGTTTTCTACTGAACAGGTGTCCTCATCTAAATCACACCTGTTAATGGCCTTGGTTAAAAACAAAAAACAAAAAACAAAAAAACCTAAGCAAACACAAAACCCAGGAAGGGACGTGGTTGTCACGGGGGAAGTAAATTACCTTGACATCTGCTGGGAGGATCAGCCAAATCCAACTGCTCACGTAGGTTCTTAACCTGCATGCAGGACCTTCACCTAACACGAGGTATATAGTCCCACTAGGGGGAATGCCTTACTGGACCCAGTGTTGGCTGCGTAGGAGGACATGGGTGGGAAGCTGCAGATTCATGGTCACCTTGGGGACAGTGACCACTAATTAACTGAATTCACCATACGGCATAGGTTGGGTAAAATAACTAGTAGGGTGGAAGTGCTTGACTTTAGGAAGGCTAACTTCAGTGTGCTTAGGAGTCTAGTCAACAATGCACTGCAGGATAAGAGTATTGGCAAGATGGGAGTTCAGGAAGGGTGGTTGTTTCTAAAGAAAGTGATCCTACGGGTGCAGAGGGAGACAATCCCAGGATGAGGGAAAAGGGGGAAAGGAGCCAAAAAACTTCCTTGGCTAAACAGGGAAATCTACGGGAGCCTAAGGACAAAAAAGAAGGCATACAGGCGGTGGAAGCAGTGGGAAGCTCTCAAGGAGAAGTATACCTACTTGGCCAACACTTGCAGGGAGGCAGTTAGAAAAGCCAAAGGAACTACAGAGCTGGCAACACAAATTAAGACAACAAAAAGGGGTTTTTTTTAGATATGTAGGGAATAAAAGAAAGGCACAGGGCAGTATAGGACTCCTACTGAACAAGACAGAGCAATTAGTGACAGAGAGGGGGGATAAGGCTGAGCTCTTCAATGAGTTTTTTGCCTCGGTATTCCTGAACACAGCTCAAGATAAGTCTCCTAATTGGTTCTCAGACGGGCATCAGAGGGACACCAGCCCACCAACTGTTGACGCTGACTTGGTGCAGAGTCACTTGAATGGACTGGATGTGTTCAAGTCAGCAGACCCAGACCAGCTGCATCCAAAAGCACCGAAGGAACTGTCCTATGTCACAGCAGAACCACTAGCATGGCTGTTTGAGCGCTCGTGGTGCTCAGGTCAGGTCCCCGAGGACTGGACTGGAAAAGGGCCAGTGTAGTCCCTATTTTCAAGAAGGGGAGGAAGGAGGATATGAGTGATTATAGGCCAGTCAGTCTCACCTCCATCCCTGGAAAGGTCTTTGAAAAGATTATGAAGGATCGTTTTTGTGGGAGTCCAGCACGAAAAATAATGCAGCAGGGAAACTAGCATGGATTTGTGGCAGGTAGATCATGCCTGACCAATCTGTTTTCATTTTATGAGAGGGTCACAAAATGCTTAGAAGCAGTAGAGGTGGATGTCGTTATCTTGGATTTTAGCATGGCCTTCAATGCAGTATCTCATCCCATTCTCATAAATAAAGAGGCTGTGACATAGATGTTTACACGGTCCAGTGGGTGGCAAATCGGCTTGGGGGTCACACCCAGAGAGTGGTAGTAGACGGGTCAGTACTGACCCAGAAGGATGTGGGCGGTGGGGTCCCGCAGGGTTTGGTCCTTGGACTCGTACTCTTCAAAATCTTCATCAGTGATTTGGATGTGGGTGTGAAGAGTACTCTGTCCACGTTTGCGGATGATACTAAATTGTGGGGTAAACTGCACACTCTGGAAGGTAGGGAATGATTGCAGGCAGACCTGGACTGGTTAAAAGAGTGGGCAGCACACAACAGGATGCAGTACAACAAGGACAAGTGCAGAGTGCTGCACCTAGGGTGCAAAAATATCCAGTACACCTATTGGCTGAGAAATGACCCTCTCAGCAGAACAGAAGCAGAAAGGGATCTCAGCATCATAGTGGACTCCAAGATAAACATGAGCCATCAGTGTGATGAAATCATCAGCAAAGCTAACCGCACTTCATCATGCATTAGCAGATCCATGACAAATAGAACCAGGGAGGTGATACTTCCCTTCTATGTGGCATTGGTCAGACTGCAGTTGGAGTACTGTGTCTAGTTTTGGACACCATACTTTAAGAAGGATGTTGCCTGTTACAAACTAGTCAGAGGGGACCAGCAGGCACTGGGGGGAGTCCCTGTTCCCCCGAACACTACCAGGAGTGACTAGAAATAACGGTCACAAGCTGGCAGAGAGTAGATTCAGACTAGACATCAGGAGGTGCTACTTCACTGTCATAGATTTCATAGACATTAGGGCTGGAAGGGACCTCGGGAGATCATCGAGTCCAGCTCCCTGCCCAAAGGGCAGGAAGTCAGCTGGGGTCATAGGATCCCAAAAGCTGGGGTCATAGGATCCCATCAGCTGTCAGGGCGATTAGGATCTGGAACCAACTTCCAAGCAAAGTGGTGCTGGCTCCTACCTTGGGAGTCTTTAAGACAAGACTAGACAATCACTTTGCTGGGGTCGTTTGACCCCAATACTCTTTCCTGCCATGGCAGGGGGTCGGACTTGATGATCTGCTCAGGTCCCTTCCGACCCTACCAACTATGAAACTATAACCTTGAGAGGGTCCAGAGGAGGGCTACTCGTATGGTTAAGGGTTTGCAGGCCAAGCCCTATAAGGAGAGACTGAGGGACTGGATCTCTTCAGCCCCCACAAGAGAAGGCTGAGAGATGATCTTGTGCCCACCTACAAATTCATTAGGGGGATGCAGCAAGGGATCGGAGATGCTCTGTTCATCAGGGCATCTCTTAGGGTAACAAGGAACAATGGTCACAAACTGACAGAGAGAGCAGATTTAGGCTAGATATCAGGAAAAACTTCTTCATGGTGAGGGTGGCCAGAATTTGGAATGGGCTTCCAAGGGAGGTGGTGCTCATCTGACCCCAGCACTCTTTCCTGCCTAGGTAGAGGGTCGGTCTCAATGACCTGTTGAGGTCCCTTCCGACCCAAGCATCTACGAAGTGAGAATAAAGCCCCCATGAAACACTTTCCTAAATACATGGTTGTATAATGTGGAAATTACATTACTTGCACGGTACCTTTTAGGACTTCAATTTTGCCTTTTTAAAAGAAAGACTAGTACAACCTAAATTTGCATTTCTGATATAGATGCGAACAAACCATATTACCTTCTGAACTATGTAATCTGAAGTAGGTTCACCTTATTTGTAAAAGTTGTTCATGTTTCACCCAAACAACTAAAAAAAGGAATGTAAAATACTTACAGTACATGCATAAGCAGGTTTTAGAAGGATCGAGTCATTGGTTTAATTGGCAATCTATATTATTTTAAAATTTCTAACCTGAAGCTAGAAATCAACAAGAAGTTCCATAGTACTACATCTGCCACTGCACAACCACAATAAAGAACTGAAGGTTTTAATACCTTTTTTGCACTTTCAGGTCCTGCTTCATCGAAGCGAAATCTGACAATACGGAAATCTTTGCAATAAATAATTAATTCCGTTGGATTAAATTTAAGTTTCTGATTGGGACCCAGGACCTTCTGTTTCCTCTTTGTGTCATTTACTGAAAGAAAGAGAATTTTATTTTTTTTAAGGATAGACAAAATATTTATACAGCAAAAATACAGTTAGCAAGATGCATCCTACCTTTCAAGCTGTTCAGCATGAATCCTCCTGATAAAAACATTTTAAAATGATGGACTATTGGAATGTCATTAACTGCAAATATACAACATTATCCTTATTTGCTCAGTCTGTTCCTGCCATTGGTTAAGCATTCCAGTTTGGCTCCTTTGCTATGGTACCTCAACATCTGTGACATTCATTCTACTTTAATGTTATTCCCCACCCTGCTACAGCCCTGAAACCTTTTTCTAAATTCTCCTTTGTTGAAGGACAAATGGCCAGCAGTCCTCTCTTTAGGACAATACCATCATTACTGGGCAAAGTACTGATGTTTATTAATACATCATCTTAGCTTTGGGGAACAGCACACAAAAGTTAGCAAACTTCAAAACCACAGATTTTAACATTTAAAAAAACCCAACTCTTCTCTTAAAACCAGTAAGATTTTGATATAACAGCCCACCAAACATAGTCAAATAACAAAAGATTCGAAACAGAAATTTAGCAAAGCCTGTAATGGACCTTCACAATTCCGCACCTACCCCATACAGCTCACAAGAGAAACAGGGCATTTGTGTTACTGAAACACTACAAGAAGCACCTGAGCCAAAAATGGGCTTAATTATTTGTTTCTCAAAAGACCAGATAAACTGCAAGAAAACAAACATGGCCAACCTGCAGAGGCAGTGATCACATTTCTCTATGGCATCTTAATCTGTTCCAACCAGACAAACACCGTAGTTTGACAACAGAACACAGTCCTTACTAGTAATGTTTAAAGTATTTAGGGATTTCTTGTAACTGTAGATATTCTTTAGCTTAGATGGTAAAGCCGAGGGAACAGTTATTGCATAAAAACTCCCATATTCAGTTGTTTGCAAGTATCTTCAAACTTAATTAAGAATTCCAGCTTGTTGCTTGCGAGATTAGCCAGGCCAAGTTCCAAGAAGCCCAGGGAAAGATAAAAACAACACACTTGCAAAACACAGGGGGAACTTATTTTTGTCCAACGTAAAGCTATTTCTCTACCTGTAATCCTGAACATGAAGTCAACAGACACAGGTATTAAGCTGAATGCTACATATTCCACCCCTATACATAAAGCAGCTGGGGTGCAGTTTGGGAGGCCAGGGTTGGAATTCCACAATCAACAGAACCCTGAGAGGTTTCCAAATATAATACTGAATCCAGACTTTCATGCCAGAAACTCCAATAAACAGTGCAACTGAACTGCCCCCAGATGCAAGTGAAAGGAAGCATCAGGTGCAAAACAGCAAAGCTTTTTCCTTTTGACCATTAGATGTATAACAAATACTCAAGTAGGGCAAAAAATCTCAACATGTTCAACATAAATGGCACAAGTTACACAATCAGGCAGCTTTAGTCTGCTGCCAAAAATTTGACAGGTTGTTTTCTAGTCATTATTGTTAGCAAAAAAGAAAAAAAAAAAGATGCTGTTTGTTTTGTGTTTTTAGCATATGCTTCAAAACTAGAGAAATCTGGGATGAAATGAGCATATAACCTTTATAAAGAAGAACAAACGCCAAACTGCTCAATATTTTGAGTGGGAAATACCATACGCTCTGAAACAAACTACTGTATTCTTTAACAAGGGTTAAAATCATAAGCAGATTAATAAGTGGGTTTCCCCTTGCAGGTGGGCAGCATTCTAGCCTGAAGGGGCCCTGCTTGGGGCTGCCAGGAAAGGGACACGGGGCTTGTGTGCATGTGCGTAGCTTCACACATGCATGTGGTCAGGAAAATATGTGGCCAGCATGGAGAGCAGCTCCCTGCAGGTAAGTGTATGGGGGCGGGGTAGATCAAGGCCCCCATGATGAGGGTGGGAGTGGGGCAGGGGACTCTGCTCATCCAGAACAGCGCATGGGATCTAGAGATGGGGTGGGGAGTGGGATGGTACTACAGGCAGCTTGTCCAGGGGACACGGCGGGTGGGAAGGAGGGCTGCTCCCCACTGCTGTGCACACCCCCCTGGGAAGGCATGGGGGAACATGTGTCCCCTCCAGCTGTGTGTGTGGGGCAGACGTGAGCTGCTCGCTGTGGGTTCAGGGCTCTCAACTCTGCTACCTTTGCCTTGGGGGCCCTGCGCCAGCTGCATGATCCCTGCCTACCTGGCAGCAGTGGGGTGGGAGGTGAGTTGTGCCTTCTACTGCCAGGTGGGCAGGGGATGTGCAACTGGCATGGGGCTCCCAGGGCAAAAGCACCAGAGCAGAGAGCCCCAAGCCCACAGTGGCAGCCTGCATCTGCCCTTGTTCCGCTTGGCTTCGCTCCGCCCATGCCAGTGAGGAGGGAAGAGAGGCGGGCACGTGCCACCCTACTCCCAGCCTGGCCGGGTCCACCCGGTTTCTCCTGCAGGGCACGGAGGCCTGCCCTGCCTTTGGCAGCACCAGCACCAGGAAGGGAAGAGGCCCCTCCCCCCACTGGAGCTCAGTGCCCCAATAAATCTTAATCAGTCATGGGTTAAAATGGCAAAAGATCATAGACAAAACTGATTTCTGTGACAGAAACAGAGATGTTCCCCCATGCTAACCCTAGAGTCTGGGTGATTGTGAAAGGCTCTCCAAAGGCAAGAACCTATGCCAACCTTCAAATTTTTCACAAAAGCTGCTTGTTCTAAGATTGGATTTTTCACTCCATTGAAAAAAAGATACATAAAAATCTCTCCCCACTGTGGGAAATAATATTTATTATTGAGCATATATTATAAAATCAGGACAAAACTGTAATCAGGAGTAGACTCACAGTTCTTGGGACCAGCTTGTATCTCAACAAATAGATTATAACTCTCCAACCTAATATTTAGTTTTCTGGGGAGATTAAATTTATATGGTACATAAGTAAAACAAACATTGAAGTTGTTACTGTTATTAATTAAATTATTTCAGGATCAATGTAGTGCCTTTCTTTCAAAAAGTGGATTGAAACTATATGATCAGTCTGTGAGTTAGACATATTTGCTACTACCATTTTTTTTTTTTTTTTTTTAATAACTGTGCCTTAATGTAGCAAGCAATGGATATTTTCACCTTGAACGTACAAACATCCTTTAAAGCTTTTCCCCATACTTAGCTATCTGACATACCTGTGACAATTTGTTCAATGCATGTTAGTGGGACATCATGTTCACCAAGAAGGAGGTTTTTATAATGGAATTTCTGAAAGACAAATTAATGACAAAAAGTGGGAATTTGGCAGTAATATTTTTAGCCCTATATTTTACAAACATAGTTGAGAGAAATCACTGTTGACTTAGATAAACACAAATAACAAGCCAGTATTTACTGTGTGTTTGTCAACCTCATCACAAATCATAATACACTATAAAGGTGAACACAATGCAAGGTGGAAAAAAAATACTCCTGCCATTTAAGATTAAAAAAAAAAGTTACTGCAACTATTAAAAAAACAACCAAACAACTTGGAGACCTTTCAAGAGAAAGAACGAAGCTTTATTTTTATATTGTTAGATAAAATAAATCAAATAAGTGGTTCCTGCTGGAAGTAGTTATAAGTCTACATATGTACATAGTTCACTAGACAGGTTATGCTGCTCTGAGAACACTAAATGAATAAGATGATGCAGTTAGTTATTAACTTCTGTTGCTTCATATGCTTTTACAAATGCAGAAAGTATAAGCAGCTTTATTTTATAGACTACTGAAAACTTTATTCTCTATGAATTTAGTCTAGCCTCAAAACAATTAAACTAGAGCAGAGAAATGTCACCAGACAAGCTTAAATCTACCTAACTGGACCACAGGTCACCTAGAGAACAGTGTTTGTTGTTTATGGTTTTTTTGGTAGAAAAGAATGAAAGCCAAGAAACAACTGAATAGCAGAAATTGCTCTGACAGGGTAGATTTACTCTCTGTAGACCAAATCAAAGACGCATAAGCTTTCATAAACAGCAACTTATGCATTTGACACATTAATGGAAATGCAACACGTCTTACAGTTCTTAATTAGAGGTTCCCAAAACTAGAACAATCTTTTGGCTAAAAACAGCATAAAGCTTCAAAACTACTTGTAAGAAGGTGCAGCCTCCAGAGAACTGAAACCCCAGCTTCAAGTAGGCAGCAGTTTACAGGTTACCTGGCCAGAAGGTTGGGAGACAGCTGCAAATGATAATTAATGACCAAGGGTGACCCTACAAAGAGGGTTAAAAGCTCCAGAAGCAGAATGGGAGAGAGAAGGCTATGCTGCTGAGGGAGTAGTACAGTCTGACTTACTCTGAGGGTCAGAAGAAAGGCTACAGGTTTTGGTCTGTCTGTATACCTTTTTGTTTCATTTGTATGAGACAAGTTTGCCCCCATGAAAATAAACTGCCTGGAAAACCTAGAACACAGAGCTGACTGGCCTTGAGAAGGAAGCTGGGTGAGTGACTGGCTTACACTGCCACAGCAAAAACTGTAAAATTTTGTTTTTGTTTCATATACCTATACATACAAAATAAGCCACAGCCTTTTGTTGCATGCGCTAGCCATGACTGAACTAAATTCCTTCAAAACTTCAGAAATTTGGTTTTGTATGTATAAAGAGAGTAATTATGAAAATCCTTAAGTCTACTATAAAATGTGTTTAATGTAGGACTCTTCAAATGTTAATATTGTGTTGTAATGCGTAAAATTACTAAGTTTGTGATCCTAGTATATTTTTTGTCTCAATGAAGCAATGGTTTCCCCCTTTGCTGTTAAAACAATCTTAACTGTCACTTTTTGTCTGCAGTGACATGATACTTCTCCCTTTAAAAACAAACAAACAAAAACCCCTGTTCTCTTACTGTCTTCAGGGAGATGGATACGTGTTATATCAGAAAACCGGGGGTAGAAGGAATCTTGTGGAAACTATCTAATCCAACCCCTACTACTAAGGATCCCATATGGCAAAGCCATCCCAGACAAACAGATGTCTGATCTGCACTTAGAAGTCCAATGAAGGAGATCCCACAACTTTCAGAAGTAGGAAGTTGTTCTTAAACTTCTTTGCAAAATTGAAGCTAACTTAAAGCTCTCTCATTCTCACTCTCTCTCATTATTAAAGAGAACTCTTTAAAACATCATTGCCTAAAGAAGTCAAATAGCTGGAAATAGACAGGTGGACTTCCATCATTAATTCCCTCTGCTTTAATACTGCAGTTGAAATGATGTGCTCTAGTAAATACAAATAGGGTGAATTTGGAGTGGAATACCAATAATGTCTGAATTGGCTATTTAATTTCACCTTTGAAGTTCTTCACCTTCGTTTTACAACATGCTGCAAGTGAGAGTCTAGGAGATCTAGTATTATTTAAATAAAATTATTAATAAAATGGAAGTAAATAAAGTCACAATGTGTCAATTATGTGAGGAAAAAACCCCAAAAGGCATACCTGAAGTGGCATAGGATCATCTGTAATAAAGGAAGTCTTGAAGTTAGTGCAAACCAGTTTCCCCCACAAATCATACTGACTTGTATCTGTTGCAATGCACTTTCTCACAAAATTAACTTCGTTTACCACAATTTCACCTAAAACAGACAGAGAGAGAGAAAAAGTGTAAGGTAAGAAAACTTAAAATTTAATGACAAATGACCATATTGTTTTACATTTTTCAAGTAGTAGACTAGAAGCTATAATAATTTAACTTGAAATTTACTTCTGTCTAGCTGAGATGGGCTCATTTTAGCAAAAAGGTCTTCTCATTTTATTAGGGCTAAAACAGAGACTTAAGCAGTAATACCCCCCCCCCTTCACTGCAAAAACTCAGCCATTGCTCTAGACAATGAGATAAACTGCCATCTGTTTAAAAATTAGTAATAGTTTAAAAGAAATACTTCATTTAAAGAAACACTCCAATAAAATCAAGAAATCAGTCTCTAAAGACTTCTTTAAAATTATATTCAAATCTCTCTCATTTTTTCTTAGTCTGAAGGATACAAACTGAGGCAATTGTCAGAAGTGAAATTCTCATTTACACATCTAATTCTTTATTAGTCCTCATTGTGAACCCATAAAAGGAAATGGAATAAACTACAAACACATTAAAGAAGATGTTACTCCTTTTCAAAGCGTCTACTGTCAGTTGCTAATGAATGACGTTAAGAAATCTGTCTAGCAAGAGGTTGCTTAACATGAATATATGTAAATTTATTCATGACTTCCTGGACAAAGACTTCTAGTAAGAAGAATCATGTAAAAAAAATCTACCCTTTAAGAAAGGAATATATAGGTAGAATAGAAGACAACTCAGTAACACCCGGAACAGAGGTTTCTATAATTAAATCAGTGACAATACCACCCTTGCTTTCGGATGTGCAATCTATCACTTACTGCTGAGCTGTCCAACTTCAGAAGGGCCACGTGCCTTAAGGATTGCACCAGTAGGGGCTATACACAGGCCACACCAAAGCAAGCCAGGAGCCATATAGGCACCTGCTGCTGCACCATATGCCCATAAGTGCCCCTCTACCCACCCACACTCTGCACCATGTGCTCACCCACCCCCAACCCCACCTCCTACTTCCTGTGCTGTACTACACTGCTCCCTGGGGCAGGGGCAGGCTGAGGAAGAGGGAAGGGGAGTCCAAAGGTTCCAGCTATTTTTGCAGCTGCAGTAATGAGGGGGGCATAGTAGCAGAGTGGGAACCCAGGGGTGCTCATAGACCCCAGGCTGCCACTTTAACCATCCTAACTAACTAAAGGTCCAGGCATGTAGAAAGTTCCCTTCCACGTCTGAAAAGTCATATTTATTCTATTACTCACTTCTGCTGGCTGTCAAACGTGACAAATCCAAAATTTAACTTTCTAGTGATTTTTGTTCATTTTTAAAAGAAAGTCTGAAGGGTGGGGTAGGGAGAGAACCTTAATCATGAGCGATTTCGTCATCTTGGGCAATTAACTCTTGTGGCTTGAACTGGGGCCTGGAGAAGTTCGGCATTTCCCAGGTGAAAACCTAGCTGCTCATTAGACTTTACCACTAGCTGCTTCATTTATTGGTGCTAAGTAGCAGAACTCATGGACAGAATTAAAGACAACCTGAATAGGTCACCCATTGTCTACCTATATGTCAGCAGAGGATTAGCTCTGCAGAGTATTTTCTAATTTTCACTCACTATACTTAAAATTTAAAAACAAAAAAAAACAACATTTTAAACACATGAATGTTGCAAAGTATTCAAAATTGGGAAATACAAAAAAACATATATATACATGAGGTGGGTATGTGTGGGGGTGTATACACCCTGCTGTTGTATTAAAATCTATGTACAGGCTGCTTTTCCCACACATACAGAACCCCTGCCTCCATCAATAAGCTGCCTGGGAGATTAACTAGGATGGTATAGCAAGAGACTAGTTAAAAGATGCACAGTGAACAACACATGGGATGGCAAGAAGGGAATATGGTTTCATGGGTACAGACAGCTGAAAGCAACTGCAGGAAACTAAAGTACATCCACACTCTACAGCACAGTACTATGTAGAGAGACTTGAGCTGGCTGGGATACAGGAAGCAGTCTAGCTGTGTTAACGGAGCATTTTGCCCAAGTTAATTGGCCAATTTCAGGCAGCACGAGCCAGCTCTAGTACCCAAGCAAGTTCAGTTAGATTAGGGATTGATACGTGTTACTGCACTGTCATGGAATGGCCCCTTGCATTCTATCCTTGCCTCTGCTAAAAGAGCTCTCTATGATGCTGGGTAAATCAAATGGTTATTAACTGCTTCTTATTTTACTGATGCATAAATGGAGAATTTTGATTTTTTTTTTTTCTTTTGGAAGGGCTTAACTCACAGTTGGAAGTAAAGATAATGGGAGCTGTGCTTGAAACTTGTAAAGTGCTGTATAATGCCAGGTATGCTGAAAAACATTGCTCAGTCCAGCTACAGTGGGGCAAAGCTTTGAGAACTGAAAGCAGGGACTCTTTCTTCTGTTTCCCTGTTGATTGCCCTGCTGGTACCTTACTGTGGAGGAGGAAGCTGACTAATATTCAGAGGTTGAACTGTACATCTATTAATTAATTTCTATGCTTCAGGTCCCCATCTGTAAAAGGTAAATAAGTCCCCTTCACAGGATGTTAAGAAAATGTATTAAGACTCATGAAGCACTCAGGCTATAATAATGTCCACCAAAGACATAAGGAGGAAAACAATTCTCTCTTCAAAGCAGAACTTGGAGCATGCAGGTAAATATGTAAAAGGGCTACATGCTGAAAAAGGGAAAAACAAAATACTGAACTGATGTTCAAGTAATAAGCATTGTCCCTTCCATACACTGAAAGACATGGGGTGCTGGGGGAAGCATGTGTTCATGTAATTAAATATTACTTTCAAGGCACATGAACAAGGGGCCACAAAACAACTATATAGATGTCTATTATTTTTGCATTTGGTAACTTTTGAGTCCTTGACTTTGCAACTGCCATAATTAACAATTTTTGTATGTTTTCTTTGTCGTCTGAAAAAGCAAACCAGAAACAGCAAAGTCCACCATAGAGCATCATGTGGCATCCCAATGAATCATCAGCAGGGTTGGGAGCCTTCAACCATGTCTATGCTGCTTCCCTGCTGCGCCTGGCACTACTCTGAAAAAACAAGATCTACCTACTCCCCCTTCAGATGCCCAAGCCTAGCAGTTGGGCAATGCATACAGGTTCTAGAAATCACCAGCATGCATGCTCTGTTGGCACTTTAACTTTCTGTCCTAGTCTCCCTCAACTCTCCGACCACGTCGTCTCTCTCCGCCTACCTTCCCCAACACTCCACTGGTTTGCAGAATTAGTTTCCTTGCCCAGCCAGTCCCAGTCACTTCTCCATCCTTTGCCCCAAGACCCAGGCTTTGTCCTATTCCATTCTCTGAATCAGCCCTTTAAAGCTCCAAATCTGACTTGTTACCTCTGATTTCTAGATGGGCAATTTCTTCCTCCACACTATCAGGTGCCAGTAAAATAGTCAGCAAGGAAAGAAGAAAAAGTCCCTGCTCTGAGTTCTTGTAACTTCACTCTAGCAAGATGGAAGTTGTCATTGTGAGAGAGCCCAGCTTCATCCCTATAGCCCTGGACAGAAGCATCCTTAGCTCCTTTGAGAATGCCACAGTCTTGTCCTATTTAGGTGCAAAGGCACGTTCCATACTTCAGGATCACTTGTAAGGTACCAGCAAACACTATGCTAAATTTCTCTTTACATTTGTGACAAACTTCAGCTATTTGAATGCTATGTTCCCCCCCACACACAAACTACATTAATTTTAACTATGCCATCTTAAAACTAGTCAATTCCTACAGACTCCTGATGCCATATGTACCTTTCCCCCACAACTCTGCCCCCCAAAATTGGGGTGCATGTCATAAGGAGAGAAGCTGATTTTTTTTCTGTAGAAGCACCTCTCTGATTCCTGCTCCACAATGCAGCAGCAGCAGCATTACTATCCAGATGGCTGAGGGAGTCCATTGACCTAATGACTCTTTGTCTATTATGCCAGAGGTCTTAATGATCACTTCTCCTTTTTTATAGTTTATCACAACTAATCAAACTAACCTTTCTCAGGGGAATTCTGCTATATGCTAGCTGTTCCTCATCTCTCTTCTACTTTACAGTCTTTGGAACTCTTTTTTCCCCCCAGAATCAGAGTTCCACCACAGAGACCAGTCTTCAGCAGCAGCTGCCAGGATTTGTTTCTAATTAAGCAGGAAAATGAGGGTAAGTCAGCTGAAGATTAGGTCTACCCCTGCTCCATGAAGCCTTATCTGAAAAAACCCAAAAAACTCTTCCCCGTTTTTTCTGCCTTACCAAAAACAAGGTGCACGTCTTATTTGGAGATATACTGCGTGTGAGAAAACATGGCCATTCTTGCTCTTCTCTTAACTTACCCAGCTAATCAGTATTTTTCTAACTGGTGACCAGAACTCGCCACCCTATAAGGTTGGACTAGAGCTGCAGTTTAATATATCTAATCTTT
Organism: Crocodylus porosus; assembly: GCF_001723895.1. Taxonomy (NCBI): domain Eukaryota; kingdom Metazoa; phylum Chordata; order Crocodylia; family Crocodylidae; genus Crocodylus; species Crocodylus porosus. The sequence continues at coordinate 11,831,610 of NW_017728911.1, read as the reverse complement.
TGAGCATGGTATCTTTTCCTGCTCTGTCAAATGGCACATCTGTAGGATGTTGATTGATTACAATTGTTAAGGATTCTGTTTTAGTTCTCTTGTTTATAGCATTTAAGAGTTGTACTAATGAAGTATCTCTGGTAATTTTAAGGAACCTTCAGTATTCCCCCCCCCCAAATTAAGGAACCTTTTTTCCTTCCATTACTATTCGCAAAACCAGTTCCCATTTTACCAGTGAGAATCTACAACATTTGGAATATACCCAGATCATAATCTTCATTACAGCCAATCCTCCTTGCTTCCTCTACATCTTCTCCAAATTTGCAGAGCAGCACAGAAACCTTATTATTCACTATTTCAAAATAACTTCCTTCTGCCTTATTTTTCACATCTGAAATGCATACCAGATCTTTTGACTAATAACTTCCCTTCTGCTCTACCCTATCCTGCTCAACATTTACATTAGGTACTAAAGTCACTAATAAGTCTGTCCATTTTGAACTTTGGAGTTAGGTTATCTAGCCTCTTCAAAGCAGTTAGTATGCAAAATAGTATGCTTTCAACCTCAACATTTAAGCATTTCTGCAACCAAATGTCTGAAAGTTTAAAAGCAGATGCCATTTCCAAGGGGCCCAGTGAAAGTTTCCAATATATTCTGATCTAAATACTTACTCAGGGTTTTAGTATGGATTCATCATTCACGTGATGGCTACAGAGAGCAATATGAAGAAGCTTGCAAACAATTTCAGCATTGATTTAGGAAACTGACTGAATAAAATGGAAAAATCCTTGGTCTGACTTATACAAAGATTTTTTTTTGCATTAACGAAGTCTGTAAGTCAATAGATGCCTTTCTATGGCAGTGTCAATGGTGGAGATATTCAGAGATATTACACTGCACATTTTTTCACAATGTAGCTGCAGCTTTTTCCAGTAAACAGTCACAAGGTATTCCAGACAGGGAACAGCAGTCAACACTTTTTCATGTGACTTGAACAGTCAAAGAATGATCTTGGAAGATAAGAAAGCAGTCTGTATAAACTATGACAGCTAACTAAAACAAATGACAAGGTTACCACCTTCTGCACATAAAGTCTACTCAAATTTAATAAAAAATATACTTGAGTCATAAAAAAATAAGAGCTGAAATATTCTACTTCAGTAATAATGCTCATTTCAAATGGTGAATTTTACAAAATTACACTTCTGAAAATTCTGACAAACTCCAAAAACACATATGTAATATAAGCTGAATTCATAGTACCTTGGATTTAATATACAGTTACCCATTTAAGAAATATGACAACTGGTAGGTAGATTAATGTATTTATCAATTAATGTAACTAATATGTCAACTCGCCATACTTAGAATATTTAACCACGCTGCTAAAAATATAACACTATCCTCAATGAGTTATAAGGATACTTGTACTTTTCTGAAATTAATTGACCATCATGTGAAGATGCAGAGCTTCTTGTATGTTATAAGATCTCAATTACAATTGCATAAAACACACGCACAGTTCATCTGGTAAAGCAACAGTACCCTGCAAAGTAGTGCACTGATGGTCCTTGTGGCAGGGAACCTTATCTTAATATTTACTTTGTCAAGTACTACAATCGCTTGGAATTATGCTAGATACACCAGTGTGCTGAAGACAACTTTGCCTTTTCCATTTGTAGCATAAATAAAGTCAAATTCACCTCAGCATTAGAAATAGATTTGAAGTTCAGGTAGGATATTTCAGCAGATTTTCCTGATCTACAGCACCCTAAAAATTAAGTGCATTTTCCACCACTCCATCATCTTAAGTTGACATTATTTAGACAAAAGACAACAGGACAGAACAGAAATAAAATAACCAACCAAACCTTAGTTCAGTTTATTCAGTAAGATCTATGCACAGCATTGACATTTTATAATAAAACATGAAATATCAGAAGTTTATATTTTTTAATGACCTTACAGAACTCTAAATGTCTTTAAATGACTCTGATGTCAAGGTCTGCTTGAGTTTTCAGCTTCTATCATCAAATTTGAACCTTCAGCCCTCCAAACACTGGCCTATAATGTAACACCAGGCCTGTCATAGGAGTGTATGGGAAGGGACCTCTCCTAGAGGAAAAGCTCAGGTGTGAAAACTTGTAGTTATGCAGGATGCAAGGAGGAACAGTCCACCCATGTTCTGCTCATTATGGCTGCTCTCCCTGCAATCATCCGTCTTCAGAGGCTTTGTCAACTCCCCCATCAGGTTTCCCCAGTCTGGTCAATGCGTTCTGGTTTGTCAAAACTGGCCTTTTAACCTGTAATTAATTGACCAACTGAATGGAGAGCATACTACACGTACAGAATGTACATCTTCATGCCTTCCAATCTTCCCAGTTTTCTTCTGCCTTCTATTACACCATCAGCAAGAAAGGGAGCCTTAAAGGATGCTGATGCACTCTGTCTGGCAACCTTCCCAGAGTTTATCACTGAGACCTCTGACTCTGTTAAGCTCCTCTACAGTCATTCACCAACCATAAATGATACTGTTGTTTCTTAACTTGCTTTTGTGTATCTGGTATTTGATTCTGACACTGGTCAATAATCACAAGCAATCTACTTGAAAGATTTTAAACGAACAGGGTAAATACTACTAAAATAACAGGATTAGTAGTTGGGACTTGTAGCTTTATAACCTTGACAATGGAAATTTCCAATCTTGAAGGTCGGGGTTGATTCCTGAATGACAGTATAAAATGCATATTCTGACAGCTCAATCCCCATTTGCAATTTTGCTGCCTGAGATTTTTCAGGTGCTGTCCATAAGGGCCTATAATTCATGAAATATTTCAAACTGCTAAAAAGAGAGAAACAATCTTAAGCAAGTTAGAGACTTCTCATCATGCCATTCACCAAGCACTTCTTATACAGAGTATTAAGCACAGTTCCAGCTAAACCGGTTTCTAAACATGGTTCTGCCAGCCTACACAAACAAAAGCAGCACAGATCAATGGGGCTTTAAAATATGCAAGAACTGAATTTTCCTGAATGCAATTCAGAAACATGTCCTCAATAATTAATGATTCTGTCTATTCTGACATGTTCAAAAGAACTGAAATGTACTTAAATATGGAAATAGCTCCATCTGCAAAAGGCATGCTTAACTGCTGGCTTAATGCCAATGAGAATGTGTTGCACTTATCACAAGTGGTTTCAAAATACCTTACAAAGGTCCCCTCTATACATTACAGGTATTGTGCAATTACCTTGAGACCAGATACACGTGCAAAGTCGCTATCACATGATAAAAAGTTCCAACCAGCTATAAAGTTAGACCTCAAAAATGTGTACTAAGTTTATAGCTGGTTGCCACTGATCTTTAATTTGCATGTATTGCAGGGTCTTTCCTGCAGCTGGGAGCCCCCTCTGGACAGGCTCCTAGCCACAGGGATGAACTATGCCCAACATAAACCTCACCAAGTCCCAGGAATCATGGCAACCACGATCCTCAGGGTCCAGGGATTTCCTGTACCCCTGAGCCCTAGAGATCATGGCACGTGCAAAATAGCAGGAGGCACAATTGCATAAATCATGCACATTAGAACCACCACATCTTCACCTACACATGTAGAGGGGGGCCAAAGTCTCACAACACCCCTTGCACAGGAAGTCTGAACTCTACAAATGAGAAAACTGGGGCAGAGAGGCATACAGTAACTCAAGGTACACAGAAAGTCTGTGAGAAAACCAGCATGAGACTGTCTGATTTTCAGACCTAAAGTAGACAGAACTGACCAGAACTGCAGAGTTTTTGTTTTGTGTTTTTTTTACAATAGGTCTCACTAAAACTCAGTTGCCAAATCCCTCCTATTTATTCTAAAAAACAAGTATTTCAGACAGTTACTTTACCTTCAGCCAATAGTAATATCTGACAGGGAGTATAATATCACCTATGTTGTAAAAATATCAGAAGAGAAGTATAAAGTACAGCTGACACACCCCAGCAGCAGATTGTTGGTAGTTATAGAGCAACTTTATTGCTGAATGGAGACACCAGTTAAATTGACAACATATGGTAACTCCAGCATATCAAAAGGCTGATATTTGGTAGGTGTACAGCAGCCTGTGAAATTAAAGTTTACTGAATGGTGCATATAATTGTTCTTTATTCTAAAGTTAGAAAGATACCAAAAGAAATTGGTAAGAGTTCTTGTTTTACACTTCCATTGTGAGTGTAAATGTAGACTACCTTGGATAAACCTTTTGCAAAAACAAACAAACAAACAAACAAACGAAGTCCCAGATCAAAAACTGAAGATCATGTTAATTGTATTAGAGAGGCTTTAACAGATTTCAGGATGTTTTAGGGGGTTATGTAGGTGTACCTCATCAATTTAAAAAACCTATAATAACTGATCTGACAAAGTGCATATGAATAAGGAGGAACAGTCCATGAAACCCTGATTATGGCAGGCACTCAGCAGAACCAATCTCTCTTCATTTCTATGAGAGTTACAGACTTTCAAGAACTAAAAAGCACTCACGTCCAGCTGAAATCAATGAGGACTAGACGTTGGAATACCTTTTTTAAATATCTGGCCTTGTACTTAGAAGTATCACGTATGACTTAGTGATGGACATTAAGTTGCTACTATGCCATTGTCTTCAAACTGAAAACGTAACTTGTACAGAAGCAGAGAACAGTTCTTGAAAAGTTTACATAATACCATAATCAAAATGCAAATTTGAGTATTATTCAACAATCAAATATGCATTGACAGTACCATGGTAGTGCAACTGCCTATCTGAATGATCATTTAACTATATTTTAAAATGAGTAAAGTAGTTGCATGAGTTTCAAATGTAAGGGGCAAATATCAATTTCTTGACTAAAAACAAATGCACACAGCACTATTTAATAATACAGTTAGTTATGAAGCAAAGATGAAGTTCTGAATATCTTCAGTCATTTAGCTGCCTTCTTCTAGCTGTTCTAGTTGGAGAATAGAATAGTGAACATGTGGGTTTATTAACATGCTCTAAGCATTTAAATGTAAATTTTCCCTAATCCTTTCCTAAATGAATCTTCTGTTCACTGTGCTCAGTAGCTACTTTGAAGTTCAAAAGGAAATATTCTGATGAGATTCTACTTGTAAGCTCATCAAGTACTTTCTAAAAAGATTTTTAGAGAATTTTCTTGTATTAGCAGTACTCCAAAAGATCAAAAAATTGCACGCTGTGTTAAATTCTACTACCTGTTCTTCAGATTTTATGCAAATGTTTTGCTATGTATTAAGCATATTTTTATTATTCAAATTAAAAGTAATCTAGGCCCAGACATATTTAAGACAAGATTCTAAGACTATATCACAACTGGAGAAGTATCAAGACTTTCTAAGCGGATATCATGTTATTGTGACTCCAGCAGGTAAAAAATTATTCTAAAGAGATGTGGGTTAGTTTTGAATAGAAAAAGTGGTTTTGCATTCAGAAAGATAACCAACAGATTTCCTCCACTCATATAGCAATCAGAACATGAGTGTGTGTTACTTGTCCAATATGAAACAGCTGATTTACCAAATCCAGTGGGAAAACTAATAAGGGAAATCTTGTATATATTACAGTGTCTGGAGAGTGCTAGGGTCCTTTAGAGAAGAAACAAAGGAGTCCAACATGCTTATAGTTCGCAATTTTAGAAATAATGCTGCTTGGGAACAAAACTCCCCAAGAAGCTGGTGCCCAGCAATTATTCAAAGCAAGCTTTGAACACCTTGTGACATACACAGGCAGACAGCATCCAAGTTATACAGGACACACTTAGGTTCTGAATTCTTAATTTACTCTTCCCTTTGCCAGAGGCAGATTAAGATTTACTGGGCAACCACAAAATTGGAGGCCCCCTCCTCACCGTGGGAGCTGGACTCCAATGAGGGGTGGAAGGAGGCTTCCCCTCCTAGTGCTGCCGCTGCCAAGGGCAGCGCAGGCCTCTGTGCCCTGCAGGGGAGGCTGGGTGGACCCAGCTGGGCTGGGGGTGGGGTGGCACATGTCCATCTCTCCTACCTGCCCCCTCCTCTTAACCCCTGCTATGGCCAAAGCAGAGCCCAGCAGGGTGAGGGCAGATGTGGGCTGCCCGCTGTGGGCTCAGGGAAGCCCACATCAGCTTGTGGCACCCCCCACAAGCTGCCTGTAGCTTTGTTCCACTCCCAGCCTCGTGTCCCAAGCACTGTCCTGGCTGGAAAGTGCCCCCAGTCCCTGCCCCACTCCATCACTCACCATGGGAGTCTTGAGCTGTCTCCCTGTCATGCCCCTTCCCCACAATAAACTTACCTGCAGAGAGCTGGCTGCTCAGCTGTGTTTCTAGTATGTGCGGCCACACGCATGCACAGGGGTGACACTAGGGCTTGGGGTATATAGCCACCCCAAAATTCACCTTAGTTGCCCCCCCCCCTTATAGCCACCCCTTCCAGAACTTCCATGGTCTGCCTGCCCCACTACCACCTGCAGAAGTGTGGCACACCCAGCCCAGCTGAGTCCAGCGTCAGCCCAGCCCCCCAACAGGAAAGAGGCTGGCACTGCCCGTATCTCCAGTGCAGCACTTCTGGCCCAGTCCACCCACTAGGAAGAGGCTGGCATTGCCCCTGTGTCTCCCAGCAGCCCCAAGCAGGACTGCAGGCTGGAATACTGCCCAGAGGAAACCCACTGTTTCCCTAAGAAACACAAGCATTTGTGGTTCCTTACTGGTCAATCTGCCCATGTCCTTTACCCAACAGGAAAGGAAAGGCCTTTGTCCAATGACAAGTAGCTTTTTCTGGCCCCTGGAAAAGAAGATGGCCTTAGAGGGATCTGAATGGAAAGGGAATGTTTTTGATGAACTGAGATCAGAAGGATCCCTGCATAGGAAACAGCATGAAAGGCTGCAAGAAGGCATAAGTGGCATGAAGGCAAACTGAGCCTACAGGTGGGAATCCTGGCAAAAAGAACGAAGCAAGCATTAAGGCATTTTAAAAAGCAGAACTAATATGGAACAGAATTGTTCAGTAGACTGAAGGCAAGATTTGAAATGAATCCAAGTGGATAACTGGTAGTTTTGGCAGCTGTTGGATCAGGTGTCAGAGGGGCAAGCAAGAAGGCTCCTCATTTGTGTTGAGCAGATCTGACACAGCTTTACTTACAAGATGTGACAGAATGTACTTTCATTGGTATTTTTGTAGCTTTTGCACAATAAATCAATCTGGCTGTGTATACTATACAACCTAAGGATTCTCAAAGCATGATTCTGTCAGAAGAGAATAATGGGTAGCAATTCAAGAGGACTGTTCTTAGGCTAGCTAAGAATATCATCTCTTTCTTTTGTAACCAAGTCAAAGATAAAAAATTGACCAGCAACAACATACTTAATGGGTCATAACCAAGGACAGAGGTTTCTTGGGACTAAACACCATTAAAGGGTTGTTCCACTGAAAGTCAGTGTCGGTGTTAGGAAGTTATTAGGTATTTGTTTATACGTCAAAAACTTTTATATGTAGATCTATAGATGAAAAGTCCATGTGTGTGTATTACACACACACACACACGTTTGTGACTTATAAACAAATACTAATAAAAAAACAGCTCAGTATTATGTAAGTTTGGGACCCACTGGGCAGCAGCTGCCTATCTATCTATAGTTTGTAACTTATAAACAAATACCTAATGAAAAAAAGAGCTCAGAATTCATAATTATAGACTGAAAATGGCAGCAGGCAAATGCCAAGTCCACCTGTAAGTCTCCACACACAATTTCATTTCAGACAATGAACAGATAGGGCACGTCCAGATAAGCCCGCATACACCTCTTGCAGCATCTCAAGCCCCTTTGAAACACTGCAAGAAGCATGAGCAGGAATAAGAAAATGTTCCCTGTGTTGCAAATTTGCAGCACAGGTACAAAATTAGACCCCTGGATATCCAGGGATCAAAAAACCCCGCAGAGAAAAAAGGTGGAGCAGAGCACGGTCTAGAGGCTGGGTCCTCTATAGAGCTGCTCTGATTACTAGAGTGTCTCTATGGATAGCCCTCACCCTGACGCTGAAGCATGTTGCCTGCCCGTGAGGGCAAGCAGAGAGCCAGCTGCAGGGAACTGGACCCAGGCTCCACTGCAAGCAAGTAAGGGGTCAGGGGGCTGGAGGAGGGGGACCTCTGCCAGCCCCACCTGGCCCCTGATCCCTGCCCCATCCAACCCCATCCCTCCCCTCCCCCTGATCTCTTCCCCACCCCAGCATCCTGGGGAGGAGTGGGGAGACCAAAAAAACCCCCAAACCTCAGCACTTACTGGCAAAACAGCAGGAGCCCCCACAGCCCCTGCTTGGTGAGTGGAGGCTTTTAGGCTTTTTTTTTTTTTTTTTAAAGTGCTGGAGGCTGCAGTGG
>NW_017728911.1:11812868-11822990 GCF_001723895.1 Crocodylus porosus | reverse complement strand
CAATAAAACATTGCCTGACTGATCTCTCTCTCTCATTTTAATTGTAGGGAACATGGATTTTGGGGTATTTTACAGAGTGACTTAAGGATTTTTTTTAATCAGGGATTTTTCAGTTTTCTATTCAAGGAATACCAGAATTCCTGCTAGGGAGGCCAGTGGCAAGACCCTGCCTGCTCAGAGCTGGCACCTTGGACCCAGCTGACTGGCTGACCTCCTGGCCAAATGAGGCCAGGTAGACATGGTTTGACAGTTCAAAGCAGGCCACTACACTGGGAACATCTTCCAGGCGATAGCTGCCCAGATGGCTGGGCAGGGGGCATACATGGCAGTAGTGCCGCACAAAGGCCAACTCTGCAGCCACAGCCCAGGTACACAGCAGGTCACAGCCAGGCAGCAGCCCTGAATGCCAGACTGCTGCAGTTCAGCAGTCCAGGTGGCCCAAGGGGTAGTGTCCCCAGGTACCAATTGGCTGGGCCCCAGAAGCTCCTGAGAGCAGGTAGCCCTGAGCTACTTGCCAGGGCAGCTTTTTGTACTGATGGGGCCAGGACAGGGCAGCTTTTTATACTGCTGGGGACAACACAGGTGCTGGCCCCAGGCTCTAGCTCCCCCTGGCTGCACATCGGGGAGAAACCAGGCAGGGTTATTTTGCCCCAAGTGGCACAATTTGCTCCACAAAGTGCATGTCCGAGCACGTGAGCTGAGGCAAAAAGCCCCGGCTCAAATTTGTACTGCTTCTATTTGAGCTGTTGCAAGCGCACATGTTTGTATGTGTGGACATGCCCATAGGGGCCATACTTTTAAAAGTCAAATCCTTCAAGATCCAGTAAACCAAAATATGTAAACAAACCCTATATACCCTCCTTTTTTTCTGGCAGCAGTGTGGAGATGTGTATATTTCTCCAGGCTATGGCAGTACCAGCACGTGGCACTCCCTGACACACCTCTCTTGCCAACAGAAGCATGCATGACTGGACCAGGATGCCTACTTCTGTCACAGCCACTTCCCAGTCAGGCTCTCTACACTCTGCATGAGGCACATGGAATGCTTTCACTCAGCTGCAGCCATGGTGCAACAGCCCAGCTGAGAACCACTGAGGTAAACTGAGAGGGTACAACACTGGTTCTCAATTGGGGTGCTGCTAAAAGCAGAAAAGTTATGGAGGGATGCCCTCAATCTAAAAATGTTGAGTACCACTAATCTAGATACTAGAATTGGCTCCTTCACAAACTTTTTTTTTTAGTTTTATCTGCTACAAGAGAAACTTCTGCTACTGCTACAGAAATTTCTACACAGTTCTAAGTTGTAATCCAGTATGCTGCAATTAATAAAAAAGGGTTTCACAGATATAAATTAATATACATGTTCAATGTTTCCTTTCCATTTTTTTCTATATAGATAATAATTCTGCTCATCTGGTAAATGAATGCTGCACTAAAAAAAAGTTACCATCCTACATAGAGTATAAACTATATAAATCTGTTTTCTTTTAAGTGATGTTGCAACAGCATTTCCTCACTTAAAAAGAGCAATAGCAAATTTCAAACACTAGTCACCCACATGGAGAAAAGGGAGTCTGGAAAAATTGTGCAAACGGAAGAGTAGAATAAAAGCCACTAAGAAGCCTGGGTGTTCTTATGTATGTCCTCTTTTCCACAAAATGCTTTCCAAGTCAGAACTATGGAAAACTTCCAGCCATTTTAAAAATAGTGACACACTATATTTAGGTACAAATCTGACCTACATTTAAAAAAAAAAAAAAAAAGGCTATTCTGCTAAGAAGCCTTCTGTGGTCTTTAGGACTTGATTAGATACTTGCCAGTTTTACACAAAGTGTTGTGTAAAAACATGGGTGAGGTGAAATCAGAATCAGACCCTCATTATCATAAAATCTTTGTTTTGCAAAACTTTACATAAACAGTTTTCTTAAGAGAAGATTCTGCCTATTCAAGAAGTAGAACACCGTCACAGCCAGTTCTGTCTATACACAGAACACTGTATTTCTCTTAGTTGTGTGAACTCAGCAGCCCAGATCCTTTGCCCTACAGTAAGTGCACGTGCATGCCAGGACATACCAGTGTAAAACAGATGACAGTTACACTACACTGCTTCAGCTTCCAGTGCTACAGGGCAAAACGTTTTGGGTGGCTTCAGATGGCACAATGAACTAATGTGGAGATCTAAGACAGCACAGGCTAGCTCTCTTCCAGTGATATGGTAAACAACAGTTTCAGAGTTTCAGAGTTAGTAGGGTCGGAAGGGACCCGAGCAGATCATCAAGTCTGACCCCCTGCCATGGCAGGAAAGAGTACTGGGGTCAAACGACCCCAGCAAGGTAATTGTCTAGCCTTGTCTTAAAGACCCCCAGGGTAGGAGCCAGCAGCACTTCGCCTGTTCATCAGAACTTGGGCACAGCTCGACTGCCACCACCAAGTGCAAAGCCAAGAGTGCTCCCCCCTCCTGCCCGCCACCCACAAAGGCAAAAGAGATGAGGTCTGAGCCCCAATATCAACAGCGGCACCTCCTGCCAGGCCTCACACCTGCCACCCCTGCAGCTGCCCCTCTAGGCACACGCCCTGAGCTGGTGGGACGCCACAGCCTTCCGGCCAGCCCGAGAGCAGGTGGGCCGGGCTGGGCCCCCACTCTCCCCCTGCAGCCACAAGGGGCGCGGGGGCCGGTGCAGAAATGGCAGGGGGAGGGGCGCTCCCCACACAGGGGCCGGGGGCAGCCCCGGGCCTGGCCGTGCCCTGCACGCAGGCAGCAACAGAGGCTGCCACAGCTGCTGGCCCGGCAGGAGCCGGGGGTCGCTGCCCCGGCCCGAGCGCGCAGGGTGGGCGCGGCACAGACCTGTAGCAGCTCTCGGTGCCGCCCACGGCCGTCAGGCAGTAGGTGTTGGTGAGCTTGGCGAAGCAGCCAATCTCCTGGTTGATCTCAAAGCTAGCGCGCACCGCCATGGTCCGGACTGACATGTGCACGCTGCCCCACACCTGCTGCTGCTACGTTCAGAAATTATGCTACAGGCTCAGAAACATAGTACAACACTTAATCAAAAACCACATATAAAAAAATATTATATATACATGCTGTTAGGCTATGGCAGGGTCGCTCAACCTCCAGCCTTCAGAGACATTTCATCTGGTCCACAGGTCTCCCCACAGGTCAGGAAATCTGGGCTGGCACTGGGTCATACCCCCTATCCTGTCTGTGAGGGAGGATCGCAGGGTTGGGATGGGGCTAGGCAATGCCCCTTTCACCTCACAGGGCCAAGCCAGGTCCCATTTTCCCTCCATGGCTGTGGGTCATGCCCTCTCCCCCCCTACAGGACTGGGTCATATTCCCCCCCTCCCACAATCCCTAGCCCATGGGGTGGGTGACCCTCTTCCACCCCTGGAGGACCAGGCTCAGGCTGGGTTGCCCCCCTCCCCCACAGCGTGGCTGTGTGGTAGCTGCTGAGCCAGCCCTGGGCTCTGGATCAGAAACATCATCTGGCCCATGGATGGATCAGGCACTGCCCATCCGGCCTGCTGGGAAAAAGATTGAGCACCTCTGGCTTATGGGAATCAATAACAGTACAACTACAGACTCCCTGAGGGTCAAATACTATACCACTGAAGGAAATGGGAATTTTGTTATTGGTTTCTCTATTTCCAAGTTGAGGCTATAAAAATATAGTGCAGAGGAGTCCAAAAGACATAACTGTACAGTCCCCTATCCCCTCATAACATGGCAGTTATCTAACCAGAACTATTCCCATAACTAGGACCACAGGAAGGGCACTTGAAGCCCAAAAGCTCACCCAGCTATACTGTTGTCCAATAAGAGATACCAGAAAAAATCCTTGCCCCTTGTACACTTCCTGAACCACCACAACAACCTTCCAACCTTCCCACAATGACTGTCTTTACTGGAATCTCAGACTACTCTGAATTTAAGATAACGCACAATTAATTAGATTCTAGGCATGGAATATGTATATATTTGTTAAAATTTTCCATGTCTAGAATCTAGTTTTTGAAAGGTGGCCTTATATTAAATCCCCCCACAACCACAAAGCAGAGCCACTCAACCACTCTGCTGTGTTGTCCCCCAACTCTCTCACCCACCCCCTCCCGCCCCAGCTGCCTGCCACCCCCACACTCCATGCTCATGCACCCACACCTGCCCTTATGATACCTGAATCCCCTGCCCCCCCACTTGCACCACCTCCTGCTTGGCCCCCCTGCCACTTACCCATGCTCCTGCCTGGCCCTATCACCTGTCCTCTCCAAGTGGTACCAGCCTCCTCTAGCACCTGCCACCCCCCAATTCAGATCCTTCTGCTGCCCCTCAAAAAATTAAAATTCAATCAAATTTGTTTTACTTTGGCATCTTTATAGCAGATCAATTACTAAGAACCTGTAATTAAAACACTATTTGAGTTACCTGTTTACTTTACAAAATGGTATTTTAAAGGAGCTAGAGATGCTATATTTATGTAAGTGAAAAAATGTTCTTGTTCCTTTTGAGTACAGGGAAAACAATTTTCACTATAAAATGAAGAATGTGGTTCTTAGTGGTTAGAAGTAGTGTTTTGGGGTTACTTTGGTCACCACACACGTATTGTTCCTCCTCCCCACCCTTTCTAATTATATGACATGCTAACTTCCTTTCCAGCTGAAGAACTCAATTTCCTTACACAGGTTTCTTTAAATATTTTTTCAGATAACAGCTATTTAAATCATACAGTCAGAATTTAAAACAATTAGAAAGTGATGGAATTTGGTGCATAAATTTTAAATCAATGCATTTAGTTTCACACACTCCGGGCCTCTATGGTTTTAAAGCTACATCTGTACTGCCTTCTTGCCAAATCTAGACTACAACTGAGAAACAAGCCCCACCAGCTCACTCTAGGAACTAGGCACAAGAGATATCTTAAAGAGTCCTTAGCACATACCCCTGGCAAAACCATTCTTCTGTTCTCTGTGAAAGACTGACACTTTCTACAAAAACATTTGAGTTTTATAGTAAACCCAATTTCTAAGACTCTTAAGGCAAAGTTCTGACTAGCTCTATCAGCAGAGCTCCTCAAAGAGCTAAGCATCTAATTTAATCTGCTTTCTGTCAGCCCCTCTTTGAAAGATTGGAAAAATTAATCTTACTGTATTTTGTAAAGTATTTTGAGATGTGTAAATGAAAAGTATGGTTATAGTGCTGTATAAACATCTTACTGGAACAACAGAAGAGAACATAGGCTTCCATTAACTTTTACAGCTATATTGTGGCTAAATGTTGTCCCAAAATACACACTTCAAACAAAAGCTGAACACAGAAGAGGAAAGAATGGTCCTGGTCATATTTGTTCTCTTTGCTTTACGGTTTCTCTGAGGTAACTCAGCAAAAGACTGATTGATGCTTTGCAGTCAATCAACATGCTTCCATGGTCTGTACAAGCAGGTTTTGCACAGAACAGGAATTCACCGAGAAGCACTGGAAGAACTGAAATATAATACAGGGCACTCTGCATATTATACACATTTTTAAAAAGTTAAGGTGGGATCTTAAACACTACAGAACTTTCTGTGGAACAACAGTTACTATAAAGGATTCCCTGAAGTTGTGAAGTGATTGCTTATGCTCCGGAAACATGTATACAACTTTAATTTTAATGCACATTGTTCACTCGTTAGTCATAACTACAGGCTCACTCCCCCAAAAGGAAAACAATTCAGTTTCCTACTAACCAGGCATGTCACTCTGGTGGGTTGTCTGCCAGACTACTCACCCTTTCTCTAGTTTGCCTATTAGAAATAGGTTTACAATGCAATCTGTGTAGATCAACAAACTAATAAAGCAAAGACAAATAAACTGTGTCACTAAAGCCAACCTCATTCTCCACCAGGGAAAGGACTGGAAAAACATTTACATAGAAGAGAAATCTGTTTTAAAACTAGACAATATCTGAGAATGAAAATAGCTTGTGACTACATAAAATTATTCATTTTTCACTGTCCACTTCTACTACAAAAGGCCCAATGTTGCCAACACTCATGGTTTTTCTGTAAGGCTCATACTGTTTGCTGCATTTCTAAAAGCCACACCCTCCCAGAGGCATGCAATTACATGAGAATCTGAGCTTTCATTTGAAAACCAAGAGGTAAGCCTCTGCGGCACAGAACAGTTTTAAAATATAAAAGCTAATGGTTCAAGCCACAAGCAAAAATATTTTGCTCTCAATATTTATTTTATTTCTATTAAAATTCCTTGTGATTTTAGGGACCTGACTCAGGTCTCTAAATGCCTGGGGTTGGCAATGATGCTATGGCACACACTTTCCGATGCTCTCACCCCACCCAACCCGTGCGCTCACACATACTATCTGGCAAGTACTTCACTAGACCTCTAGCTCTAGGTCCTAGTTTTTGCTTACCCCTCTCACAAAACTGCCTTACCTAGAAATTAATCTATGTTTTGTAGTTTTGACAAAGTTACTTGCAATCATAGGTGCATTCTAATGGATCCAAAAACGGTATGTACACATAAAGAATCAACTTTATACCACAGAGTTTTAGCTCCATTAAGCTGTGTTTTCTTTCTGGACAGCATAATCAAGATTACACAACAATTAAGGACAGGAAATTAGGAGTACCATATCAGTTATAATTGCCAGGGGAGTGGAAGTCTAACACAATGTAATTAAAGTAGTTGGAGCTTGGCCAGAACCTTGGTTTTGTGTCAGATCCAAAACTTAGTACCTCCAGCAGCGCAAAGGGAGTGCATGTGCACTCATGTGCATACTTTTCTACTGTACTAATTGACCATGGAATCCAAAAATCCAAATCCACTTAAGTACATGCTTTATTTTAAGCAGGAATAGTCTTATTTACAGCACGTAATGTACCAGATAAAGTTTTGAAATACTCACTCTGGTGCACAGATTGGAACACAGTGTACGGAGATTAAGGCAGTTAATACAAAAAACAAAACAAAATCTTCTGAATCCCAGGTCAGTTTTTGTCACAACATTAAACTTCTACACTCACATCAACCTGGGGCATTAGTTTGAGATTAACTCATACTGGAATTTGCTCCTTAGATTCATTATAGACTACTCTGAACAACACAAAAGAAAGATCCCTAACAAATGCTCCTAATCCAGAAAAAAAGGAATAGGAGGTAAAGGGAACAAGTGGTCAAAATTCTCAGCAATTAGGGGTATCCAAAGGCCAATTTTCCATTGTGGAAGGGCAAATGATCTGTCCTGTTTTGAGGCACACATGTAATACGTCAAATGGTAAACTGAAGTTGTAAAGTTTTTTCTATAGCTAAAGAAATACCAAAACTTTTTACAATATATAAAAATATGGTTTTAAGCCCCCCAGAATAAAATATCATATTATTTTATTTTGAAAAGAAATGCAGTCAATCAACATTTACTCATTCAGGTAAAAATGAGATCATGATCTCTGATCAGACTCTGTCATTGGAAAGGAGAAGCCTTTCAGCAGCCTAAACTTACAGTGCACCAGAACATTCAGTTCTTAGACCTGCTGGACCAACAGCACTTAAATGCCAGGTAGTAGGTGGAATAATTAACTTTTTAATTACCACACACATAGTGAACTGTTACTTATTAATCCTGCTATTCACTTAGAGACTGGTAATATCCAAGTCAACTTAAACAGCTGATTATGCAATAGTAGTATATTTATTCCCCTTCCAACCAGAATAAGCAACAACTTGATTATACAAGCAGCACAGGTAATGGAAAAATAAATTACTTAGGTCTTTCTTCAGTGAAAACTTCCTTCAGCTAAAGCAAACAAGCAACATGTCCAACTATGGCAACCCTATTGTTCTAAGTAATTGTTTGTAATTCAAGGTACATACTGAAATTTTAATTCCAGAACAAGATCTTACAATCCACATGTCTATCACATAACCAAGAAGTTTTATTTCTTAATAAAGAGAGACAGGACAAGAGTCAAACTTCACAAATTCTGTTCTAAATTATGGATTTTAAAGAATTAACCCCACACTATTTCTTCTAATTCATTTGACACAATGTCCTGCATTCATATTTCAAAACGCCTCATCAATTAAAAAAAAATGGGTATTTAATAGAGTACTTAAATTCTTGTAACTTAAAGGTGCACTGTACAACCACTGTACACTGTACAACCACTTCTTTTAAACTAACCAAGGGTAGCTACCCAGGCCACAAGGGCAAAGCTTCATATGCTCATGTGACTCCAACAGCTGAACCAGGGTTGCAGTCCAGTGATCCAGAGTGACAGAAGCCTAAACCATGTCACCAAAGCTACACCAGGTTACAGGTACTCAAGTAAATACCAAACCACAATTTATCGTGACTACGTAGAATGCATGCCTCCCTATGCCTAGTTTGGCAAGGATTGGAGCATCCTTTCTCAAGTCTGACAGAGATGCAGGTGCAGGCCTGATGTCCAGAAGTTTGTCCAACTCCCCTCCTCACTATAAATTGGTTCAATAAAAGATGCCACAAAACATTCTTGCCTCTCAGACATTTCCTGAACCATCACTGGTAGGACAACACCACACCTACTATGTTCAGTTAGTTTTAAGAGCTAAAGAAAACTAGAAAAGCTTTCTTCCAACAGCACAGACTAGATTTTCTTACTGAATTACAACTTTATTTCCTTTCCTTTCTTTCATACTAAGGAATGAACTAAAACGTATTAATTAATAGTAACAAAAACAGATTACAAGTTGCATCTCTGTTACTAACATGACTAGTATAAGTGGAAGCCTTAAAAATAACTTTATCTAGATATTGCTCCTATTCTTTACCTGGCAAAAGCACAGGTTCCAGCTTCTTAATCTTCGGTTCTGGAGTTATCTTCTCTTCAGCCTGAAACAAATGCACACAAAAAAGGAACAAATGAGACTTAAACTTACGCACATGCACAAACCAGGTCTTGGCAGAATGAGAGCCCTAGCGAGACTTAAAGGCTCTGGTGCTGGAATAGGACCCAGGTGGATGGAGCCACTAGCATGCACATACATCTTCTTCATTTATTGTCATGGGCGTAAGCCAGTGGGTCTCAACATTGTTAGACTCAAGGGCACCCCTAGGAAAATGCCAGCTCTCAGCTTTCCCTCATGTTATGACTACAAAAAAACAACAGAACAATTCTTCTGTTGCAAATAACTCAGAAAGGCTACAAAAAGTCAGATTTTTTTAGCACTATGGACTCCTACTTAAAATCTCTGGCTTTATCTTGTGAATCACACGTGGGTGTTTGCAAACCTAGTGGCACTAATATTGCCTGACACCCGCAAAAGGATCTCACAGCACCCAGGGTGCAGCAGCTCCTTGCTGACAATCGCTGGAGTAAGTTTACTGGTAGAGTGAAACTTGTGAAGCCAAAACTTGATCTGTTTGGTTTAAAAGGTGCTGTAGCATTTTGTTTTTACTTCCAGAAATAAATTAAAGTACAGTCCAACCAGTGATGCAGAAAACTTTTGCCAAAGAACCTAATGGTTTCCACTTCCAGAGAAGGGGCACTCGCCCCAGAAATACAAACCCGGAGGAGCGCTTGTCGCTCTTGTTTCTGTTTTACCGAGAAAACGCAGAAACCAAACATAACCAGGCTTGGACCTTCAGCCCTAGGGGCTCCTGGGTCGCTACCTCTTCACCTCCTCCGCCCGCCTGCCCAGTCCAGACTGGAAATGTCCCGCAAGCGGCACTGGGGCGCGCTCTCCCCCGGCCCCGGAGCCAGGAGCCGAGGTGACAGGTGAAACGTCCACCTCCAAGAGACGGGCACCGGCTCTTGAAAGTCACCCGGGGTTTAAACACGGGCACGGCCCCCTCCCGCAGGAGCCCAAACTTAGCGACACGCACGAAAGAAGCCGGAGCCGGAGCCGGAGCCAGGCCCGGGCCGGCCGCCGCCTCGGGGCTCTGCGCAGGTGCCGCCGGGCCCGGGCAGGGAAGGGCATGGCGGCGGGGGGGCTGGGGAAGGTGTTACCTGCGGCAGAAGATAGGACTTGAAGGTGGGCTTGGGGGGCTTGAGGGAGAACATCGTGGCCCAGCGCTGCCGCGGGACGGGCGCTGCGGGCGCCGGCTCCGGAGCTGCGAGGCGGCGGCGGCGGGCAGAGGAGCAGCC
>NW_017728911.1:11807953-11812768 GCF_001723895.1 Crocodylus porosus | reverse complement strand
GCAGCGCCGGGCCCCGGGCGGCCATGTTGGGGGGCCGGGCCGTACGGCGGCGCGGAGGGGCCGGGCGCTGCCCCCTCTCGTCTCCGCCAGTGCAGGGCCTTTGTGAGCATTGAAGTCATACAGAGAAAGCGTCCCCGGCTGTGTGGCCGCTGCCCACTTGCCCTGGCCCGGAGCCGCCCTCGGGGCTGAAGAAGGGAAAGGGACACGGGAGAAAAGCTCGGAGGCAGAACTGAGGAGCCCGCGGCCGCTAGCCGAGTCCTCTCAGGTCCTGCGTGAGGGCCGGGCGGCCAGGACAGGGCCTCCCGCACCAGCGGTGCCCCACTCGGGGGGCGGCGCGGCCGGCCAGTGCGGCGACACGGGCCCTGCAGAGAGACAAGGAAAGAAAGGGTTGACATGTTTTCCAAATTAATTGCTTCCTCCACCTTCTCCAACCAGCCATGGCATGGGTTCGGCTTGGAAGAAGGGGCATGCTGTTGTGTTTTCTGCCTTGGTTGGCAAGACCTTGTACAAAAACCATGACGGAAATAGAAAAAGATCAGTCGTGATCCATAGCTGGAGGGTATAAAAGAGTAAGCCTGCATGAGCATGCATGTGCACACACACGTGCGAGGGCAGATGTACGATTTTGAAAGGGGGGTGCAGATGGTGGCGTGCATCATCGCATATAAAACAACACCTGTTTTTCTCCAGTTAAAAATAAACTAGACGCTTTCCTAATAGGCCAGGGGCCTAGACCTGCACTTTCTGTTTACCATGCGAGCAAAAACAAATATAACTTCATTGGAATGAGTTAAGACCAGTCTGCAGGGCTGTGAAATAAGGCCTTTTTTTACCAGGAGTAGGGGACAGACAGCAGGATGGTAGAACAAAGGGGAGCTTGATTAGTGGAACATCAAGACCAATAAAAAGAAGAGAGGATCGTTAACACATGCGGAATGAAAAGTTTAGAAGGGAGTAAGTAGGTTATACAGGCAGTCCTCAATTTATGGCGATTCACACTTCATTTACACCCATGTTGTTATTTATGGCATTGGATCCTTGCGCTTACAGCACTACAGGAAAATTTACAATGAGCAAAACAAACATCCCTGGATCAGTTTCTCAAAAAGCCATCAAGTGGCCCCGAGTCTCCCCAAAATCTCCCCAGAGAAGCCCTTCTGAATTCCATGACCCTGATGAAAGTGGTCCTTCACCTTCTGATTAAATAAAATGTGATGTGATTAGTTACTGTATTGCCCTGTTCAATCAATTTATATACAGTACACTTTAGAAAGCTTTGTACTGTACGGTGTATATCATTTATAGTTAATTAAATAGTTATTTAAATATGGTGTTTATTGTCATTTCTATAGAAAGTTGGGCATCAGGCCCTTGGTCAGGAACATAACCCCCTATTATAACTTTGTTTCTATGGGAAAATCAGATTCAACTTGCATCGTTTCAACTTACAGCGCCTTTTCCAGGAACAAAACCTGCTGTAAGTGTGAGGGTGCCTGTAATGAGCAATGACATCCATTGACTCCCTCAGCACTGTCTGACAAGAAATGATTCCTGAAATAGAATCTCCCAGGGTCAAAAAAACTCCATGCTGCAGGGTAACAGTGCAGGAAATGTCTGAATATGCAGGGTGTAGTGCTGTAGGCAGGTTTGCAGCACCACATACTGCACAGCTGCTCTCCTCTGGACCCGGCCTGAGACCAGGCTGTCAGCATGCAAACTCTGTGCCTCTCTGTTGTCCCTGACCCCCAGCTCTCTAGCAACATTGCTTTGGAGACTTCTGCCTAGGGACATCTGTCCATGAGGAGCAGAAAGAGCTTTGCAGAAAAAATAATACAGCCTTGGTTGGCAATGTAGATATTTTAGCTTAAGCTTGAGAAGCCCAAAAGGGAAAACAATTTGTGTCCACCTCTGTCATTGCCCTTCGTGCATTTACAGTCTGAAATAGCCCTGCCCTACTCCTTTTTCTATATAAATTACAGACTTCGCAAAGTACTATGGTATTTGAGGAGTAGAGGACCAAGAGCTGGGTGATGCCCTTCTGCACAGGATGTTGGCTTATGCATGCAGAGATTCTTTTTTGATCACAAAATTAGGAAGAGTCCTGCAGTTCTGTTTTCAATGCCATCAGGAAAGACTGCAAGCAGTACTGGAAAATTCAGGCCGTGATCTTGCAAGCACTTATGCACATGAGCAACTCTCCTCCTGGAAGAAATCTTACTGAAGTCACCCTGAAAGGGGACATAGGATATAAAAATCATGGGTAATTTCCTAGTTAATTGTAATCTGAAGAGGATTGAAAGAGCTAAATCTGCAAGTAGCATTCTATCTTCAGCTAATATCGTGGAACTATATTTAGTAACAAAGAAACATGGATTGACTGATTTTGTGATGCAATTTAGACAGGAGTTGAGCTATAATCCTAATATACTTTATCTCATCAGTAAAGCTGCAGGGTGTCATTTAAATAGTTTTATGCCGGTATTACTGAGAATGGGGATAGAATTGTGATGTATGTGCAGATGAATGTATTTCTCAGGAACTATTACAGTGGCTCAGGAACTATTTTAGCACCAATGTTTCTTTTGCTCAAACTGGGAGCATTACTGCTGAACATTTAGCTCCTGATCTAGCAAACATACTTAAGTGCTTTAACACCACCCTTAAGTGATGATGCTAATCTAAGACTTAAAGATAAGCCCATTCTTTGTTGTCTCAGTGGCTGTGTGCTGAGTACATTACAGAATGAAGCCCATTAAAGGCTTGCCTGCACAGGGTAGTATACAGCAACAGATATAGAGGTATAACTCCTCCATATATGAGTTCCTTTATCCTGATTACTTTACAATATTCCAGAGGAACAACCTAAATCTAGAAAAGGCAATATGTGCTGCAAAGTATCCACATGATGAGTTACATTGGTATAAAACTATAATAGTTAAACTAAACTTGTATAATTATTCTGGTAACTTTCCCAGTGAAGACAAACTCTAAGAAGGATCACATGTAGAGGCAAAGTGAATACTGGGCATTATTCACTAAAATACACTGGCTATAGTTTTGCTGTAGTCCCCCATACCCATAACAGGAACACAAAGGTAATGTGTACATATTAGATCATGTCAGGGTCCTGGGCAGTTAATATGTAAGTGACATGAAGAAAATTGTGTTGTTTAGTGATTTGAAGAAAGAATTAACCATCCGGATTCTTGGGGTTGATTCCAGGGACTGATACTACATGACCCTGGGTATAATACATCTACTGGAGTTTCGACTCCAGTAGCCTTCGGATCAGAACTTTCACGTGACAGTATTTTTTGTCTACTGTAAATCTGTGGGTATACTTCATGACAGAGGTATTTATATACCTGACTTCAAAGTCAAGACATCCAAGTAATACTCAAAAGGGAGGGTAGCTTTAAAAAAGAAAAAAAGTCCTTTAATCTCTACATTTTAATTACATCTCTAATTACTTTGATTACTTTAAAATAAGAACAAATTATATTTATCTTCCTCCAAGAGATATTGTAAAACAATAGTATTACACTGCTTTACTTTTCTTAAATGAAAGTTTCTGTGTCTGTTCAAAGCTTTAATGAAAGTATTCTATAGAGAAAATAAATTTATTAAAATACTGAAAAAACATTTCTTAAGTGGTATACTGACATAAGTACTTTCTTCATCCACTGTAAAAAACTACAATGTGCAGATTATGTATCTGAGTCACTGACAACTTCCTGTAATGTTACCATAGAACAAAAACATTTTTTTGTATTTTGTTTGAATCATAATGATACTAGCTGTAAATAAACTAGGTGGAACATGATCTATTAAAACAACCAGTCGTTAGGAAGCAAATCTGGTACACCGTTTTGTACTATAGGTACCAGAAGCCTCCAGTAATTTCAGTTATTACGGCTGGCTTAGGGTACACACAAGATCTACATTTAACATGCTTCAAATAAAAGTGCAACTGAAAGAGCTTTTGATCTGTACCATGTCTACAGTATACAGATGTTCGGCACCCACCCAGCTAAACTTCCACATTTCATAGAAACTGATGCAATTGCCATGCTTCACATATATTGGGTTAGGGAACAAGGATCCTAATGTGTATTTTGGTCATGATTATTTGGAGTCTTCAGTGGTGGAAATTGCAGAACCTAATGGATATTTGCTTCCAAGACTACTAGCTTGTGTTTCCTCTAATCATGGGCTTGTCAGGAAGTTACTGAACAGCATTTGCTCTTTGGTTTTTTCATCATATTTCTAAAAGGAATAATAGTCCCTCCTTGCTACTTGGGGACCTGGCCTATCCCTTTCTCAGCCTAGGAAGCCCTATTCTGGACAGTTGACAGACATAAGATGACAGACATAAAACTATTTTATATACAATTTAGTTATTCTATAAAGGTGCATATCTACCATGCCTACAGGCATGCATGCACTGTTCAACTATTGGCTAAGCAGCTATTATATCAGTGGATCGTGTGTTTGGGTGCCTCAGGACACAGTAGTGGGTATTGATCATTTTGGCTGGTTGCTGAAAGGGAAAGGGGAGGCACAGGGAGAAAAATAGAGTATTAGATGCCATTTGTCTGCTAGTTGAACACGGCTATGAGGCATTGCAGTAATTTCCTCTCCACGTGGTTCTCCATTAGCCTCCATTAGCATTTCCATCTGCTAAATGGGCAAGTCTGCTTTAGTTTCTGGCTGATACAATTTAATGGAGAAGGGGGAAAAGGGTAATGGGAAAAAGATTTTACTCATTTTATGTTTTATCATTTAAGTGAAAATGCAAAGTATGTAAGTTTTCAC
>NW_017728911.1:11807451-11807926 GCF_001723895.1 Crocodylus porosus | reverse complement strand
CCCCCAAAACAAACAAACAAAACTTAAGGTTTTGTTGTTAAGCAGAAAAGAAGAAAACGAATATACTCTTTGTTTAGCATCACCTGGCAAATGTATGGATGCTATGGGAATGCTCATGCAATCACTCACTGCACTGAACTTGGCATGTACAGTGGAAAGACACCCTTCAAAAACTGGCAGTTTAGATGGAAAGGCTTCCTTATGACAAACCCAACACTTGGGAGGCAACAGTCAGTTAAATATCAGGTCAAACAGCAGGGAGAAAGAATATAGAAATGAAAATCCCACCTGAACAAGTGTCAAGGTACAGTGCTCTGACCTATTTGTATATTTCATAGATTTCATAGACATTAGGGCTGGAAGGGACCCCGGGAGATCATCGAGTCCAGCCCCCCGCCCAAAGGGCAGGAAGTCAGCTGGGGTCATAGGATCCCAGCAAGATAAGCATCCAATTTACTCTTGAAGGTGTTCAATG
>NW_017728911.1:11804544-11807440 GCF_001723895.1 Crocodylus porosus | reverse complement strand
TGGGGTGCAGATTGTCAGGGCCGGCTGACTTGAAGGTATCCAGCTTCTCAAGGTGTTCCTTCACGAGGTCAGCATTTATGGAGGGGAGGGGATCCCCCTCACCGAGATTTCCCTGTCCCACAGCAGGCATGGGCGTCCCACGGGAATGATGAAAGACTGACGCAAAGTACCTATTTAATAGGTTGGTTTTTCCTGGGCGTCAGTTGTCAGTTGCCCCATCTGGTTTAGCAGGGCTCCCCACATATCTGAAAAAGGACTTTTTGTTGTCCTTGATGCTTGAAGCTAGTTGGAGTTCAGTTGCAGCCTTGGCTTTCCTGGTTTCCTTCCTGCAAACAAGGATAAATAGTATGTACCCAGCAATTTTAATGCATCTATTTTGTTAGTTAACAAGTATGGATTTGGATTTATTTTTAAAGATCAACAGGGTAGAAACTGTATGTCAGATAAAACATTTCTCATGGCATTAGTTAACTTCAGGACTATCATTAAAAGAGAACTTTAAAAGTCATGTTTATTTTTCCTTGTTTAGACTGTTTACTTTTTCTTGTGTTTATAATAAAGTTTAATCAGTGAAAAATCTACTTGCTACTACTTTCATGTGCTCACTTACTAGATCAAGGTACTTGGTTTGCAGACATTTTGCAGGAGTACACCTTCATTCATATTTTTGGTAGTCAGGAATAGATTTGGTTTGAGTTATGGAAATATTTCTAGTATCCATGTAAAACTATTTAAATGAATCCAAATGTGGATCCTAAAGCACCTGACCATACACCTTTAACATTAATACATTTTTATTTCTGTAGCATTCAACACTGGTGGCCAATAGCCATCTAATTAGTTATTAGTTTCACAGTTGTTGAAGTTATTATTAGTTACATAATTATTTAAAATAGATTAACAATTGTGGCTGGTGTATCGCTATAGTTCTGTAACAGGTTGATGTTTAAGGCTAGGTACAGGCTTTCAGAAAGCCCAAGGCAGAATTGATCTAAGTTATGCAGTTTTCTGTAAGCTGTGTAGTTCAGATTGGTACCAAACAGAACATACATTCACCCTTCCTTCCTATGAAGGAAGTGTGTTGTTGACTTCTTGGGAAATGTCCACATAAGGAGACATGGCAAATGCAGCCTTCGTCATGCATACCATGGGCACATGATATTCTCATTGATTTACTACGGCTTTATTTGAGTAACTAGGATCAGAATATTATGATATCTTCCATGTTGCAGGGATATAGCTTGTAGCTGTGTTGGGCAAAAACATGGGAGATATCATTATTTGCTGTTCAGGGACATAAACTTCATTGCTAAATAGCAAAAAAAAACCAAAATTCAACTCTGCCTGATGTCTGTGCCCTTCAGGGAAGAAACCTGCTGGAGCTTGGCCTCTGCTTAATCGGCATTTTCACAGAGCCACCTTTACATAAATGGACTTTGAAACCCAGGGGAACCACACCATCGTTTACCTCCCCTATGCAAGATGAAGCTACTTTTCTGCCTGGGAGAACTTTTACAATCTTTGAACTCTGCCTGATGAAGGGTGTTTGGACCTGAAAGCTTGGAAAGAAAGAATTTATTTTGCTACTATTTAGTTGATTTAATAAAAGATATCGCCCCTAGCATAAGAGTTTTGTCTGCTTCTGCTTTTTAGACCAACATGGTTACAAGCTATATCCCTGCAATAAAGCACTGAAATTTTAGAGACCAGTCCTCCTTACTGCAACACAGACAAAGCATCCCATTGATGTCAATGGGGAGTGTTGTCTGAACACGGAAAGTAGGAGCTAACCATCAACTTTTACATAGTTTAAAGGGGAGTGGGATCTCCTGTTTGTGTATCAGTGCATTTTCAGCACAGTGTTAGAGTTTTAAAAGGAGAAGCGGGGCGGGGATGCAGGGACGGGACCCTTGTGTTTTTAAGATCGGATGGATATGCTTGCCAAGATCTCCATTAGATTAAATCTTGGCATGAAGTTCTCAACAGTTGATTCTGTACTTTCTCATTTAAGTTTTTATTTGACATTTTAAAGACAGTGATAAATCATCCTCTCAGTAGCTATATTTTTAGCTGCAACTTTTCTGAAATCACTGCCTTTCTATTTTAGGACAGTAAACTTTCTCTAAAAAAAGCTCTTGCTGTTGCAGTGCAACTGTAGTAGCTGTTCTAGGGAACACCTCTGCAACTCTTCTGCTTTTCAACAGGTAGCAGATCCTGTTTTAAAAGCTGAATCCCTCAGGGGTTTGGTAAGTTAGAATTCCCACAGGGACTTGTTTGCATCTTCCGCATTCTGTACAGAAAGTGCTGCGTTAGTGTTCAAAATCTCACTGAAGGTAAATTAAAAGAGGGTTAGCCAAGTTTTTCAGAATTGTATTCTTCATTCAGTTTACCCAGAACAAAATACTTGTAAACCTTGTTGCCATCAACTTTTCATTCTCTTTCACTGTTCAAACTTTGCTCTCAAAATACAAGATCAAACATAAGCTCTTGACTTGATATTCAGAATACATCGTTTTCAAATGTATCTGCAATCTAGACATCATAGCTGTTGCTTCTCTGATCCTTTGCAATAGTTTTCCCTTATGTATATGATGACCTCATCAGTCTTTTCCTGTTTGTTACTGTGCATCCATACTGAAATGTCTTGGTAATGACCAGAGATCTGGGCTTTCTGTTTCCCACAGAAAAATGTAGATTTTCTCCTTTAAAGGAGAAAACCTGGGATGCCACGGGTTTCTCCTTGCAGGCTGGCACAGTTTCAGCCTTCAAGGGGCTGCTTGGGGCTGGGGGGAGTGGAGGAGGGCAGTCAGAGGCAGGGGGTGCTATGTGCATTGTGTGCGCACACACACGCACGCACGCACGCACACACACACACACACGTGGCCGACAATACAGC
>NW_017728911.1:11779565-11804533 GCF_001723895.1 Crocodylus porosus | reverse complement strand
CACACACACACACACGTGGCCGACAATACAGCCAGGCAGCGTGGTGGAGAGAAGCTCCTGCAGCTAAGTCTATGGTCTATGCAGGTAAGCCTCTGGGGTGGGGGGGCATAGGCAATGTGTGAAGGGTGAGGAAGGCATATGTGATGCATGGAAGGGCACAATGGGAGACATAACTTGTGGGGATATTGAGGCAGCAGTGGTGGCTCACACTGAGCCCACATGGTGAGGGACAGAGTGGGGCAAGTTTGGCAGTTGGTGGCTGAGGGCGCTGCCTAGCTGAGGCAGTACTGGAGCCTGGGCCTGGGCTGGGCCTGGAGCAGGCAGGAACTTGTGGCTGGAGGACCTGGCTGGGGAGTGGCACAGATGGTTCCCTGCCGCTATGCGCACTTGCGGAGAGGGATTGGGCCCATAGGTGATGCATCAGGGGGAATGGGAAGGCACATGCCTCCCCCAGATTTCTGCCCCCAGTGGGTCATGGGGCTGCAGCTTTGCTGGATCAGCACCAGACAGGAGCCACCTCTGCAGTCCAGTGGTGGGGGGACCTGGTATGGGCAGGCAGAGCAGGGTGGGGAGACTTGCTAGTGCCTCTGCCACTGCTGGGAACACTGCTACCATGGCTGCCAAAGTAAACCGCCACATTGGTGGCATGTTGTGCCCCACAACTGTGGCATCAAGCAGGGGGTGACCTTGGTGGCCATGGTGGTGCAGCGTTCCTGGCGACAGTGGCAGCACTGAGCCTCCCTGCCCCATTCTGCCCTCCTGCGCTGGGTCCCACTCACCAGGCTGTGGAGGCGGCTCCTGCCTGATGCTTGTTCAACGAGGCTGCAGCCTTGTGCCCCACTGTGGGTGCAGAAATCTGGGGGGGACATGTGCCCCCCCATGCCCTCCCAACAAATCACCTATGGCCTTGTCTATGCCCACTCCCCCCACCCCACACACACCCTCTGCTCCACACGTGGGGGGGCCTGGAGGCTGAGGGCAGCAGGTCAGGAAAAAAGGGCACTGGCAGGGACAGGGGCCTGTGGGTTGGGAATGAGGGGCACCAGCAGGGCTGGGAGGGGTTGGAGGATGTAGATCAGGAGTAAAGGGCAGGGGCAGGGGCAGGGACAGGGCACTGGCATATTAGGGATGCTCAGTGCCACAAAGCAGTGGGGAAAACAGCTGCAGCTGGACCTGTGTCCTGGTGAGTGAAATGGGCAGGGGGAGCTCTGATTTTTCATGATGAATAAAACAAAATCAAACGCCAAAATATATAGGTATTTAGAATTTTTTATAATGATTGAGGCACTAGTAGGCTTCCAAACTCGTTTGTAATTGTAACTATATCAATAACACATTGTGTTCAACTGATACCTATGTAGATATCGGCGTTTCATTTTAATTGCAGGAAAACATGGATTTGGGGTTTTTTAATCAGAGAATTTGGGGGGTTTTCAGAGAATTTGGGATTTTTTTCTGAGAAACCCAGGGTCCGCAGTGATGACTTTTATTAGTCTTGTTCATTTGAGGTTCTACATTGTAAGATGATCTATTGTTATGGCTTTTTTCCCCTCTAAGAATAACTTGGGCCAAAACTGCAATATTCTTAGCACAGTGAATAGCTTCAGTGAAATCAGCCTGATTATTTAAGAATTAAGATACTACTTTACATAAATGAATGCATCTAAAAGCTGACCCCTGTAACTGAAATCTTTCTTTACTAAGATTTTTACTCTACCATTGCATATATTATATACATTGTTCTGTATTACATGATTTCACTATTTAAATGAGCAAATGAGAGAAAAAAAAAAAGCAATATAAGCTTCAGTATGAACCCTCTTCTCCCAGCAGTATATATTGAGAAAAGAATTGAAAAGAAGAACACAATGGGGAGGGGAGAGATGTAGTGCTGGGAGTGGAGGGTATGCCCTGCTGCCACTTGCCCAGCCAGGGCAGAGGGATGTGTGATGCGGGCGCAGCAGCACTGGGTGAAGGGGCTATGCCCTGCTGCCACTTGCCCCCTTCTGCCTGGAGTAAGCCGCATGTGCAGTTGCACCCCCCGCCCTGGCTGGACAAGTGGCAGCAGGGCATAGCCCCCGCCCCCAGCGCTGCTGTGCCTGCATCCTGCACCTCCTGCCCCACTCCCCAAATCCTGTACCCCCCCGCCCTGGCTGGGCAGCTTGTCCCAGCCCCAATCCCTCCCTCCCTCACACCCCTTCTCTCCCCACTCTGTGCACCACAACAGACATATCAGCTGGAGGCAGCTGTGTCCAGCGTGGTGAGGACTGCTGCCTGTTTAGTCTATGGCTGAATCTTTGAAGCAGCACTGAATCTTCGGATCCAATTTGGCCAAATCAAATCAGGACAGTGATTTGAATCTCTGAATCAAATCACTGTCCCTCTGAATCGACAGAATCTGAATCCAAAGTGAATACTTGCCGCTTCACACAGGCCTAGTTATTGTTAGAGCTGGTTGAAAATTTTCCAGCAGGACAGTTTTCCATGGAAAGAGTGATTTGACAGAAACCAACTTTCTGGAGAAACATGTTAATTCTGTCAAAATTTTTAGTGGCAGGTAGGCAGGCTGACGTGATTGTGCATGTTTGGCTTCCTGGCAGCTTGCAGGCCAGCCCATCAACTGGCGGGGAGGCCATGCAGCACCCCAGGATTGCCTGGGTTCTTGCAGCCTGCTTACCTGTCCCCTACTTCTGTGATCCCCATTGACTGGCTGGATCCCCAGCAGGTTTTTTAAAAAGTTCCATTTTTGATTCTCCTGCTTCTAAAATGTCCTTTTTGTGTAAAATATTAAGAAATGCCAGGGAGTTAGCTCATCAGGGAACCTGGCAAAAGCAGATGAAAAACCATTTAATTTTTTTTCCCCCTCAGAAAGTAAGGTCCATTTTTGGCTAGTTGTAATTTCACTGCCAAAAAAAATTCATGTCGCAATTTTCAAATATAAGCCAAACAGATTCTTCAGTGCCTATTCTGTATCATAATTTTATCACAAATCTCTTAAAGCTCATGGAATCATATGATTTATAGTTTCAACTTTAATTTTTTAAAAAAGGGGGTTTACAGTGCTTATACTTGTGGTGAATGCCTCCAAAACATTAACCCAAAATTAAACAAAAAGAAGTTAATTTTTTTTTTTTAACTGTCATTTTTGGGGATGTGACGCTTGTGGTTTGTGAACATTTGCAGTGGGCAAGAATTCTGGACTGGGTATTATAGATCCATCCAGTTCAGTTAGGTTACTGATGAGGTTAGAATCATATATCCAGGAACAAACGTGATGCATGGAAAAAGACACCTTAAACTTTTTTTTTTTTAATGTGCAGGCACATATTTGCATATTTTCCCACTCCCATGGAACCCATTATAGCAGTATAGCTAGGAAGGTGTCTACCCGAACTTGAAGCAGGTTTAACTTTAGAGCCTACAAATCCTACTGAGGTGTGCAGCAGAGAATATGGGGTTTATTATGCTACTACACTGCATAGTGTTAACAAAGTATAAGGCTTATCTCTTTAAATACGGAGTCACTACACTGACTTCAGAAGAATTCTCTCTACAGGTGGGTGCAAAATTGAATTATGTTGAATTGCCTATATCAAAATTACTGGCAATCATTAAATCAGTTTTTACTTTAGAAAGTACTTCATACATCCTATAAGAAGGAAAAGACAGGTTGTGGTGTTTTCAGTTTCTTCAGCATGACAGATTTGTTATTTTAAACTTAGCATTTCATACTTTTTTGATATTATTCTTCTATAAAATAATTCAATTGACCATTTCATGCATAGACAAAACTGACGGTTTTACACACAGAAAATCATTAAATGCAAGCTAAAATAGTTTTTCAGAGTCATGAAATAATTTAAATGCTAGAAAATGACTGAGCAAACAAAACATAATGTTAAACAATTTATAAAGATGTTACAAGTACATGTACGCAACATATCAAAATGAACAGTGCTTATTTAGCAAAAAAACTGAAAACCTTTATATCCTTTTGGATTTTCTGATAAATTAGTTTCTAGTGAGACTGTATAGGCAAGCAAGAAGGCAACTGCAAATAACACATTTTAACTATACATACAAAATGACTGTAATTGCATAAAATTCATACAGATTTAAATCTTAAAGTGAAACAATCTCCAATGTCATTCAGCTTTACAAAAGCAAATTTCAGATTCTGCAAATTTGAATAAAAAGAGCCCTCAAGAAAGAAAAAAACAACCTATTTTCTAATAACAGTAGAATTGATAAGCCTGTGAATAACATCAGGCTGGTGAAAAACTGTAAGGAAAAATAAACTTTCAGAAATGTCCATTGCATTTACATTTACCAGCACTGCAGAATATAGGTACAGGCTATAAATGGAGAGATTTTATACAGATGCCAAAAATTTGAAGCCATTGATAATCTAACTCGATTCTGCCAAAAACTCTCTTATTTTAAATATTGTAACAGAGTTTTCACTGTAAACACATTAGAACCTACAGTTCTGTAAAAGTGATTATGAAAGAATATATATATTTAACTATATACTTGTAAAATTACAAATGCATAAATCCTGGTTACCAATTGTGGTACCAGTTGTGTGTAAACCATATTTTCTTATTATCTTTTAAATGGTACATTTCTCTACAGTAAGAAAAGACATACCAGTATTTTAGAGAGGAATCTTTTACAGAAGCAATCCTGGAAAATAGATGCAAGAACTAGGCAATCAAAGTATATATTTAATAACATATTGCAAATGGCTTTTAGTATTGCTGTTCAACAACATCTCTGTATAACAATTCACATTTGAAAGTCATGAGTGTGAGAAATAGTGTCTGTAAACCATGAGATTCAGAGCTATATTCATGAAAGTGGCAGAACCTATTCCATAAGTCTTTTTTCTCTTTGCAGTTAGCATTGGCTGTCTTGCCATTGACTCAACAGTATTAAGTGTCTGCTCTTATTGCATAGAGTTTAAGTCTTATAGATTAGGGAAATCATTCTGATTGTCTTATAGTAGAACTGTTTGAAAGAGTCAGGTTGGACTTCCATTATTTGCATGTAATAAGCCTGCTGAAGCCATTTAGGTTGTCTTTTCATATAAAGAGTAAAATGAAATAAAATAAATATGTCCTGGTCTGGAATTACACAAAACCAGCTTCAGGTAATATGGTGTATACTTGCTTCTGTCCCCAGAGTGATATTACATTGAAATTCCCAAAGGAAGAAAGATTTGTTGTATCAGTTTTGAATTCAAAGGTGTCTACATTTTTCAGTTATATTCTCTATATTTGACATCCATTTTCCTTCACATTTACTTAAATAAACTTTATTTATGTGCAGCCCTAATTCAGTCTGTGATTATGCAAGCCATTAATGCAAATCTTGGGTTATTTTCTATTTTTATCCCTCATTACTATTTTGGAAAAATTATCATTGCCATTTACAATATTTGTATTTTCATTGAGGCAAGGATTCTTTGAGTGATACCTTTTATTGGACCAACTGCATGGTGGAGATAGAGTGAGACAAGTTATATTTTCCTTGTAAGCCAACCTCGTGAAGGCAGTAGTTTAAATTTAAAGCCACAGTTTAAGCCCATCACCTGTATTTGACAAGTGTAACATTAACTGTACATATGCCTATATACTAAGAGAGCAGTAACAGAAAACAAAATGTTATTGCCTGTGTTCTAAGAGAGGTCACATATTTTGCTACCAAATCAAATCAATGACTTGCAAATACTCCTGTGTTTGGAAGAACCTGTATTTTTCCATTCATAGCCATTTTGTTGACCAAAAGTCACTTGAGCTTGTACATTCC
Source organism: Crocodylus porosus (assembly GCF_001723895.1). Taxonomy (NCBI): domain Eukaryota; kingdom Metazoa; phylum Chordata; order Crocodylia; family Crocodylidae; genus Crocodylus; species Crocodylus porosus. The sequence continues at coordinate 11,798,722 of NW_017728911.1, read as the reverse complement.
TAAGTTATATAACCAATCACTATCCCAGAAATCAGAGGTGAAGGGCTGGGATTACCAAACATTCCTTTGCATTTTTTCTACTCCTTTTGGTCTAAAGAACACTTGTCCATAAGAATGTGCATGTGTTGGATGTGTAAAAATAAAGACCACAGCTGATCAGAAGTTCTCAGTGGAAAAGAGAGAGAGTGTGTGTGTGGGTCTGCGTGTGCAACCTTTGTAATGAAAATATTTCCCATTTGTCATTATTCTCTAACAAAGATCCAGTAACATGAATTGCAGTTAGAGGGGGCAGCAAGGCTCAAAAAGCCCTGGGCACTTAGCATCTGTGAGTCCTACCTAACTTTACATCCACCCCTAGAAGGAATGTCCCCCCTTCAGCCAATCCACAAAGTACAGAACATTATTATTTCTACTGCATAAACAATATAGCAAATCAGTAAATGCACAATTCTTTTGTAGAAATTAACATAAAAAAGTTATGTTTAGTGGTAAATTGGTTACATTAACCCAGTCAGATTCCTGATGATTGCTGCCATGTGGGCTGACAGCCATTTTAGCACTCTGTTTCAGTGGAAGCACTGTCTTGCTTAGCATTTTGTTCTTCACTGCCACAGGCAACCACTAGGCTTGATACACTGCTGGCATGTCCTGGTCTATTTAATTTGTCCTTCGTGGACTTGCCTTTCTGTGAATGGCTGTGTAAACTCTTTGACCGTACAGATGGGAATCCACAAGTTCTGTCTGGTTTCACAGACAATAAATTTTCCGTCTCAGCCTTGTTGGTAACAGGTGTGGAAGAGTAAGAGGCACTGACACCTGTTTCACCAACATCGCTGTCATCTTCCGTATCTGTCAGTACCTGTTTTTGTTCTGCCTGCCTTTCTGCTTCACACACAAAACCAGGATATTCTGGGGGACGCTCCTGAGAGAGTTCCTGTTCAACGTCGTATTTCCATTCACTAGCCCACTGTTCAACTGCAGAAGGGCCCACTTGATCCAATACGGTACTATATTCTGTGGTCCAGTTGTTAACCCCTCCAACCAATTTCCCTCCATGGGCAAATATAAAACTCCTAGACTTCATCATGGTTGTTTGATAAGCACTGAAAGTTTCAGGAGCGTAATAGCGCATTTCCTTAGATTTCTCCAAGGGATAAGAGATAGTAGCTTCTAATTTGGTCCTTTCTACAGTTAACTGAGTGTTCTGAAAATTTGGTTTTGGTACTGACTGCCCATTCATAACAATATTTGACTGGTTAATATGTTGAGGAATTGTTTCATCACTCTTGAAAATCCTTTGCTTCACATAAGCAAAACCAGCTGAACCAGAACGGGGTCTAGTAACATTCTTTGCAATTTCTACTGTAGCTTTACCGTCATCTGTAGCGGAAACTGCATTAGCACTGGAGGCATAGCGGAGACTACTATGGCGTCCTGGAACCAGTTGCATCTTTGAGCCCACTCCATTTTTCTCTTCTTTTGTACCAATAGAATATGCCTTTTTGCGCAATCCCAAGGCTGGTGACATGGGGGCAGTACTGTCATCACATATTAATTCATCGCCACCAACATGATATCGGTACATGCTGTAGCCATCAGAACTGTTGACACTGCTTTGCCTTAGGAGATAGGCAGTATCACATTCCGAGGAAGCCCGTGAGCGTGTGTGCATCAGTTCAGATTTGTCAATACCTGCTAGCTTTTCAAGAGCATTCACCATCCGACCAGAGAGCTCTTCCAGTTGAGAAAGTCGAAGGTCAACTGTCTGAAGAGAAGCTTTCATAAAATGTTCTCTTTCATTTACTTCTTCTAACCTCATAGACATATTTTCAACTCTGTTGAGTATAAACATAAGGAATTAATTAACCAGAAATTATAGAATTATTATGCATAGTGGCAGCTTGCAGATGTTAAAAAAATACACTTTACCAGAAGAAACAGCATGTTACTTCAACCTGGCTCTGTAGCGTCTGTAAAGATTGGGCGTCTGTAAAGATTGGGTGCTTCAGCAGGCTTTTTGGGTTTTTTAGCTAAAACTGATTATTAGGTAAAAGCACCAAAAAAGCCCCACTGTAAAGACATCTGGCGAGCCAAGTTAAAGTAATGTGCTGCCTCTTCTGGGCATATGCAGGGCGCAGCACAGGAATGTGTCAAGTTTAAAGTAAAGTGCTGTTATTTTATTTATTTTTTTTGCATCTGTAAGCACCCAATATGCCCCTAAAATGATGGAATTATGTTACAAGTGAATTTTAGCACATCTTGTTCCTAATGTGCAACCATGTCAAAGGACATATATATTGAACGTACAGTTTTCACTTAGAGTGTGAACATGCATCACTTTTGAATGTTTCAAAAATGCAGCTGTACAGATACACAGGTGGGATAAAACACTCCCAAATGTTTTTGCAGCACTCCACCCAGGAGGGATGATAAGGATTATATACGTGTTTTCCCGTCGTTGAATTGCTGTATTTTTAAAGCATTTCTAAGCCTGAAACATTTGAAATGGTAAACTTACTTTCATTTTTATGGAACAAAATTTACTCCTGTGCAAAAAGCAGTACAAGATTTATCCATCAACAAAGTCCCACTTCTGCTTTCAAATAAGGTCTGAATTGGTGCATAAGTTTCACGCTTCCCTTTGTACAAGAATTAATTTTCCTAATAAATGTACTGCCCAGCTTATGTCTTTAAGAAACAATTCACTTTTCTAATGCAGAATTTTCCCTGTATTTCATACAAAAGATGCAGTTGTTTCTCCTGTCAATTTTGAACAGTGGAAATACTATTAAATGTATATTTTTGAAAAATATATATTTATGAGAACAGATGGAGAACATCTTCCTTATAGCTACTAGAATGTAACAATTTTGAATTGTGCTACCCTTTTCTTTTTTAAACTTTAAGAAGGAAACATGAGAAGTATTTACTTTATGTGAAAAGATTCCCAGAATTTCTTCAGGAAAAAAATGTATCCACTTGCAGAGGAAGGCTGATACCTTTTTACACTCTTAAGAAGTGGATATTAAATGATGCAGCATTTACTATCACAAGATTGGAACAGTTAACACATTTCTTTTCAAACTGTTATACTAAATTATTTTCTCGCTAAAACAGGGCTTGGGAAGCAGACAGGGAGGTCAAGCTCCTACCCTACTTCATTGAAAATTTACAAGATGGAGTTTTTGACAGAGATTTATTTTGAAAAAGGAGCTTGTGTTTTCTGGTTCATTGTGTGTTCTAGTTGCAGAAATTTAGCTGTTTCTACTACTGTTTCAGTCCACTATACAACCAGACCTCGATTTACACAGTGGTTATGTCCTTGAAAAAACACTGTGCAAATAGTAATCATGTAAAAAGATACCAAGGGTCTATGTGAAATAAGGATTTAGCTTCCAGATGCGGCCAATAATTTGGCTGATAGATGCTGGTGTATATGCACAGCTGCAGTACAGCATGCAGGCAGTGAGAAGCAGAGCCCAGCAGTTTGGAGAGCTGCATGCAGCTGGTAAGTCTGGTATAGTGGAAGGGGAGGGGAAGGGTCAGAGGGGGCGCAGATCAATGCCCCCCATGGTGAAGAGGAGTGGGCAGGGGTAGACGCTGCCCAGCCAGGGCGGGGTGGGCACAGGACAGAGCCATGGCTTGTCCGGGGGGCACGGGGCGGGAGTGGCCCCCACCACTGTGTGCATCCGAGGAGGGTATGGGGAAGGCATGTGCCCCCATATCTGCATGGGGTGGGGAGGGGCAGGGCAGGCAGCCTGTAGCTACGGGCTGGAGCTGGGGCTATGCCGGGCTTTTCTCAGTGGGGGGCTGAGCTTGGGGCAGGTGGCAGCAGCACTGGGATGGGGCTGTGGTGGGGCACTGCAGCCACCCCAAATTTCATCATAGCCCCCATCCAGCACCACTTCTGCCTGCCTGGTGCAACCCTGGATCTTCTTGGTGCATGGGTGGAGGCAGGGGTTGAGCTGGGGCTCTGTGCAAGGTGGGCAGTGGCAGCACTGGAAGGGGGTATGGGGGGTGGGGAGGCCACAGTGAAATTTGGAGTGACTGCAGCCCGCCCCCCCCGTAACCCCTGCCCAGCGCCGCCACTGCCTACCCTGAGCCCAGCCCCTGCTGAGAAAAGCCCAGCACAGCTCCAGTTCCAGCCTGCAGCTGCAGCCTGCCCACCCTGCCCCATGCAGATCGAGGGGGACATGCCCCTCCATGCCCTCCCAGGGTGAGCGCAGCAGCAGGAGCCCCCCAACATGTCCCCCAGGTGAGCCACAGCTCTGTCCCATGCCCAGCTGGGCAGTGTCTGCCCCTGCCCCCACTCCTCCCTCACTGTGGGGGCCTTGATCTGTCCCCCCCATGCCTCTTCCCTCCCACTACATCAGACTTACTAGCTGCGCACAGTTCCCCAAGATGCCAGGCTTTGCTTCTCACTGCCCGACTGCACTTCACTGTGTAAAAGTGAATCCATATCATGTACAAAAATAAAGGGTTGCAATTAATTGACCATGCATAACTGAAACTGTGCTAAAAAATACCATGTAAATCAAGGCCTGACTGTACTTCTCAGCACCTGTGTAAGTGAAAGTAAGTGATTTCACTTACACGTGAGCTAGGGTTTGTTTAATGATTGCTGAGCTATACTGGCACTAATCCTCATATGGGCTATGGACTACTGACCATGTAAGTGCAGTGCTGGAAAGTGAGAACTCAGGTATCTGTATCTCGTTTCCCATTATGTAGTAGATATATCGTTTCTACTGTTCACTGTGCAGTTGTTTTAGTTATGCGGGGTCTGAGTTAATTTCAGCAGCCTCCTTTGGTACACCCTTTTCCTAAACGCAATTCTTAGAGCAATGATCAACCATGTACGAGGGAGGTTGGGGATGTGCAAGCCAGTGTGTGCTAGGTGGGTAGTGCCTGTACACATGCAGTGTATGTTTGTGTGCAATATGATTGTGCATTTTTATTCATCACCAAGCCTGCAGCTCCTAGGTTGCCTGGCTAGGTTACCTAAACCTATCACTCTGTATGGATCTTCCCTTTCCTGCATGGAAGGGATGCTCAGTCACTTCTCTTGCACTGTTCTTCTCATAGCAGCCCTATGGAAGCTTCTAAACAAATAAGAATCCACATTTCAAATCATTCTTCCCCAACGATGCTGGGGGAAGCAGGGCATTGTGTCTCAGAGCCCGGAGTCTCAGATGGGGCCAGAGCTGATGTGAAGGCACAGAGATGAGGTGGCAGTTTTGCTTTTACCAGGGGTGTCAAACATGGGCTGCATGCAGCCCATAGAGCCCCACCATCTAGCCCAAAGTGCTGCCCCTGGGTCCGATCAGACCCACACTGGACATGGCACATGCCCTTGGAGCATGGGAGGTCTGTGGGCTGTATTGTTACGCAAATAGCATAAATACCAGCTGGATGTTAGGTAAATAACATGGAAATAGATTTTTTGCCTATTGCTTTTAATCTTATGTATTTTCTTGAGTTTTGCATTGCCTTAAGAAATTCCATTTTGTATTGCTCCGTAGCTTGACATAAGTGCTCGACCTTTTACTTTTTTGTATGCTGAATGGGTGAGAGTGTGTTTGTGGAAAAGGAAAACATCAACTGGTGACTAGCTGAAGAATGCAGACTGATAAAAGACCTAACAAATAGAATCTGCCCCAGAACAGCGAGAGAACAACAGCAATCGACTTTCAAGAAATAACACAGTGATAACCTAGCAAAAGCCCAGAGAACTGGGTGAATTGACAAAGCTATAAAAGATAGGGCAAGACATATCGATTGTGGGTCTTGTTCTGCATGTCATCCTGGAGCACTGGTTTGTCTGATGAGATGGACCAGCAGGAGCCCAGCTCCCACTCATGATCAACTTGGCTGGCCACTAAATTGATCCTAGCACCAGTAAAACTGGTAATGTATACCAGCGCAGAACAGAAATTGGGGGTATGACTCTGTGTGTGTGTGTGTGTGTGTGTGTGTGTGTGTGTGTGTGGCATCTTGCCTTATCCTCCCTAATCAGGTCTCACTCATGATTTGATCAATTGGCAATCTGTGTAACAGGATCCAGCCCACATACCTCCTCACCTTACGTCTCCCCCAGTATACCTGATCCACTGGCTGCTCCAGCCAGTGTGGAACTTACACTGTATGCAGCACAGATCCTGGAGTAGCTGGACCGGAGCATCAGTGTGCAGTCTGGCCAGAGCATCAGTCATACTGCACATTGTGGCTTCCCCGGCTGGAGTATGCCACATAAAGCACCTGCTTTGGATTTGCATTGCACACAGTGCCCACTCCAGGTGATCCAGGACCTCTGCTGCATGTGGTGCTTACAGGTTCCATATGCAGCATGAATCCTGGACTGGCTGGTAGGGCTGTGCGAAGCTTTGGTCCCTGATTTGATTCAGTGGAGACTTGGCCTTATTCAGCAGCTGAATCTGAATTGAATCAGAGGACTCTTTAATTTCTCCGAATAGAATCGGAACCCTCCAAATAGATTCAGAGAGATTCAGAAAGATTTGGAGATTTGGACATAGAGACAGCTTTGAATGTTTTTTCTATGTACCTCTAGGCAGCAGGGGCTCATGAGCACTGCGATGCTAGGGCACATGGAGTATCCCACAGAAGCATGGGGGGCTCCCCAGTGTGCTTGACAGGAGACCCGGATGTGGACCAGAAGCACTTCCGGTCCACTTCTGGGTCTGCTGGGGAGCACACTGGGCTCCCCACCCCTGCACCCCCTAGTTCATTGACTGATGCCTCCTGGGTCTGGGGGGGCACCCAGGGTCCTTCTGTGGCCATTAACTGAGCTGGGGAGTCATGGGGGGACCCCCCAGTGCACTCCCCAGCAGACCTGACCGGAAGTACTTCTGGTCCATGTCTGGGTTTTCCGCTGAGCACGTGGAGCACCCCCCTCCCCGCACTCCTGTGGGACGCTCCATCTGCCCCAACATTGCAGTGATCACTAGCTGTGCCTGCTACCTCAAGGCATGTAGAAAAAACTTTTAAAGCTGTACCTGTGTCTGAATCACTGATTCTCTGAATCAGCATTGACTTTTCAGATTTGGATTTGGCCGAATTGAATCAGGGACAGCGATCCAAATCAACTAATCGAATCATTGTCCCTGGTTTGGGCCAAATCTGAATCCAAATCAAATAGGGTCTGCTTCACCCACCCCTACTGGCTGGAGCAGGCACTGCATGCAGCACAGCCTGGTGGAAGCAGTTGCAGCATGAAGCATGGTTGATGCTTGGTTGAACTATGCTGTATTTGGTGCCTGTTCCAGCTCCTCCAGGTTCCGTACCATACACAGAGCAGGTCCCAGATGTAGCCACTGGATTAGGTAAGTTGAGGGATGGAGTCTGTGGGCTGGATCCAGCCCAGGGACTGGCCCCTTGCTACTCATCTGGCCTGCAGGATGAGTTTGGCACCCCTGGCCTCTACACATCTCCCAAGATCCACATAGTGTAGCCCTGTAAAATTCCTAGTGGGGTTACTTGCAGGATCCTCCCCACAATGGGAAGATGTTTGCAAACAGACCCCCACAAAGTTATCTCTTCTCAACTCCCAGACTTCTTCTGTAAGGGTTTTTAGGCCTTTCTCAGCTACTAAATGAAGTCTGGAGCTGTTGAAAGGTACTGGATTGGCAGCCCTGGAGACCACACAAAGCTTAAAAAGAACTTAATATGAGGGCCTTATTACATATTAATTTTAGGCAGCTCTTGGAGCTCTTAACCAAAGGATTGTCTACACATTAACACTTGAAACTTTAAGGACACTTTAGGCAGCTTAAAGTTGCACCACTCCAGGGCAGATTTATCTCTGTTCTGTGTTACTCAGCTCATGTTCCATATGTGTGGCTACACCTCACAGATGAGCTGCTGAAGTTGCAGTCCTTCAGCATCCCAGGATGCAGTGTTCCCTTCCCCACCCTCCTGTTCTGTATGGATAAACTTTCTACTCACCGAAGTCTATTGGCCAGGGAGTGGTTCTGGCACCAAGCCAACTCCCCCTCCCATCCACAGGGGTGTGAACTTCCCATCCCAGGGGTGCAACCCCATGCAAACAGCCTGCAGAGCACAAGCTATTTAGCTAGGTGGCAGGGTACATCTGGATCTGGGAGTGGATCTAGGGTGGCTTGAGAGCAGGTCCCCAGAGAGCTGGGGCTTCCTTCCTAGGGAAGGGGCAGTAGCTCCCCCAAAACCACCTTCCCTCACCGCTTCCAGCTCCCAGCCACCAAGGGAAACATGATCACTACCTCCCACACCCTAATCCCAATTTAGTAAAACATAAGACCGTCTTTAATTTACTTCCTTTTTATTTTTAAATTAATTTTTTAACTTCTTTTTATTTTATTCTTCAGTGGCTGATTTTATTTCACCAGTAATCCCCATTTCCCTTTCACCTTCCATGTCATTACCCACATCCATCCCACTGAATTTCCACCTCCCTGCTTCATATTCCTGCCCTTCAGCCCAGGTTGCACCCATCCTCACCTAGAGCAGAGAGAGAAGGCTGTCTTGGCTCACCAGTCCTTTAGTGGCAAGTCACAGCTGTGCAGGGCCGTGGCGACAGTCAGAGAAGGTTTTTAACCTTAAGGGTCACGTCCACATGTGTGTGGATGTTTGGTTCCCTGGGGAAAAGTGGCAGCGGCACACCTTGCGCTGCGGCTACTTGTCCCCAGGGAACAACCATGCCACTTGCGCTTTGGTGCGTGGCAAGTTGCTGGAGGAATGGGGAGGCTTATCTGGGGTCTGGGGGCCTCCTTGGGCTGCAGCCATAGTGATCCTGTGAGGCAGAATCTGGCCAGCAGCAACACTGTGGCTCTGGGTGGCCCGGCTCTGCTATTCAGCAGTGCATGCTGCCTGAGCATGCGCTGCTCTGTTTTTTCCCGCCGCAGCTTTTTTTGACCCCTGGATATCCAAGGGTCAAAAAACCTGCAGGAAAGAAGGAGCAGTGCATGCTTGGGCAGCGTGACCTTGCAGCTCAGAGGACACTGGACTGGGCAGGCAGCGCACCCTTGCAGTGCCACATACTACACAACCACGCTCGTATGGATGTGCCCAAGGTATGTGACTGCTTCAAGCTAGTACTAACACTGATCAACATTTGAGCAGCTCAAAATGCAATGTGTAGCAAGGCCCTGTAACTCCATTACATTTGATTACAGTGTTTTTCTCTTAGGAAGTATTTTAAAATTTCACCCAGTGATATCAACACAGCATGCTTTGTGTATATTCAAAATGCTATAAGGAATACATTGTGAAAAGTTAATTGAATAAAAGCAATGAGTTTCAGTTGCTATGATTTCTAGCATCACCAATAATTTGCTTTTAATGTGTTTGGAGGGCCCTAGGATAATCATGAAAATGATTGTGAATCCTCAACATCTTAATGCCATTTGTTCATCCAAAAATGGATATTGGAAACATATTATTTGCTATTTGACATTCTTTAGTCTTCTATTTACATTTTTTTCAGTTATCCAGTCATGAGGGAGGAAAAATACCCAGTAACTAATCCCACAGAATAATTAATTTTAAAAAATGTTATATAAAAATGTATCCATAGGTTGAATCTATTCATATATACTGAGAAAGCTCTTATGAATAAATTTGTATAGATTGTTCCCAAACAATATATGAACAAAAAAGGGAACTTTATAACAAGTAATAGTATCTATATCTATCTATGGATAATGTATAATTTAATATGTAATACTAATATATATAAAGGATAATATATCATATAAAGGATTTGCAATTTCTGTTTATTCAAGTTCTTTCTTTGTATTATATTAGATGAAGATGGAATCTTTCTCCACTCCAGTGCTCAAGAGTGAGCTCTGGGAAGAATGTATTATTATTCAATTTATTTCCACATGTGCCAATCACTTCAGCCATTCTTTACTAAGAGGCATTCTATTAAGTATATGGGAAGTGTTTTCTAATGACAAGGAGCAAATGTTGACTTAAAAAAGATCAAGGTACGACTAAAAAAAAAAAATCAAGGTAGGATAACAAACAGGTTTGGTTACTGCATAAAAGAGAATGCACTCCGGAATTTATTGAACTATTTTAGCTCTTAGTTCAACTGCAGAACAGATTTGCAGATGGCAGAATTATTATCTAGTCCAATTAAAAATCCATTTTTTCTCCATTTTCCCCTCTTACCTACATTCTGATATAAATTATGGACCAGGAAGCCTGCACATAAAAGCTATGGACCAGGATGTGATATGATCATATACCAGCAAATCAGCTGTGGAAATTAAATTAACATTTCTTTTGCTCTTGCACACAAAAGATGATGGAGCATCTACAGCAAGAAGTCACGAGAAATATGCAGATCTGCTTTGTGCTCATGTATTATAGGTGATCAGTGAGGCTTACTGGCTGGCTCTGCTTTATTTATTGTCACAATAGCCACAGATTTGAAAAACTGCCAGGGCATATGCAGTAGATATTGTGTTCGTGCACACACACAGACACATGCTGTTGTATCCACAGAGCAGATTTCATTTACTCTTCTACTCCCAGACTGCACATAGAATACTGCATTATATTCAGGGTCTCTCTCTATCTGGAAGGAATTCAGAGCAAAATATTTAAGTGGCTTGTTGTATGGATCTATGCAGAAATGCTATAAGAAATGGAATGTCAATCATTAAAGTGTTGCTAACTATTTGTTTGGAATTCAGTTAACTAACACAGCTGTAATATTACAGGTATTTCCTGCAATGTTATGGTCATATTGAATATTTGTACATGCTAAATATCAATTATAGGTCAGCTAAAAGATGACTAAGGGAATTCGTGATATTCAGCTAAGGGCACAAAAACCATATGAAAAGAATTATTTAGGGTGGTTCTTGAGGTGAGGTATAATTAGGAATTAATGAGATGGAACTGTGCAAAGGAATATTTAAGAAAAGGATCGTGCATCATTTTCATAATAGCAAGTTTTCTCAGAATGCTGAATAGCCATCCAAGGGAAGCAAGGGAAGAATCATTTGACTTATTTACAATGGCCAGTAAACTGGGCAGAGCACTGGAAAACATGATCTAGAAAACAGATCTTCTCTGAGAGGTTTTTTGCTTGGATGACCTAGTAACCGAAACCTATAATAGTGCTGCTATATACACAACATAATGATTTACAACAGGGTTTGGCAACCCTTGGCACGTGGGCCAAGCATGGCATGCGAGGCCATTTTGCTCAGCATGCCATGGCCAGCCCTGGCTGCTGCCAGCAACAGAGCCCAGGCTGCTCCCAGCAGGGCTTTCAGTGTCCCACCTGCCTGCTGGCAGCAGCTACCCAGAGCCAGGGCTGGCTGCAGCTGGGAGGCTCCAAACAGCTGTGCCAGGCTCCAGCATCCGCTCCCTACCAGCGCATGCACCCATGCCTTGGACTGGGCGGTGGGGGAGGGACCTGAGGCAGCACAGCCCTGGTCTCTCTCCCGCTTCTGGCACGAAGGTGATGGCAGGGTTCTGGAGTCTGGTGCAGCTGTTTGCAGCCAGCCTGGGCTCTGGGCAGCTGCAACAAGCAGTGGGCAGGCTGCAAACAGCTGCACCAGGCTCCATAGCGCTGGCATCAGTTCCATGCTGGCAGTCACTGCTTGGGCACCTCGGGGTGGGCTGCATTGCCCTGCTGTCTGCCCCAAGGTGTGCACGCAGTCACCACCAGCGTGGAGCTGATGCCAGAACTAATGCCATAGCTGTCTGTATCCTGCCCGCTGCTTGCTGCAGCTGCCTAGAGTCCAGGCTGGCTACAAACAGCTGCGCCGGGCTCAGGAGCCCTGCCATCACCTCTGTGCCGGAAGCGGGGGAGAGACTGGGGCTGTGCTGCCTCAGGCCCCTCCCCCACCACCCGCTCCGATGGGTGGGTGTACATGCTGGTAGGGAGCTGATGCCAGAGCCCAGAGCCTGGCACAGCTGTCTCCCAGCTGCAGTCAGCCCTGGCTCTAGGTAGCTGCTGCCAGCCAGGAGCCCAGGCTGCTCCCAGCAGGCAGCTGGGATGCTGCAAGCCCTGCTGGGAGCAGCCCAAGCTCCAGCACCTACCAAGAGCCATGGTAGCTGCTGGCAGCCACAGAGCCTGGGCTGTGGGGCAGGGACTTTGGGTGGGGGGCAAGGGGCACAAGCAGGGCATCCTGCCATGTACCCCTTGCCCTCATTTTGTTTTTCTGCCATGCCGGCACTCTGGCACCTTCCAAGGTGGCATTGTGGCATTTTTCAGCACTCCGGCCAAAAAACGTTGCCTATCTTGATTTACAAAATGAACTAATCCCAACATCTCAGTGAAGTACATGTAGGCATTATTCCTCCTTTTCAGGTGGAAAGTTCATGTAGGGAGGTCCAATAACTTGCTCATGAAACCACAGCGAATCTGCATCAGAGATGCTATTAGAATTTAGGAGTTCTTGGGCCACACACCCAGTGCATACTTCTCTCTTTCTCATCTTCTCTGTCATCTGACACCACCTTTTCTAGTACATGTGTGCACTCTTTTGGTTGCGCAACACAGAGCAATTTGCTAAAACGGGTAGAGAGAGAGAGACTCAGCTTCACACAGGAATAATACATTAGCGATTCTTATGGGTTAGTCATTCGAAAGAAGAGCAAACAGAGTAGAGATCCCATGAGAAAACCTGCTCTTTTGAGAGACCTGCATATTTAGACCTTTAAAAATGGTCTGGATTAACATGTCTCCAAGGCCACCGGGTTTTTGTGGCCTGACTCACACCCAGTGTTAATAAAAATAGGGGGGAAGTGAAAAGGATTTTAGTAAAAAGGATTTTTTTTTAACTGGGTACCTTTCAGATGTAACTCTGATACGTTCATCATTTGATGATTGTTGTTCATCCTCCTTTTCCTGAAAGTATTCCTCGACACACTGCTCTTCAAATTCATACAGCTTCTTCAGCTCTTCATCATTCAGAAACAATTCTGCATAAAAATTGTACAAAAATGCCCATTAATTTCCCCCAAGATTCCTGAGAGTCCGAAGAAATTTCTAGCATTTTTAAAACCAATTTCGAGGAGGGTTTGTTTGGGGTTTCTTTTGGCATGGGGGCGGGGGGAGTTGGAGTGTGTGTACATGTGTGAGGGGAGAGGATTAGGGGGTCGCTGAAGATTTTGTCTCTGTGCCTAACAGCCTACTTTGTGAAATGGTGATCAACACTTAGCTAAAATGACAATGGTTTTGTGGGCAATGTTATCTTATATAATCAATGATTATCTGATTTTTATGATGATCCAGTATAGCACTATATTTTCCCATTGGTCTCTGCACAGATTGATTAAAATTAGTGGAACATCTGCACACAGAACAAGGGTGGAATATAGTTTATAGCTTCTGTTGAATAAAATACCCAGGAAGCCTCAACAAAACTGATTTTTCCTTAAGATGAATTTTCTTTTTACTTCTCCATCAAAATGGAATTTGCCTCAGTGTTCACATGCAACAGATAATCTGCTGCATCAGTTTGTTCCAATGATATTCTTTGAATAAGGATTTCAAAATGGCATTTATGTAAAAAAAAATAAATCTGATAGAAAAATTAAAGCCCTTGAGAAAGCTTAATCTTTTATAGCACTTGACTCTCTGTATTTTCAGGTGTCACATCTACCATTCTTTTTCATCGAAGCATATCAGGCAGAAATATAATTACCTACAAAATGTGTTTCCCCATGAAGTGCAAAAATCAAGAGATAAAAATACTACACAATTAATGCAAACATCTGTTTGTTTTAATGAAGCTGAATTTTTCTTTTTACTCTTAACATGATAGTTATAATGCTCTATAATTCACAATTATTATCACTTTAATCTTCAAGGCACTTCAGAGATATTAATTAATCCTCAGAGTACTTCTATGAGGGGAGGTTTGATTAAACTTGGAGAAACTGAGGCAAGGATGTTGTACATGACAGTCACAGGTGAAATTAGAAACCATAATCACTGTCTGTCTTTAATTTTTTTAGTTCTTTCTTCCCATTGGGTAGCATCCATTAGAATTTCATAATCTGAATTAAAGGGATAACAACACAATAGAGGTTACCATTTAAAAAAAATGCTAAAGATTTGGAGACTTTTATGAATAAATTTTTTTGCATGTATTGTCCCATACTGCCATCTTCTAATATATTTGATTGCCAAAGTGAATAAAATGAATGGTTATTAGCACTGGAAAAGTGTCTGCCTGGTGTTGAAATGAAAACAAGAATGTTATGTAGAATAGACAGTTTTTTGCATACTCAATCCCCGGTCGCGCTCATCCTGATCCCCTTCCCTTTTCTTCTTACAGCGACAGCAGATGCGCTTGAGGATTATGTAGAGATGGCTGAAGATGATCATTGGTGGAGGGAGGACAGGCCTGTCATGGAATGTCATGATCAGCTGATATCGCTGGAACTTCCAAACTTGGTTGGATATGGATTTCACTTCAAAGAAGGTATTGCTGAAAAAAGGGTTATTATTAGCTGTCTTTATTTCCACTAGGTCCTTCAAATCCTTTGCCGTAACTCAGAATATTTTTAAAGATACAAAAAGAAAAAAAATATTAATTTGGAATAGTTTTCCTAGTGTATTAAAGCTACTTAGCAATCACTGAAAAGAAATGAACTCTGCAAACCATATGCACTACATACCTGGTATTCTGAAGCATGCTTATAAATAAAGTATCTCTAATAACACGCCTCAGTGTTTGAAAATATGAAACCCATGAAAGGTATTCTGTATAAAACCCAGAAGCTACACACGGGGGGGAAGGAGGGGTTAATATGCTGATCAGCTTGACCTAAACAGAAGACTTTCCAAAGCTCTCACAAGATGCCCTAAATTCAAACTTCATTCATACAAACTTCTGGCTTCAGAACTCAATGCATAGCCTTTTAAAGAAAGCTGCTCTTAAAATGAACGTTTTTCATTTTCATCACCAAAGCAAGGCTTGTATTGTAAGAATTGAACTTGGAGGTCAGTGGATTTAGGGGTGTAGAATGGGGACTGCATTAGATACAGAGACTAATAATAGCCTCCCCTATATTATACCAATTAAATGAGAGCAATCATGCTTCTCTTAGTGTTGGATTAACTTTTCAAGCTATTTGGAGTGTCCTCAGATTGCGCCACGTCTCATTATATAAACCCTTCTTTTTCCACATTCTACCCACTTTACTTTTCTCATCTTCTGTGCTTTAAAATATTTACACATGCTTTCATGAAATCACTTAAAACATGACTGCAGAAAAACCCAGAATGTGGAGTCCATGAAGTTTTAGATTTGTCTGGCAGGGAAGAAGGGTGGTTATATTATCACTGAGACTGGTTTGACTTTATTCTGTTGTCTCAACAGCAAGAGTTTTCCAACTGCATACCCTTCTACCTACCATGCTGGGAGGATAGGAGTTAACAAAATGACCTACTTCCTAAATGCTGATTGTTTGGTCTCTTCTACCAGTAATAGCTAGCATTGTGTATAATGTTCCCGCCACCACCCCAGCTATGTGATTGGCATTTGAGTACTTTAAAATTCATGACCTTTTAAGCCACTAAGCAGTCTAACTACATATAGCAAATAAAAGACGGGGTTTGTAAGAAGCACAGTTCTGGGCATGACGCACAAACTAAGTATTTTGCTGGGCATGACACCACCTGCCTAAATCAGCCAGCACTTCAATGCTGTAGAGCTATGGCACATCAACACATAGTGACTAGTGCATTTGTACCTCTGTTAGGATTGGTGCTTTGGGTGTGCCTGTCCAACAACCCATCATTTCTAATGTTTTATTTCTAAGTTCGGATGCAGCAGTGTGGTCGCATCCGCTCTGGCTGTGTGATACATGCACAGTTTGCTCTCACTGAAGTGTCAGGACATCTAATGCCAGAGCTTTGCACGTGCAACGGGTTCTGAGTTCATTAGCTGCTTGGTGTGGGCTATGGCTGTTTGCATGCAGCTCCAGAACCCAGAGGGTAAGCATCATCAATTGCTCTTTGCTCACCCCCCGGGCTTTGGCACTGTGCAAAAAGAGTGGCTCCATTAAAGCCTGGGCTGAACACGTGGTGAACTCAGAGAGCTGTTGTGCACAGTCAAACGGGAGGCTACAAAACCCCTTTGCTGCAATCCTGGCTCTGCCTGTGCCAGGCACCACCTTTTTCTTCTGATGCATCATGAATTCACAGTGGGCCCCTTGCGTATTTTGCCATGTCCTCATAGCAAGTGATGTGCCTGGGATACAACTGTCCTGTAAATCCATGTATTGCTGCAGCTGCAATGAAGAGTGGCCCAAATGTTGCTTCAAGGCATGAGAAGGTCAATCCCAATGTCCTAGGCTGGCAGAAGATGGGCTCCAAACAGCCTAACATTTAGCAGGGCAGCAAGTAACGAAATATATTTCAATATTTGGAGGTTTCTATTTTTTGAGGCAAATGCCATAAATTGTTTTCTGTTAAGCTGTA
This sequence comes from Crocodylus porosus, assembly GCF_001723895.1. Taxonomy (NCBI): domain Eukaryota; kingdom Metazoa; phylum Chordata; order Crocodylia; family Crocodylidae; genus Crocodylus; species Crocodylus porosus. Next base: position 11,782,269 of record NW_017728911.1, on the reverse strand, counting down.
TTCATTGGGTTGTCAACATGATGTATCCCATTTTCTAAATGGTCAAAGTCTGATTCCTGCATAGCTTAATTGAAGAGGTGGTGCAAATAACATTATGTAAGGATCTGAAGTTAGTCTCAGCACTTTTCTATCTAAAAAACAAAGCATGGAACTACAGAGTCCCAAAGCAGGCCAGTGGATCTGGGAACAGTGAGTGTACACCATGCTCGCAACTTCCCAACATCTTCCTCTGCAAGTCTGCTGAAATATTTGTTAGTGTCCACAGAATGCAGATGGCTTCGTCTGTGACCTCTGTGCTCAGAAGCTCCCCACAAAGCAGAACTTCACCAGTTATTTTGTACTTGAAACGTGCAGGAATAACCCTGCTGTTACATGGGCTAAAGCAGGGGTGAGCAAAGTGCAGTCTGGGGGCCGGATGCGGCCTGCCAGATCATTCTATCTGGCCTGTGGGGCCCCTAAAAAATGTAGAAAATGAATATTAATCTGCCCTGTGCTGCCTGTCATGCAGCCCTCGATGACTTGCCAAAACTCAGTAAACTCTGCCCAAAATAATTGCCTGCTCCTGGGCTAAAGTATTCTACCAAGAGAACATAAGTACACAAAACTATTTTCTTCAGGAGAAGCCCTGATGCATGTATGACACTACCAAAGAAAGCCAACCTGAGCTAATCAAACTCTTTAACACACAGCATTGCTAGTACTGGTGAATCTGCAATAAGTTCTCTTTTATCATGTCTCACCTTGCAGACTGCCCTTCTATCAAAGGTACTGGTCAATCACATTCCCAGAACATTAGACTTTAGGGTACTTGCACAATTATACTAAGAGGATTCATCAACTTCTATCTATTTGCAAAACTATAGTATAATTGGGCCCTGCTGCAAGGCTTTCATAGTCAAAATAATCTTCAGTAACAGGAAAACAAAGAGATAAGTACATGATCATATGGTCATATAATATACTTACTTGAAGACAGCGATCAGTAGATTTACCAGCAGAATGTTTGCTACCAAGAGGTAACAAGCCATGATAGCAGGAGTGAGCCAAGCCCCAGGTATGCAGGGAGGGAGGCGTTTACCATCCTCGTCATAAAGATTATCTCCACAAGGAGCTAAAGAGGAAACAGTAAGGACTTAAAATGTATCTGAGAGAGGCAAGCAAGTGTGGAGTGCACTGAATGGAAAATCACTTCTCAGACACTGCAGACCCTTCTCAGCTATGGGCTGGCTGAAATTCTCACTACATTGAATAAATCTTTTCCTCCTTGGGAAATACTCTGTCTCTGAAGTCTACTATGAAAAAGGTCCTGAGCAGGATTTTCAGAAATTACTACTAATTTAGGATGCTGCAGCTTTCTGGTTGCTCAACTAAATGTGTCTAACAGGAGCCCATGACTTGATCCTTCAGTCACTTACTACCTGTTAAAACATTTAACTCAAGGGTGCTAAAATCCTTTCGGAGACACCAGATCTAGCAATACATTTTTACAAGATTTAGTTTGCTGACACAGGCAAAACCAATTTATTTTAAAAGTGTTTCCAAAACTATGTTCAATCTTACTTGAGATAATGTTTGAATGTGATCTGACTGGCCTGAAACACTTACTTAAACCTGGTTTTGGCAAGACTATACGTAGGCTGAATTGAAACCTAATTCTCAGATATGGGCTTGAAAAATTTTCAAGGAGACTTATATCTCAGGCTTGTATTTATCTGGACACAGAAAATCAAATGCATCTTAGCAACACACAGATTGAATGCTATAGTGGCAAACTAATACATGAACAAGAGCAACAACACTGGTTTAGGTGACATTTTATTTATTTGCATCTGTTTTTGAATACGTTGCTCTTTTTTCTCGATGCTTGAAATGGGTTCAGTACAAAAAAAGGACTCATATCCAAATACTAGATTGGCTCTGTGACTAAAATGGCAATATTCACTGAAAAAAATAATATATTTAACTAAAGAAGATAATCAGTTCTCCCCATAAAGACTTACGATTAATTTCCATGGCATAGACTTCACAGCAATCCAAAAGGAAAGGGGAGGAGAAAGGAGAAAAAGAAAACAACAGAATAATAGAAAGAAAGAAGACAGAAGATTGACAATATAGTGGTTGTTCTGCTGCCAAGAAAAGATAAGCAACTCAGATATCAGAACCATGGAGACATATGCTTAGAAACAATGGCTTTATTAGAGCTACATTATGTACTGCAATTTCCTCTTCACTTTGTCTTCCTCAAATATGACATATGGAAGCAAATTCTTGTCAGTAAAAATAAATCACAAAATGCTGCTGGCAGATGATCATTTAAATACACAATATATTTTAGTCAAATAAACTCAACAAATGGTCACCCACAAACATACAAAGTTATAGCAAAGAAATGAATCTCATAGCAATTATGGAAACAAACTTCCCCTTTTTTATGAAGCAGAATCCAGGCATTGACTTTTCTGACTATTTCTGTCCTTATTATCATTCTTTGTTTGAGACAATCAGTAACTAGGAGTCCTACGTTCGGAGCCCCTCTGGACGTGTGGCTCCGCCCTCCTGCAATGGGCCAACCGCCTGCTTACTCGCCTGCCATGTCTTGATCTTACTTGTGATTAATAGATGATTGGAATCAGTGGGAGGTTGCCCATTTTTTATGCACCCCTATGACAGGGGGCGCTGTCTGCGGCTCCTTTTCCTCCCCTAC